>NC_135975.1:2744523-3076132 GCF_053455715.1 Rhinoraja longicauda
TTCGAGTTGGTATCAAACAGCAAATCCATTAAATCAGCGGATCATTAAATCATTACAGTGGATCCAATATCCATTAAAATATCAACTAAGTGAAATAACAGATTGAACAAACTGTACAAGTCCAGCGTTTGTCCACAGTCCCCTGGTATCTGAAGTAGGGTCCCGACCCAAAGCCCCCTCTCTCCCCCTCTCTCTCCCCCTCTCTCCCCCTCTCTCTCCCCCCTCTCTCCCCCTCTCTCTTCCCCCCTCTTCAGTCAACTTGTGGAAGAAGTCACAGAGTTCCTCCCTCCCCCCCCCTCTCTCTCTCCCCCTCTCCCTCCCTCTCCCTCCCTCTCCCTCCCTCTCCCTCCCTCTCCCTCTCCCCCTCTCCCCCCTCTCCCCCACCTCCCTCCCTCCCCACCCTCTCTCCCTCCCCCCCCTCTCTCCCTCCCTCCCTCTCCCTCCCTCCCTCTCCCTCCCTCCCCCTCTCTCCCTCTCCCCCTCTCTCCCTCTCCCTCTCCCTCTCTCCCCCCTCTCTCCCCCTCCCCCCTCTCTCTTCTCCCCCTCTCTCTCCTCTCCCCCTCTCTCCCTCTCCCCCTCTCTCCCTCTCCCCCTCTCTCCCTCTCCCCCTCTCCTCCCTCTCTCCCTCTCCCCCTCTCTCCCCTCTCCCCCTCTCCTCCCCCTCTCCCCCTCTCCCCCTCACTCCCCTCCCCCTCTCTCTTCTCCCTCTCCCTCTCTCTCCCCCTCTCTTCAGTCACAGAGTCCCCCCACCCCCCCCTCTCCCCCCCCCCTTTGTGGAACTTGTGGAAGATCTCCCAGAGTTGTTTTTGCGAATCAGGCTGATGTGAACTTACAGGTTGTGGAGGGGAGAACGCGTTGTAGTCGGCGTCGGCGCCAGAACCTGCGGTCCCCAGGACCAGGACCAGGACCAGGACCAGGTAGGTCCCCAGAGACAGGAGATCCAACATCTTCATCTGTGTGACTGGTCAGACTGGCCGGCAGCGCAGTGTCCAACACACTGGGACTGGGGCTGGGCTGGAGGTGGGTCTTGGCATAACCTCATCTGCTCCCCTCCCTCCCTCCCTCCCTCCCTCCCTCCCTCTCTCCCTCTCTCCCCCTCCTCTCTCCCCCTCCCTCTCTCCCCCTCCTCTCTCTCCCTCTCCCTCTCTCCCTCTCCCCCTCTCTCTCTCTCTCTCTCTCTCTCTCTCTCTCTCTCTCCCCCCCTCTCTCTCCCTCTCTCCCCCTCTCTCCCCCTCTCTCCCCCTCTCTCCCTCTCTCTCTCTCTCTCTCTCTCTCTCTCTCTCTCTCCCCCTCTCTCTCCCTCTCTCCCCCTTCCTCTCTCCCCTCTCTCAAACCCCTCCCTCCCTCCCCCCCTCCCTCTCTCCCCTCTCCCCCTCTCTCTCTCTCTCTCTCTCTGTCTCTCTCCCCTTCTCTCTCCCTCTCTCCCCCTCCCTCTCTGCCCCTTCTCTCTCTCCCCCTCTCTCATACCCCCCTCTCTCATACCCCCCTCTCTCATACCCCTCCCTCTCCCCCCTCCCTCTCTCCCCCTCCTCTCTCCCCCACTCCCCCTCTCCCCCTCCCTCTCTCCCCCTCTCTCATACCCCCCTCTCTCATACCCCCTCTCTCATACCCCCTCCCTCTCCCCCTCCCTCTCTCCTCCCTCTCTCCCCCCTCCCTCTCTCCCCCCTCCCTCTCTCCCCCACTCCCCCTCTCCCCCTCCCTCTCTCCCCCTCTCTCATACCCCCTCTCTCATACCCCCTCTCTCATACCCCCCTCCCTCTCTCCCCCTCTCCCTCCCCCTCTCTATCCCCCCTCCCTCTTCTATGTTATAGGAGCAGAATTAGGCCATTCAGCCCATCAAGTCCACTCCGCCATTCAATCATGGCTGATCTGTCTCTCCCTCCTAACCCCATTCTCCTGCCTTCTCCCCATAATCCCCGATACCCGCACTGATCAAGAATCTTTCAATATCTGCTTTAATAAATACCCACTGACTTGGCCTCCACTGACTGTGGCAATGAATCCCACAGATTCACCACCCTCTCACTAAAGACATTCTTCCTCATCTCCTTTCCAGAAGTCCTTCTTCCCTCAATTCCTGCACTTCCACGTACCCATCTGAAAACTTCTTAACTACCCCTTTCCTCTCTGTCTCCCCCATCAGCCCCAGGCAGCAACTCTGTAATGAACATTAAAAAAAAGTTCAGTATATATAGATTAAAAAACAGACAAATAAATAACCAAATAAACCAAAATAAAACATGGTGATCGTACCTGTCCCAACTAGAAACATAGAAACATAGAAAATAGGTGCAGCTCTTGAGCCTGCACCACCATTCAATATGATCATGGCTGATCATCCAACTCAGTATCCCGTACCTGCCTTCTCTCCATACCCCCTGATCCCTTTAGCCACAAGGGCCACATCTAACTCCCTCTTAAATATAGCCAATGAACTGGCCTCAACTACCTTCTGTGCAAAGAATTCCACAGATTCACCACTCTCTGTGTGAAAAAAAACTTTCTCATCTCGGTCCTAAAAGACTTCCCCGTTATCCTTAAACTGTTGACCCCTTGTTCTGGACTTCCCCAACATCGGGAACAATCTTCCTGCATCTAGCCTGTCCAACCCCTTAAGAATTTTGTAAGTTTCTATAAGATCCCCCCCTCAATCTTCTAAATTCCAGCGAGTACAAGCCGAGTCTATCCAGTCTTTCTTCATATGAAAGTCCTGCCATCCCAGGAATCAATCTGGTGAACCTTCTCTGTACTCCCTCTATGGCAAGAATGTCTTTCCTCAGATTAGGAGACCAAAACTGTACGCAATACTCCAGGTGTGGTTTCACCAATGCCCTGTACAACTGCAGCAGAACCTCCCTGCTCCTAAACTCAAATCCCCTCGCTATATTTGCCAACATACCATTCGCTTTCTTCACTGCCTGCTGCACCTGCATGCCTACTTTCAATGACTGGTGCACCACGACACCCAGGTCTCGTTGCATCTCCCCTTCTCCTAATCGGCCACCATTCAGGTAATAGTCTGCTTTCCTGTTCTTGCCACCAAAGTGGATAACCTCACATTTATCCACATTATACTGCATCTGCCATGCATTTGCCCACTCACCTAACCTATCGAAGTCACGTTGCAGCCTCCTAGCATCCTCCTCACAGCTAACACTGCCCCCAGCTTCGTGTCATCCGCAAACTTGGAGATGTTGCATTCAATTCCCTCATCCAAATCATTAATATATATTGTAAATAGCTGGGGTCCCAGCACTGAGCCTTGCGGTACCCCACTAGTCACTGCCTGCCATTCTGAAAAGGACCCGTTTATTCTACCTCCAGAGTCACACAGTCACACAACGTGGAAACAGGCCCTTTGGCCCAACTTGCCCACACTGACCAACATGCCCCATCTACACTAGTCCCACCTGCCACACACTGACCAACATGCCCCATCTACACTAGTCCCACCTGCCTGCATTTGGCCCGCCATTTAATTAATCCATGGCTGTTCTGACTCTAACCTAATCTGGGCGGTCACGGTGGCGCAGCGGTAGAGTTGCTGCCTTACAGCGAATGCAGCGCCGGAGACCCGGGTTCGATCACGACTGCTGTCTGTACGGAGTTTTGTACGTTCCCCCGTGACCTGCGTAGGTTTTCCCCGAGATCTTCGGTTTCCTCCCACACTCCAAAGACTTCCGGGTTTGTACGTTAATTGGCTTGGTATAAATGTAAAAATTGTCCCTAGTGGGTATTGGGTAGTGTTAGTGTGCAGGGATCGCTGGTCGCCAAGGACCCGGTGGGCTGAAAGGCCTGTTTCCGCGCTGTATCTCTAAACTAAACTAAGCTCTCCATTTTGTTATACAGATGCCAGGAGTCGGAACTAATCTTCCTTTAAGTGGAGTCTCAGACAAATGCATTTGGCACGCGGTCAGCCTGATATAGGGAAGATGTCTTCAAGCTGGAAAGGGCGCAGGATGTTGCCAGGACTGGAGGGTCTGAGCTACAGGAAAGGTTGAGCAGGCTGGGACTCGATTCCTTGGAGCACAGGAGGATGAGGGGTGACCTTATAGGGGTGTACAAAATCATTGAGAGGTATAGATCGTGTAAATGCACAGAGTCCTTTACCGAGTCGGGGATTCGAGGACCAGAGGACACAGGTTTAAGGTGAGTGGGGAAAGATTTAATAGGAACCTGCGGGGTAACTTTCACACAGAGGGTGGTGGGTGTGTGGAACGAGCTGCTGGAGGAGGTAGTTGAGGCAGGGACTATCGCAACGTCTAAGAAACATTCAGGCAGGTACATGGATAGGGATAGTTTAGAGGGAAATGGGCCAAACGCAGGCAGGTGGGACTGGTGGAGTTGGGGCATGTTGGTCAGCAGGGGCAAGTTGGGCCGAAGGGCCTGTTTCCACGCTCTATGACTCTATGACTCTATGAGTAGATCAGATAGATGCACAGTCTTTTATCCAGCGTAGGGGAATTGAGAACTGGAGGATATATTGAACTGTGGAGTGGACTCGATGGGCCGAATGGCCTAATTCTACATCATCTGTGAACTTGTGTAATAGAGGTAAACAGTGTCCAATATCGGAACGATCAAAGACCCAATATCAGGTCAATCAAAGACCCAATATCAGAACGATCAAAGACCCAATATCAGAACGATCTAAGACCCAATGTCGGATCAATCAAAGACCCAATATCAGATCAATCAAAGACCCAATATCAGATCGATCAAAGACCCAATATCAGATCAATCAAAGACCCAATATCAGATCAATTAAAGACCCAATATCTAAACGATCAAAGACCCAATATCAGATCAATCAAAGACCCAATATCAGAACGATCAAAGACCCAATATCAGATCAATCAAAGACCCAATATCAGATCGATCAAAGACCCAATATCAGAACGATCAAAGACCCAATATCAGATCAATCAAAGACCCAATATCAGATCGATCAAAGACCCAATATCAGAACGATCAAAGACCCAATATCAGAACGATCAATAAATACTGGCCTGATCAAGACCACATTCTGACAAATTAACAAAGAAGAGAAAATACCAGACCAGCTGGTTTATACAATAAGAAATGGATTAACATTGATGATTGCCATCACTGATTCACTTAATTGATTGTTTTTCAAATTCCCAGCTGCCGCTATGAAATGTAACCCCATGTACTTGGACGTTAGTGCAGGTCTTCACACTATTGTACGTTAGGTGGCACAGCGGCAGAGTTGCTGCTTCACAGCGCCGGAGACCCGGGTTCCATCCCGACTACGGGTGCTGTCTGTACGGAGTTTGTACGTTCTCCCCGTGACCTGCGTGGGTTTTCTCCTGGGATCTCCGGTTTCCTCCCACACTCCAAAGACGTGCCGGTTCGTAGGTTAATTGTCGTCGGTAAAAATTGAAAACTTCGGGAATAAAAAAGGTCCCGACCTGAAAAGTCGTCTATCCATGTCCTCGCGATGCTGCCTGGTCCATTGTGTTACTCCAGCACTTTGTGTCTTTTATTGTAAACCAGCATCTGCAGTTCCCTGTGTCTACTTGTTATGACATGAGGTTTCTTTGGAACTCAACCCTTGTATCACGACGGAACTATCTAGTACACCGAGCGTACATCACAGAACAGCACAGCACAGAAACAGGCCCTTGAGCCCACAATGTCTGTGCTGTACAAGATACCATGTTAAACTAATCTCCTCTGCATTGGCAGTGCCATTTACTGCCCATTCCTAACTGCTTTTTGATTTAGAGATGCAGTACGGAATCAGGCCCTTTGGCCCAACATGCCAACGCCGACCAACGTGCCCCATCTACACTAGCCCCATCTGCCTCCATTTTTTTTAGATTTAGATTTAGATTTAGAGATACAGCGCGGAAACAGGCCCTTCGGCCCATCGGGTCCACTCCGCCCAGCGATCCCCGCACACTAACACTATCCTACACACCCTAGGGGGAATTTTTACATTTGCCCAGCCAATTAACCTACATACCTGCACGTCTTTGGAGTGTGGGAGGAAACCGAAGATCTCGGAGAAAACCCACGCAGGTCATGGGGAGAACGTACAAACTCCGTACAGACGGCGCCCGTAGTCAGGATCGAACCTGAGTCTCCGGCGCTGCATTCGCTGTAAGGCAGCAACTCTATCCTGCGCCACCGTGCCGCACATATCCCTCCATTTGGCCCATATCCCTCCAAACCTGTCCTATCCATGTCCCTGTCTAAATGTTTCTTAACTGTTGCAATAATCCCTGCCTCAACTACCTCCTCTGGCAGCTCGTTCCACACACACACACCACACTTTTGTGTGAAAAAAGTTAACTCTCAGGTTCCTATTAAATCTTTCCTCCCTTCACCTTAAAACCTATGTCCTCTGGTTCTTGATTCCCCTACTCTAGGCAAGAGGCTCTGTGCGTTTAACCGATCTATTCCTCTCATGATTTTGTACATCTCTGTGTGATCAGGCGAATGGGGGGGGGGGGAGTAGGGTTGGAAATGGTGGGTGAAATGAGTGTGTACTGGGTTGTGGGAGAGAGAGGGGAGAGGAGGGAAAGGAGGGGGTTAAGTCTGGGGAAATTCAACATTCAATAAACAATAGACAAAAGGTGCAGGAGGAGGCCATTCGGCCCTTCGAGCCAGCACCACCATTCAATGTGATCATGGCTGATTATTCTCAATCAGTACCCCGTTCCTGCCTTCTCCCCACACCCCCTGACTCTGCTATCCTCAAGAGCTCTATCTAGCTCTCTCTTGAATGCATTCAGAGAATTGGCCTCCACTGCCTTCTGAGGCAAAGAATTCCACAGATTCACAACTCTCTGACTGAAAAAGTTTTTCCTCATCTCCGTTCTAAATGGCCTGCTCCTTATTCTTAAACTGTGATGGCCCCTGGCCCCTGATTCATGCCATTCTGCTTAATATTTACGAAAACTCTTTCGGATAAACGCAGTAACGTTATCATTTATAAATCCCTCCACTGAATATGACAAAGCCCTTTATCCGTTTGCTTGGAGACTGGCGTACAGCACTTCAGAGTGATGTTAATATGTCTTTGCCACCTCTTGATGCAGGTGAATGGGTCAACTACTGTTCTCTGACTGATAGGAGTGTGTTTAAATTTGTGCTGTTTCGTTCCGCAACCCCCACTGAAAATCTGCATTAATGTACAGATTGTACAGGCAGTATCCTGTTCAAAATGCAATCTTCAATTATATATTTTTTAAAACACCTTGCCCCGTGTTAGCTCTATTTCCCAGTGTACAAGAGAGCCCCTGGTCTGTACCACTTGCTGACAAAAGTCTCCCTCTTCAGTATTCCCCGTGACTTGCGCCCAATCTCAGAAGTGGGGCAAAGAAACAAGCTTTGAAACCGACCCTTACCGAGGAGATAAAATAACTTTTACAAGTGAATTACTTTGGGAAGAAGAGCTTGTATCGGATTAAACGTTAGTTATTTGCCATCTGTCACTCTTTCTTAATCGTTTTTTTGGTGATAAGTGCTTTGGTTTAGTTTGAGTACGAAAAATATCTGCAGACGCTGGTTTAAATCGAAGATAGACACAAAATGCTGGAGTAACTCAGCGGGTCAGGCAGCATCTCTGGAGAGAAGGAATGGGTGACGTTTCGGGTCGAGACCCTTCTTCCTGACTCGGAACCCGTTGAGGTGGGGGTGGAGGGGGAACGAAGGTGGGGCCTCTGCTGAGGGACAGATCGTTCCATTTTGGAAAGGGGGCAGTCAGGGGGGGGGATGGTGAAGACACAACAAGGGTGGGGGTTGGAGTCAGAGGAGGGTCGGGGAGTGGACAGAGGCCGGGGCGAGGTGTCGAGGGTGTTCAGAGAGGAGGGGGAGCGTGAGGACTATTGTATGTGTGGGGGGAGGTCGGGGTAAGCTGGTTAAAAGAGGGGAAAGGGAAGACCCATCACGACTGAGATATCATCTAACTGGCTGAAGTATGTTCTGATGTTTGACCCATTCTTTCAAATGGGTCATTCTTTCAACAGAGTTGCTGCCTTACAGCGCCAGAGACCCCTGTTCGATCCCGACTATGGGCGCTGTCTGTGCCGAGTTTGTACGTTCTCCCCGTGACCCGCGTGGGTTTTCTCCGGGTGCTCTGGTTTCCCCACACGCTCCAAAGACGTACAGGTTTGTAGGCTATTTGGCTTGGGGTAATTGTAAATTGCCCCTAGTGTGTGTGGGATAGTGCTAGAATGTGCGGGGTGATCGCTGGTCGGCGCGGAATCGGTGGGCCGAAGGGCCTGTTTCCGTGCTGTATCTCTAAACTCTTCTCCGTGGGTTGTCACCTTGTCGTGGTAGAGAAGCTCGTGTGGTCCTGAGATCCTCAGAGCGATGCCGTCTGGAGCTACGCTCCTGGTAGGGTCACCCATGGCGGTAAGGTCGAGGGGGAGGTCCCTGGCAAAGAGCGATCCAACCGAGACCTCAACGGTGGAACAGGCGGAGGGAGGATGACGGCTGACTTTAGTGGGAGCGTCACAATAGACAATAGACAATAGACAATAGGTGCAGGAGGAGGCCATTCGGCCCTTCGAGCCAGCACCGCCATTCAATGTGATCATGGCTGATCATTCTCAATCAGTACCCCGTTCCTGCCTTCTCCCCATACCCCCTGACTCCGCTATCCTTAAGAGCTCTATCTAGCTCTCTCTTGAATGCATTCAGAGAATTGGCCTCCACTGCCTTCTGAGGCAGAGAATTCCACAGATTCACAACTCTCTGACTGAAAAAGTTTTTCCTCATCTCAGTTCTAAATGGCCTACCCCTTATTCTTAAACTGTGGCCCCTTGTTCTGGACTCCCCCAACATTGGGAACATGTTTCCTGCCTCTGACGTGTCCAACCCCTTAATAATCTTATACGTTTCGATAAGATCCCCTCTCATCCTTCTAAATTCCAGTGTATACAAGCCTAGTCGCTCCAGTCTTTCAACATGTGACAGTCCCGCCATTCCGGGAATTAACCTAGTAAACTTACGCTGCACGCCCTCAATAGCAACGGCTGGGAAGGCGGATGGATGAAGGCCGCGGCAGAAAAGGGTCCCCGGTGGTCTTGGACTCCACGCCACTGGATCCTGACCCAGATCTGTCAAGGACCGTGTGGTGACTGTCTGTGCACCAGTCTCCCCACGTTAAACAAAGTCACGCACAGGCGTCCGACCCTATGGAGAGGACAGTCACACTCGCTTCCAGTGGCAGCCGATGATGATCTGTAAACTAAACTAAACTAAACCGAGCAGCAGGCTGAATTATCACTCGAGGGAAATAACTACCAAGTGGTTTAGAAAACTCTTGGTTCATTTATGAGCTTCCTCAGTTTTAATCAGATGATGAGCCTCTATATATAGAAGAATTGTTCATATTCTCAATGTTTTTTTTGGGAGAGATGTACATATATATACAGTTTATTCTGTTTGGAATTCCATGAGGCGTGTGCAGGACCCCCAACACCCAGGCAATCTTTAATCTTTTTTTCTTTTCTTATTTTTTTCTTATTTGGGGTTAGTATAAGGGGGGGGGGGGGGGGGGGTGTGGGGGGAAGGGTGGGAGGGCTTGTTTTCTAAAAAGTTCTGTAAAAATAAAAATAAAAATAAATAAATATAAAATAGATGAAGGTCATGACATGAAATATTGTTCCGAGGCCGTAATATCCACTGATCTGATCAAATGCACTTTTAATCACAAATGTCCGCTTAAAATATTAAAACATTTCAGGAGAAACGGCTATAGGTAACCAGGCAAACATGATCAGATTAAAGTAGTGTAAGAAAATAACTGTAGATACTGGCACAAATCGAAGGTATTTATTTCACAAAATGCTGGAGTGCCTTCTCTCCTGAGATGCTGCCTGACCTGCTGAGTTACTCCAGCATTTTGTGAAATAAATACCTTTGATCAGATTTAAAAAAGGTTCCAGACTTGCTTGCTAAAATCATTTCACTGCCTTTTCCAATGAGGTAGATTTATAAATCATTAATGTTCACTTGAGTTTTGCACCAAGACCTTTGAGCTCTCTGCTTTCGTTCCCTGAGCTGGGTGATTACACAGTTCTAATGCACTGAAGATTCATTCATGTATGTCTCCAACCTTGGTTTTCTGTGATCTCCAGGTTTCCAAACACTTATAACCCCTCCCTCCCCCTCCCACTCCCACACTGATTTTCTGTTTTAGTTTTTTTAGTTTTAGTTTTAGAGATACAGTGCGGAAACAGAGTCCGCACCCACCAGCGATCCCCACACATTAACACTACCCTGCACACACTAGGGCCAGCTTTACATTTGCTTTTATACCCAAGTCAATTAACCTACGAACCTGCACGTCTTTGGAGTGCGGGAGGAAACCGAAGATCTCGGAGAAAACACACGCAGGTCACGGGGAGAACGTGCAAACTCCGTACAGACAGCACCCGGAGTCGGGATCGAACCCGGGTCTCCGGCGCTGTGAGGCAGCAACTCTACCGCTGCGTCGCCTACGCCGTTAGTGTGCGGAGATCGCTGGTCGGTGCGGACCCAGTGGGCCGAAGGGCCTGTTTCCGCACTGTATCTCTAAACTAAACTAAACTAAACTTTGAAAGCAAGCACGCGACATCATATATTATCACCTTCATGTGTAAAATGCACCAGGTGTCTCTCAGTCACGGAGGTTGTTTTATTCATTGAACTCCATGGTATAGACTCTAAAGCAACCACAAAGATTCCACAAAGCTAAAGAAAAGTCAATCAGGCATTCATTGGTTATCTTCTGAAAGGACCATAAGACAACATGATGTTTAGACAACCTTTGTGGCTTATTTAGCTGTTTAGTAACATACAAATATTGACCGTAGCTCTGGGCGGGAAGTGTTCATTGGTTGAAGAAAGGGTCTTCAGCAGGAACCTCCTAGTGTTGCTTTGCTTGAACTTATAAGAGAACTGTTGGATCGAGACCTGGTCTCACTCACATCGGTGACACATCGGTGTCAGATGGACAACATGAAACACCTTATCCTGTTTGCGTGCGTCTTCCTCACGCACGAAGTACAAAGTCTCCATTTCATTGCCGGTGACTTTGGTGAGCTGCAAGTAAGTCTTCCTCTTCTTCTTCATCTTGCGTTTGAGGCAACAGAAGTTATAAAGCTGCTTCTGCTTCTGCTGTCTCTGTGTGTTGTCATTCGCCTGTCATATACACTGGAATTTAGAAGGATGAGAGGAGATCTTATCGAAACGTATAAGATTATTAAGGGGTTGGACACGTTAGAGGCAGGAAACATGTTCCCAATGTTGGGGGAGTCCAGAACAAGGGGCCACAGTTTAAGAATAAGGGGTAGGCCATTTAGAACTGAGATGAGGAAAAACTTTTCCAGTCAGAGAGTTGTGAATCTGTGGAATTCTATTCCTCAGAAGGCAGTGGAGGCCAATTCTCTGAATGCATTCAAGAGAGAGCTGGATAGAGCTCTTAAGGATAGCGGAGTCAGGGGGTATGGGGAGAAGGCAGGAACGGGGTACTGATTGAGAATGATCAGCCATGATCACATTGAATGGCGGTGCTGGCTCGAAGGGCCGAATGGCCTCCTCCTGCACCTATTGTCTATTGCCTGACTGATGTCAGTTGACAGGGCTCACCATGGGAAGGTCGACAACGTGAGCCCCAAGTAAGTGTTGAAGATAAGCGGGGGTTGGCAGGGTGATGCAGCGGTAGAGTTGCTGCCTCGTAGCACCATAGACCCGGGTTCCATCCTGACCTCGAGCGCTGTCTGTCAATGTGTGTGTGGAGTTTGTACGTTCTCCCTGCGACCCCGTGGGTTTTCTCCGGGTGCTCCGGTTTCCTCCCAAAGATGTACGTACAGGTTTGCAGATAGACACAAAATGCTGGAGTAACTCAGCGGGTCAGGCAGCATTTCTGGAGAGAAGGAATGGGTGGCGTTTTTGGGGCGATACCCTTCTTCTCGACCCCAAAACGCCACCCATTCCTTCTCTCCTGAGATGCTGCCTGACCCGCTGAGTTACTCCAGCATTTTGTGAAACTAGTACAAAGGGCAATCGTTGTACGGCGTGAACTCGGTGGGCCGAAGGGCCTGTTTCCACCCTGTATCTCTAAAGTCTAAGGTCTAAAAGTCCAACACATCATTATGAGGGGCAAAGATAGGACGGGCGGTCAGAAAATTTCACCCAGTGTGGTATTGTAAAAGTCTAACATATTCCTTTATACGTCCCAGACCGGGGAAATTTACAGTGTCACAGCAGCAAAGTGGGTACAAGGGACATTCATTATAAATAAAAGTAAAGGCAAGGATGAATTGTCATCAAATATGACAAATTGTCAAATTGTCATAGAGGGCAGAGTTTAAGGTGAGAGGGGTAAAGTTTAAAGGAGATTTTACACAGAGGCTGGTGGGCATTTGGAGGCAGAGCCAATAGGGATAAACTGACTGATCAGACCAATGTTACATCTTCGCACTAACTGCTGTACCCTTTATCTTTGCACTGTGCATGGCTTGATGGCATTCATGTGTTGGAAAGAACTGCAGGTGCTGGTTTAAACTGAAGATAGACACAAAATGCAGGAGTAACTCAGCGGGACAGGCAGCATCTCTGGAGAGAAGGGATGGGTGACGTTTCGGGTCCTGCCTTTGATGGCTTTCATGATCTATCTCTCCCTCCTAACCCCATTCTCCTGCCTTCTCCCCATAACCCCTGACACCCGCACTGATCAAGAATCTATCTATCTATCTCTGCCTTAAAAATACCCACTGACTTGGCCTCCACAGCCGTCTGTGGCAAATAATTCCACAGTTTCACCACCCTCTGACTAAAGAAATTCCCCCTCATCTCCTTCCTAAAGGAACGTCCTTTAATTCTGAGGCTGCATCCTTTAGTCCTAGACTCTCCCACTAGTGGAAACATCCTCTCCACATCCACTCTATCCAAGCCGCTCACTATTCTGTACTTTTCAATGAGGTCCCCCCTCATCCTTGTAAACTCTCTAAGTTCAGGCACGTTGCTGGACTTCCACTCTGAGTGGAGATTTACAGATCAGCCCTGATCATATTGAAGAGTGGAATGGGAGGGTGGGACTGAATGCTTTAACATTCTGAATGCTTTAAGGATAGTGGAGTCAGGGGGTATGGGGAGAAGGCAGGAACGGGGTACTGATTGAGAATGATCAGCCATGAACACATTGAATGGCGGTGCTGGCTCGAAGGGCCGAATGGCCTCCTCCTGCACCTATTGTCTATAATATCTTACAGTATGTTCTGAAATGAACACAGCTGATTTACACGTAAATATTTCACTGTTATTCTGGAAAAAGAATCTTGGAAAACTTGGTGTAGAATCTGGAAAAAATCTCTCAACTTCATTTGGAATAATGGTGTCGATACTAGATTTTGAGCTTTAAAGATGCAGTGCGGAAACAGGCCCTTCGGCCCACCGAGTCCATGCCAACCAGTGATCGCTCCCCACACTAGCACTATCCTGCACACACTAGGGACAATTTACAATCTTTACCGAAGCCAATTAACCTACAAACCCGTCTATGGAGTGTGGGAGGAAACCGGAGCACCCGGAGAAAACCCACGCAGGTCACGGGGAGAAAGTACAAACTCCCTACAGACAGCGCCCGAGGTCAGGATCGAACCTGGGTCTCTGGCGCTGTGAGGCAGCAACTCTACCGCTGCGCCACCATTGTTATGAGCATCCACCTCCTTCAGAAAGGTCTGACAGGGGAGGAGATTTCCAATTGTTATTTAGTTTAGTTTAGTTTAAGTTTAGAGATACAACATGGAAACAGGTCCTTTCGGCCCACCGGGTCCGCGCCGACCAGCGATCCCCGCGCACTAACACTATCCTACACCCACTGGGGACAATTTTTGCATTTACCAAACCAATTAACCTACAAACCTGCACGTCTTTGGAGTGCGGGAGGAAACCGAAGATCTCGGAAAAAAACCCACGCAGGTCACGGGGAGAACGTACAAACTCCATACAGACGGCGCCCGTAGTCGGGAACGAACCCGGGTCTCCGGCGCTGCATTCGCTGTAAGGCAGCAACTCTACCGCTGCGCCACCGTGCCGCCATGCTGTTGTCTTGCTGTTATTTTGTCAGAGACTTTGTCCTGTTGTGCTGCAATGCTGAGAGTTTCAGGTACTTTCTCACCGCTGCCCGGAGAGATCCTTATTTATATATGAGTTTAGTTCAGTTTATTATTGTCACGTGTACCGAGGTACAGTGAAAAGCTTTTTTGTTGAGTGCTAACCAGTCAGCGGAAAGACAATACATGATCACAATCAACACACCCTCAGTGTACAGAACCAGGATGAAAGGAATAACGTTTAGTGCAAGATTAAGTTCAGTAAAGTCCGATCAAAGATAGCCCGAGTGTCTCCAACGAGGTAGATGGGAGGTCGGGACCGCTCTCTAGTTGGCGATAGGCCGGATCAGTTGCCCGATAACAGCTGGGAAGAAACTGTCCCTGAATCTGGAGGTGTGCGTTTTCACACTTCTGTACCTCTTGCCCGATGGGAGAGGGGAGAAGAGGGAGTGGCCGGGGTGAGACTGGTCCTTGATGATGCTGCTGGCCTTGCCGAGGCAGCGTGAGGTGTAGATAGAGTCGATGGAAGGGACTCCATCTACACCTCAATGGTGAAGTTTGAGTCAGCTAGAAGATGACGTTTCACTAAAACACATCCTGAAGTCTCGCCATCCTGTGTAGGAAGGAACCGCAGGCGCTGGTTTACACCGAAGATAGACACAAATGCTGGAGTAACTCAGAGGGACAGGCAACATCTCTGGAGAGAAGGAATGGGTGACGTTTTGGGTTGAGTCCCTTCTTCAGACTCATATTTCGACCTGAAACATCAGCTGCCCCTTCTCTCCAGAGATACTGGAGTTACTCCAGCATTTTGCGTCTATTCATCCTGTATGAGTTTGTGATGAAGAGCTAATGAAACCTTTTTAACTCACAAAAATATCACTAGTGGTTGTGACACAAGGAACTGTAAATGCTATATTCTTGAGCAAAATACAAAGTGCTGGAGTAACTCAGCGGGTCGGGCAGCATCTGTGGAGAACATGGATAGGTGACGTTTCACAGAGTGCTGGAGTAACTCAGCGGGTCAGGCAGCATCTGTGGAGAACATGGATAGGTGACGTTTCACAGAGTGCTGGAGTAACTCAGCGGGTCAGGCAGCATCTGTGGAGGGAATAGACAGACGACGTTTCGAGTCAGGACCTTCCTTCAGATTGGTCTGGACCCTACTTTGGAGTTTAAAGAAGAGTCCCAACCCAAAACGTCACCTGTCCATTTCCCTCCACAGATGCTGCCTGACCCACTGAGTTACTCCACCACCTTGTGTTTGACTCAGTATCGATGTTGTTGTTTAACGTCAGCAATAAACTCTTTATCTTTTTCCAGGGTTTTGCAGTTCCTGCATCTGATCGGCTTGGAGATGTCCCTCCTGCAAATATAAACACGTACGAAAAACGTCACAAGGTAGGTCAAAATCTAATCCATCGGGCAGTAGTGTCCTGTCATAATTAGTTTAGTTTAGCTTAGAGATACAGCGCGGAAACAGGCCCTTCGCCCGCACCGACCAGCGATCCCCGCACACTAACACGGTCCTTCTCGAGGGACAGTATTTATATTCATACCAAGCCAATTAACCGACAAACCTGTACTTACGTACTTGGAGCAACGGAGGTAACTGAAGATCTCGGAGAAAACACACGCAGGTCACAGGGGGAACGTACAAACTCTGTACAGACAGCATCTTAGCTAGGGTCGAACACGGGTCTCTGGCGCTGTAAGAGCTGTAAGGCAGCAACTCTACCGCTGCGCCATAATGTATTAATCTTCAAATTAGCTGGTGGATCATAATCTGGTGACATCGAAATTGGTCTTTATTCTCTGGAAAGATGAATGTCTCTTGTTTTACCTGCTGCTATATTGTCATAGAAACATAGAAAAAGGTGCAGGAGGAGGCCATTTGGCCCTACGAGCCAGCACCGCCATCCTTGTGATCATGGCTGATCGTCCACAATCAGTAACCCGTGCCTGCCTTCTCCCCATATCCCTTGATTCCACTAGCCCCTAGAGCTCTATCTAACTCTCCTTTAAATTCATCCAGTGAATCAGCCTCCACTGCCCTCTGTGGCAGAGAATTCCACAAATTCACAACTCTCTGGGTGAAAACGTTTTTTCTCGCCTCAGTTTTAAATGGCTTCCCCTTTATTCTTAGACTGTGGCCCCTGGTTCTGGACTCCCCCAACATTGGGAACATTTTTCCTGCATCTAGCTTATCCAGTCCTTTTATAATTTTATACGTTTCTATAAGACTTGAATCTGAACCAAACTCACTTGCATGAAACATTCCGCTAATGGCCCATGACACCTTTCACGTTCCTGTGAAGAAATGGATGTAATATTTTCCCTCTGTATTAGTTGAGTTAATATTTATGTTACGTTGCTCTCTTTAGACTTTTGACTTTAGAGATACATCATGGAAACAGGCCCTTCAGCCCACCGAGTCCGTGCCGACCACCGGTCATCCCCTATACCAGCACGATCCTACACACACCAGGGACATTTTACAATTTACTAAAGCCAATTAACCTACAAACTTGCACGCCTTTCGAGTGAGGGAGGAAACCGGAGCACCCGGAGAAAGCATGGTCTAATTCTGCTCCTGTCACTTGTGAACCTGGGCGGTCACGGTGGCGCAGCGGTAGAGTTGCTGCCTTGCAGCGAATGCAGCGCCGGAGACCCGGGTTCGATCCCGACTACGGACGCCGTCTGTACGGAGTTTGTACGTTCTCCCCGTGACCTGCGTGGGTTTTCTCCGAGATCATCGGTTTCCTCCCACACTCCAAAGACGTGCAGGTTTGTAGGTTAATTGGCTTGGTGTAATTGTAAAATTTGTCCCTAGTGTGTGTAGGATGGTGTTAGTGTGCGGGGATCGCTGGTCGACGCGGACTCGGTGGGCCGAAAGGGCCTGTTTCCGCGCTGTACCTCTAAACTAAACACAAAAACTAAACTTATGACAATATTTTAATAACACATCAAAATTAAATATTTGTTTCATTTACATTTCATCCTTGTGTTTGGCAGAGAAGTGAAGATGGAGGAGAGGAAGAGAAGGAGGAGGTAAGATTTCTCTTTGGATTTGACCTGTTGCGTTTGGAGTTTCTGATCAGTTTAACCATTACCTAACTTCTGACAGTTGTGTTGACTCAACCAGTGGGCTTTTGACATCTTTGCCCTGATCGGTATTTAATTTGGTCAATTATTAACATGAACAAGCAACACAAGTTTGCTCCTTGTTCATTTATTGCTGACAGATGAAAGGTTGGCTCGGTTGTTACGTGAAACTCAGTGCGTTTTCTCCCACAAGGTGGAAGGGCAATTGGTTCATCCCATACTCCAATATAGATTATTCCATCCTTCGTCCCAGCGTTGGATTTGATGAATGGACAGATGAGGTCATAAGTTCATTCATAAGTGATGGGAATTAGGCCATTTGGCCCATCAAGTCTATTCCGCCATTCGATCATTGCTCTTAAACTCTTAAGGATAGCAGAGTCAGGGGGTATGGGGAGAAGGCAGGAACGGGGTACTGATTGAGAATGATCAGCCATGATCACATTGAATGGCGGTGCTGGCTTGAAGGGCCGAATGGCCTTCTCCTGCACCTATTGTCTATTGTCTATGGCTGATCTATCTCTCCCTCCTAATCTCATTCTCCGGCCTTCTCCCCATAACCCCTGACACCCGTACTAATCAAGAATCTATCTATCTCTGCCTTAAAAATATCCATTGACTTGGCCTCCACAGCCTTGTGTGGCAGTGAATTCACCACCCTCTGACTAAAGAAATTCCTCCTCATCTCTTTCCTAAAGGTACGTCTTTTTATTTTGAGGCTGTGCCCTCTGGTTCTAGACTCTCCCACTGGTAGAAACATCCTCTCCACATCCACTCTATCCAGGCCGCTCACTATTCGGTCATTTTCCATGATGAGGCCCCCCCTCATCCTTCTAAACTCCAGCGAGCACAGGCCCAGTGAGTTCATGAATGGAAGGATCAATGGGCTATGGGATGAATGGATGAGAGAGTGAATGTGCGTGTGCGTGTGCGTGTGCGTGTGCGTGTGCGTGTGTGTGTGTGTAATTGAGGATGCAGGTGAATGGACGGTGAAACACAAAGTGGTGGAGGAACCCAACTAAACAGGCAGCACCTGTGTCATGGAGTGATACATCGTGGAAACGGGCCCTTCGGCCCAACTTGCTCACATTGGCCAACATGTCCCATCCACACTCGTCCCACCTGCCTGCGTTTGGCCCATATCCCTCTAAACCTGTCCCATCCATGTACCTGCCTAACTGAAGGTATTTATTCACAAAATGCTGGAGTAACTCAGCAGGTCAGGCAGCATCTCGGGAGTGAAGGAATTCTCTCCTGAGATGCTGCCTGACCTGCTGAGTTCAGCATTTTGTGAATAAATACCTTCGATTTGTACCAGCATCTGCAGTTATCTTCTTATACTACCTGTCTAACTGTTTCTTAAACGTTGCAATAGTTCCTGCCTCAACTACCTCCTCCAGCAGCTTGTTCCATACACCCACCACCCTTTGTGTGAAAACGTTCCCCCTCAGGTTCCCACTAAATCTTTCCCGCTTCACCTTAAACCTACGTCCTCTAGTTCTCAATTCCCCTACTCCCACCAAGAGACTCAGTGCATCTACCCGATCTATTCCACTCTTCCACCCGATCCTTGCTCTAAACTAATTCCCCTATTCTGTATCTGTACACTGTGGACGGCTCGATTGTAATCATGCGTCGTCTTTCCACTGACAGGATAGCGCGCGGCAAAAAGCTTTTCCCTGTACCTCGGTACACGTGACTGTAAATAAATAAAATAAAATAACCTCTGCCTGTGTTGATGAATCTCTTTCTTTGACCAAGCAGGATCTCAATGATCACCACGTCATGATTCAAAGCTACAAAGTGAAATCCATCATAACTTCCCGCTTTGCTGAAACGGTCTTTAGCACGAAGGTTCGCAACAGGGAGCCCACCGCGCAAAACGTGGAGTTCAACCTGAAGATTCCCAAGGGCGCATACATCACCAACTTCACCATGTGAGTCAGGGCGGGCACGGTGGCGCGGCGGTAGAGTTGCCGCCAGAGACCCGGGTTCCATCCTGACTACGGGCGATGTCTGTACGGAGTTTGCACCTTCTTCCCCGTGACCTGCGTGGGTTTTCTACAGGTGCTCCGGTTTCCTCCCACACTCCAAAGAGGTGTAGGTTTGTAGATTGTGTAGAAAGGAACTGCAGGTGAGGACATAGGTTTAAGGTGAAGGGGGAAAGATTTAGCAGGAACCTGAGGGGGTGACATTTACACACAGAGGGTGGTGGGTGTGTGGAACGAGCTGCCGGAGGAGGTAGACAATAGACAATAGACAATACGTGCAGGAGGAGGCCATTCGGCCCTTCGAGCCAGCACCGCCATTCAATGTGATCATGGCTGATCATTCTCAATCAGTACCCCGTTCCTGCCTTCTCCCCATACCCCCTTAAGAGCTCTATCTAGCTCTCTCTTGAATGCATTCAGAGAATTGGCCTCCACTGCCTTCTGAGGCAGAGAATTCCACAGATTCACAACTCTCTGACTGAAAAAGTTTTTCCTCATCTCAGTTCTAAATGGCCTACTCCTTATTCTTAAACTGTGGCCCCTTGTTCTGGAGGTAGTTGAGGCAGGAACTATCGCAATGTTTAAGAAACAGTTAGACAGGTGCATGGATAGGACAGGTTTAGAGGGATATGTGCCAAATGCAGGAAGGTGGGGCTAGTGTAGATGGGACAAGTTAGTCAGTGTGGGCAGGTTGGGCCGATGGACCAGTTTCCACACTGTAAGGCTCTTCCAAGAGAGATTTAGATTTAGCTCTTCGGGCTAAGGGAATGAAGGGATGTGGGGAAAAAGCCGGAACGGGGTACTGAAATTGGATGATCAGCCATGACCATGTTGAATGGCAGTGCTTGCTCGAAGGACCGAATGGTCTACTCCTGCACCTAATTTCTATGTTTCTATGTTTCTATGCGTCTGCAGGTCAGGCAGCATCTCTGGAGAAGGACACAAAAATCTGGAGTAACTCAGCGGGACTATCTTCGGTTTAAACCAGCATCTCTGGAGAACATGGATAGGTGACATTTTGGGTCAGAATTGTCTGAAGAAAGGTTCAAACTAGAAACATCACCCGTCCTTTTTCTCCAGAGATGCTGCCTGACCCGCTGAGTTACTCCAGCACTCTGTGAAACGTCACCTATCCATGTTCTCCACAGATGCTGCCTGACCCGCTGAGTTACTCCAGCACTCTGTGAAACGTCACCTATCCATGTTCTCCACAGATGCTGCCTGACCCGCTGAGTTACTCCAGCACTCTGTGAAACGTCACCTATCCATGTTCTCCAGAGATGCTGCCTGACCCGCTGAGTTACTCCAGCACTCTGTGAAACATCACCTATCCATGTTCCCCAGAGATGCTGTCGGGTCAGGTGACATTTCACGGAGTGCTGGAGTAACTCAGCGGGTCAGTTACTTCAGCACTCTGTGTCTATCTTCAGGTTTGTAGGTTAATTGGCTTCGGTAAAAATTGTAAACTGTCCTTTGTGTGTGCAGGAGAGTGTTAGTGTACGGGGTGATCACAGGTCGGAACGGACGCAGTGGGCCGAAGGGCCTGTTTCTACGCTGTATCTCCAAACTAAACTAAACTAATCTAATCTAAATTAAACTAATCTGAACTAAACTAAACTAAAATAAAATAAAATAAAATAAAAGGAGTTGAGCCTGCTGTATCACTAAACTAAACTTAAATTAATAAAGCTTTATCATGTTGTGAATCTTTCTTTTAACAGATGCTCAACGTTATTCACCATTTAAGTGAGAAAATACTCAGGATTCTGCGAAAAATTTGGACTATGGAATTTTTGTTTTCCCTGTCTATTTGCTATTGCAAATACTCTTGTTGACAGTTCAGTGGCCCCAGCATTTAACATTGTTAAGTGCAAGTAGGTTAACAAAAACATCGTTGTAAAGCACAGTTACACAGTGAAAATTACCTCAAAGTGAACTCGAGAACACGCAAATGTTTGGCTCTTGAGCACAAGGTGCTGGAGTAACTCAGCGGGTCAGGCAGCATCTGTGGAGAACATGGATAGGTGACGTTTCACAGAGTGCTGGAGTAACTCAGCGGGTCAGGCAGCATCTCTGGGGAACATGGATAGGTGACGTTTTGGGTTCCTGATCCAGGCGAGCCCCAGGCTGCTGCAGGGCCTTCCTCCGTTGCCCTCGACCAGATTGGCCCGTGAACCGACATCCCTCTCCTCTCCTCCCCTCTCCTCTCCCGGCCCGGCCATTTTTGTGTCCCGGGGCGCCTCCTGAAGCCAAGGCGCTGGAGGCATTACCCCTGTTCACCCTCCTACCGGCCCATGCTCCTCGCGTCCCACGTCTCCAGCTACCTCCCAGTTACACCGACCGACCGATAAGCTTTCAGGCGGATTCCAGGTTCTGCGTCCTCCACAGATGCTGCCTGACCCGCTGAGTTACTCCAGCACTCTGTGAAACGTCACCTATCCATGTTCTCCACAGATGCTGCCTGACCCGCTGAGTTACTCCAGCACTCTGTGTTCTACGCAAGATTCCAGCATCTGCTGTCTCCAGCTGTCTCGTGTTAAAGCCTTTACTTAATCTCCTGCCAGACTTCAAATCCCAATTTTAACTCAATCTGCGCAGTATTAATGTTGGCACTGGTTCGCTATTAGCATTTGTAATGAGATACAGTGAGAAACTTTGTTTTGCGTGCTATCCAGCCTAATATTATCCACTGTTTCTAAAAGATTTTACATGCCTTATACACACAACATATTTCTTTAATTTATGCCTTATCTGAGGAGGGATATGCTGCCGTTCAGAGGAGGTTTACGAGAATGATCCCGAGAATGAGTGGGTTAATGTACGATGAGCGTTTGTCAGCACTGGGCCTGTACTCGCTGGAGTTTAGAAGGATGAGGGGTGACCTCGTTGAAACTTGCCGAATAGTGAGCGGCCTGGATAGAGTGGATGTGGAGCGGATGTTTCCACTAGTGGGAGAGTCTAGGACCAGAGGGCACAGCCTCAGAATTAAAAGGACGTACCTTTAGAAAGGAGATGAGGAGGAATTTCTTTAGTCAGAGGGTGGTGAATCTGTGGGATTCACTGCCACAGACGGCTGTGGAGGCCAAATCGATGGATATTTCTAAGGCGGCATTTGACAGATTCTTGGTTAGTACGGGTGTCAGGGGTTATGGGGAGAAGGCAGGAGAATGGGGTTGAGAGGGAAAGATAGATCAGCCGTGAGTGAATGGCGGAGTGGACTTGATGGGCCAAATGGCCTAATTCTACTCCCATCACCTATGAGGTAAATACTAACACAATTTGGAAAATATAAAAGGAGACACGAGGAGCACTTATGAACTGTGAAATTGAACAGCGTTCTTCTTATCTCACACAGGACGGTGAACGATATAACGTTTGTTGGATCAGTGATGGAAAAGAGCTTTGCCAGACGACTGTACGCAGATGCAAGAACTCAAGGGAAGGCCGCTGGAATCATCAGGTGAAACTTTTCTGGCTCATTTACACACACGGTTTAAGTAATGGGTCAGTCTGGTGTACAAAATCATGAGAGGAATAGATAGAAACATGGAAAATAGGTGCAGGAGTAGGCCATTCGAGCCAGCACTGCCATTCAATATGATCATGGCTGATCATCCAAAATCAGTACCCCGTTCCTGCTTTCTCCCCATAATCCCTTGATTCCGTTAGCCCTAAGGACCTGAGAACATGGATAGGTGACGTTTCACAGCGTGCTGGGGTAACTCAGCGGGTCAGGCAGCATCTCTGGAGAACATGGATAGGTGGCCAAATGCAGGCAGGTGGGACTAGTATAGATGGGGCATGTTGGCCGGTGTGGACAAGTTGGGCTGAAGGACCTGTTTCCACGCAGTATCACTCTATGACTAAGCAGTGAACTTGAGGCCTTGCACCAGGCCCACCCTTCGTTCTCATTTTCTTCCCAGCTGTTATCAGGCAACTGAACCATCCTACCACAACCAGAGAGCAGTGCTGAACTACGATCTACCTCATTGGTGACCCTCAGACTATCCTTGATCGGACTTTGCTTGGTTTACCTTGCACTAAACGTTATTCCCTTATCATGTATCTGTACACTGTGGACGGCTCGATTGTCATCATGTATTGTCTTTCCGCTGACTGAATAGCGCACAACAAAAGCTTTTCACTGTACCTCGCTCGGTACACATGACAATAAACTAAATAATGGCACGGTGGCGCAGTAGTATAGTTGTTGCCCGACAGCGCTTGCAGCACTAGAGACCTGGGTTCGATTCTGACTACGGGCGCCGTCTGTACGGAGTTTGTACGTTCTCCCCGTGACCTGCGTGGGTTTTCTCCGAGATCTTTGGTTTCCTCCCACACTCCAAAGACGTACAGATTTGTAGGTTAATTGGCTTGGTGTAAATATAAAAAGTTGTACCCAGTGTGCGTAGGATAGTGTTAGTGTGCGGGGATCGCTGGTCGGCACGGGCTCGGTGGGCCGAAGGGCCTGTTTCCACGCTTTATCTCTAGACTTGCTATTGAGGGCGTGCAGCGTAGGTTCACTAGGTTAATTCCCGGAATGGCGGGACTGTTGTATGTTGAAAGGCTGGAGCAATTAGGCTTGTATACACTGGAATTTAGAAGGATGAGGGGGGATCTTATTGAAACATATAAGATAATTAGGGGATTGGACACATTAGAGGCAGGAAACATGTTCCCAATGTTGGGGGAGTCCAGAACAAGGGGCCACAGTTTAAGAATAAGGGGTAGGCCATTTAGAACGGAGATGAGGAAGAACTTTTTCAGTCAGAGAGTGGTGAAGGTGTGGAATTCTCTGCCTCAGAAGGCAGTGGAGGCCAGTTCGTTGGATGCTTTCAAGAGAGAGCTGGATAGAGCTCTTAAGGATAGCGGAGTGAGGGGGTATGGGGAGAAGGCAGGAACGGGGTACTGATTGAGAGTGATCAGCCATGATCGCATTGAATGGCGGTGCTGGCTCGAAGGGCTGAATGGCCTACTCCTGCACCTATTGTCTATTGTCTATTGTCTATTGTCTATTGACTAAACTAGTGTACTGGGTGATCGTTGGTCGGCATGGGCTCGGTGGGCCGAAGGGCCTGTTTCCACGCTGTAACTCTAAATTAAACAAAACTAAACTGTAACTGTAACTGAGTAAACTCACTAATATATCGATTCTTTATGTGTTTAGAACCTATGGCCATGAAATGGAGCACTTTAAAGCTGACGTGAATGTTCCAGGTGGAAGTAAAATTAGTTTCGAGCTCTACTGCCAAGAACTGCTGCAGCGAAGACTGGGATTTTACGAACAAATTATTATACTTCAACCAGGAAACTTGGTGAAACAGTTCCAGGTACTTGGGGAGGTTCTGTAGTCAGGATTGTCCACCCTGTAGATCTCACGATAACTGTGTGGAACGTTAGGGGCAGATAAATGTGCAATAAGGAACTGCAGATGCTGGTTTAAACCGAAGGTAGACACAAAATGCTGGAGTAACTCAGCGGGACAGGCAGCATCTCTGGAGAGAAGGAATGGGTGACGTTTCGGGTCAGAACCCTTCTTCAAAGAGCCTTTGGCCTTTAAATATCACTGTGGATGATCTGTGACCTTACATCATCTCTGTGTCCAGACCCTTGTTGGCAAGAACCTCTAGTGAAAGAATAAGGAATGTACTGGTGGGTCAAATGTAGAACATCCCACCTCGCTCCCCGCCCCTGGACTAATCATCGTGTCCTGGCATTCCTTAATAGCTGTTCAGCGAAACGATCCCCGAGCCTGCATGGAATACCTCTGCTCAGTCCGCCTAAACCTACCTGATCTCCCCGTTGCCAAACACTTTAACTCCCCCTCCCACTCCCACACTGACCTTCCTGTCCTGGGCCTCCTCCACTGTCAGAGTGAGGCCCAGCGCAAATTGGAGGAACAGCACCTCATATTTCGCTTGGGTAGCTGACACCCCAGCGGTATGAACATTGACCTCTCTAACATCAAGTAACCCTTGCTTTCCCTCTCTTTCCATCCCCACCCCCACCCTAGTTCTCCCACCAGTCTGACGGTCCCCCTGATTAAATGTTATCGCTGTTTGCTCTACATTTACTCTACATTTTCCTTGATTCACATCTCCTTTGATGTCTCGTTTTCACACCTTGCCCTTCCGTATCTCTCTCCCCCGACCCTCAGTCTGAATAAGGGTCTCGACCTGAAAGGTCACCCGTTCCTTCTCTCCAGAGATGCTGCCTGTCCCGCTGAGTTACTCCAGCTTTTTGTGTCTATCTTCAGTGTAAACCAGCATCTGCAGTTCTTTCATACACAAACCTACAAACCTGCACGTCGTTGGAGTCCGAGGGGGGGAAACCGGAGCACCCGGAGAAAACCCACGCAGGTCACAGGGATAACGTCCAAACTCCGTACAGACAGCACCCGTAGACCGGATGGAACCCGGGTCTCTGGCGCCGTGAGGCAGCAACTCTACCGCTGCACCACCGTGATGACAGGGGTGGCCGAGGAAGTGGTGTGGGTCAGGGGTGGCATCGGCAACCCAGGCTGGCAGTGGAGGTCGACAGGCCCGTCCACTCTTCCCACATCGCCACACTTCATTGCCACAGAAGGCTGAGAAGGGCAAGGCAATGGATACCTTTAAGCCGGAGACACAAAGTATAATATCATGAGAAGAATACGAAAACACGAGAGGAATAGATCGGGTAGACGCGCAGAGTCTCTTGCCCAGAGCAGGTGAATCGAGGACCAGAGGACATGGGTTCAAGGTGAAGGGGAAAAGATTTAATAGGAATCTGAGGGGTAACTTTTTCACACAAAGGGTGGTGGGTGTGTGGAACAAGCTGCCAGAGGAGGTAGTTGAGGCTGGGACTATCCCATCGTTTAAGAAACAGTTGGATAGGTACATGGATAGGACAGGTTTGGAGGGATATGGACCAAGCGCAGGCAAGTGGGACTGGTGTAGCTGGGACATTGTTGGCCGGTGTGGGCGAGTTGGGCCGAGGGGCCTGTTTCCACACTGTATCACTCTATGACTCTATGACTCTATGATCGGGTAAATGTACAGAGAATAAGATTTCACGTTTCATGTGTTTTATGACTGTTGGCAGATCAATTTCCCTCCTGGGATAAATAAAGTTCTCTCAATGGACAATAGACAATAGACAATAGGTGCAGGAGGAGGCCATTCGGCCCTTCGAGCCAGCACCGCCATTCAATGTGATCATGGCTGATCATTCTCAATCAGTACCCCGTTCCTGCCTTCTCCCCATACCCCCTCACTCCGCTATCCTTAAGAGCTCTATCTAGCTCTCTCTTGAATGCATTCAGAGAATTGGCCTCCACTGCCTTCTGAGGCAGAGAATTCCACAGATTGACAACTCTCCGACTGAAAAAGTTTTTCCTCATCTCAGTTCTAAATGACCCACCCCTTATTCTTAAACTGTGGCCCCTTGTTCTGGACTCCCCCAACATTGGGAACATGTTTCCTGCCTCTAACATGTCCAACCCCTTAATAATCTTATACGTTTCGATAAGATCTCCTCTCATCCTTCTAAATTCCAGTGTATACAAGCCTAGTCGCTCCAGTCTTTCAACATATGACAGTCCCGCCATTCCGGGAATTAACCTAGTAAACCTACGCTGCACGCCCTCAATAGCATGTCCTTTCGTATCGTATCGTATCGTATAACCAAAATCCGTGATGACGAGGTCCTTAAAAACAAGGGTTTACTGTACTTTTATTAAAAAAACAACCTCTGATCTTCTCCCAGGTTGACGTCTATATCTTTGAGCCACAAGGCATCACTTACCTTGAAGCCCCCAACAGGCTTGGATCGCAGTTTGATGGGCTGATGCACATAACTAAAGGAGAGAACAAGGTGGGTGTCGCACCGCACAGTCACAGCGAGCGATGTACCCTGAGATCAGGAGAAAACCCACGTGGGTCACGGGGAGAACGTGCAAACTCCACACAGACAGCGCCCGTGGTCAGGATGGACACTCTCCACTTCCTCGCTCTCGTCTTCCGCCCGGACTCGCCCTGGCGGTCCGTGTTACCACCTGACGGCGGGGGCGGGAGCGGTCCTCAGTGGAGGTCTCTCTATAAGGGGGTCCTCCTGCTTTACATCGGGGACCTGGGGTGGAGAGTGCTGCATAAGGCTGTAGCCTGTAACAGGTACTTGAGCCGGTTCACGGTCTCGTCTGCCGCCTGTCACTTCTGCGGCGAGGAGGAGACCGTGTACTATTTGTATACAGAGTGCGTGAGGTTACAGCCCCTGTTCCAGTATCTGAAGGGGCTGCTCCTCAAGTTCTGGCTCCATTTTAGCCCTATGCTGCTGATGTTTGGGTACCCGGTACAGAGGGGGGAGGGTCAGGAGGGAGGAGGGGGTCTCCCTGTCGGTCTGCTCCTGGGCCTGGCCAAGATGGCCATCCGCGGCTCCAGGCAGCGGGTAGTCGATGGCCTCACAAAGGTCAGCTGCCT
The DNA here is from genome assembly GCF_053455715.1 of Rhinoraja longicauda. NCBI lineage: Eukaryota > Metazoa > Chordata > Chondrichthyes > Rajiformes > Arhynchobatidae > Rhinoraja > Rhinoraja longicauda. The sequence continues at coordinate 2,772,151 of NC_135975.1, forward strand.
ACCCCTGTTCCGGGCTTTCGTCCATGCCCGCGTGTCCCTTAGAGGGAACACGCACACGTGGTGTCCACGGGGACTCTGGAGGCTGGTCCGGGAACGCTGGTCGCCGCGGGGGGGGTCGAACGTATCGTTGACAGAGATGGCGGGATTTTAATGTGATGATTGTTTAGTTTGTAAACTGCCGATACAGGCGGCTTTTGTTTGATCACATTTCGCTTTGTATGTTTGTATGTTTTTCTTTGGAATAAAACTTTTATATTTAACAAAAAGAGGTCAGGATGGAACCCGGGTCTCTGGCGCCGTGAGGCAGCAACTCTACCGCTGCGCCACCGCGCCGCGCCCTTTCTCCCACCGTCTCCACCACCTCAGATGTCCAGCACCTGTCATTCCCCCCCCCCACCACCGTACACTGCGCTCACATCCCATCCTCGAGCCCCTCGTTTCTCTTCTATCCCCCCACTCAAAGATGGAGGGGTTTAGTTTTAGTTTAGTTTAGTTTAGAGACACAGCGCGGAGACAGGCCCTTCGGCCCACCGAGCCCTCACCGACCGGCGATCCCCGCACACGAACACTATCCGACACTCTCTAGGGACCATTTACAATTTTTTACCGAAGTCAATTAACCTACATATCTGCACGTCTTTGGAGTGTGGGAGGAAACCGGAGCACCCGGAGAAAGCCCACTTGGTCACGGGGAGAACGTGCAAACTCCCTACAGGCAGCACCCGTAGTCGGGATGGAACCCGGGTCTCTGGCGCCGCGAGGCAGCGACTCTACCGCTGTGCGTTCTCTTATCCAACTTGCTGTCATAAGCTCATCGGGTCCACTCTGCCATTCGGTCATGGCTGACCTATCTCTCCCTCCTAAAGGCTCATCTCACCTTCAGACCCACCTTGGACCAGCAGAGGAAATGTCCAAGCTGCCCCGACACCGCGATCGATGGCAGCATCGTCGTGAAGTACGACGTGAAACGGGAACTCAACGGTGGAGCCCTTCAGGTTAAATGTCGTCAAACATTACATAGGACCAGCGTCTGTCGGCACTGAGCCTGCACTTGCTTGGGTTTGGAAGGACAAGGGGGGGGGGGGGGGGAGGGGGGACCTCATTGAAGCTTACCGAATAGTGTGAGCGGCCTGGATAGAGTGGATGTGGAGAGGATGTTTCCACTAGTGGGAGAGTCTGGGACCAGAGGGCACAGCCTCAGAATCAAAGGACGTTCCTTTATAAAGGAGACGATGAGGAGGAATTTCTTTAGTCAGAGGGTGGTGAACCTGTGGGATTCATTGTGGAGCCCAAATCACAGAGATGCAAAGTACAATATCTCAAGAAGAATAGATGGAGCCTCTTGGCCAGAATAGTGGAATCTAGAACCAGAGGGCGCAGGTTTAAGGTGAGGGGGGGAAGCTTTAATAGGAACCTGGGAGGTGTCATTTCCACTCTGTATGACTCTATATGACACATGGATATGTAGGGAATGGAGTGATGTGGAGTTCATGTAGGGCCGGACTTGGCATTGTGTTCAGCACAGATATTGTGGGCTGAAGGGCCTGTTCCTGTGCTGCTATGTTCTAGATCCAATCTACCCAATGCCTCGACTATCTTCGATTGATTTCTGTTCTCGTTTTGAAGGTTGATTTGAAGGTGACTGACTTTGCTTTTCCCAATGTTTTCCCAGATTTCCGATGGGTATTTTGTTCACTTCATTGCCCCGGACAACTTGCCCCCACTTCTGAAGAACATCATCTTCGTCATCGATGTCAGCGGATCAATGTGGGGCATTAAAATGAAACAGGTAGGCTGACCCTCGTCAATGGCAAAGCAAAGAGTCTTCTCTCCCATGAGTGGGGGCAGCACGTGTTCAGAAGGTTCAATAGACAATAGACAATAGGTGCAGGAGGAGGCCATTCGGCCCTTCGAGCCAGCACCGCCATTCAATGTGATCATGGCTGATCATTCTCAATCAGTACCCCGTTCCTGCCTTCTCCCCATACCCCCTGACTCTGCTATCCTTAAGAGCTCTATCTAGCTCTCTCTTGAATGCATTCAGAGAATTGGCCTCCACTGCCTTCTGAGGCAGAGAATTCCACAGATTCACAACTCTCTGACTGAAAAAGGTTTTCCTCATCTCAGTTCTAAATGGCCTACCCCTTATTCTTAAATTGTGGCCCCTTATGTAGATAGATTCTTGATTAGTATGGGTGTCAGGGGTTACGGGGAGAAGGCAAGACAATGGGGTTAGGAGGGAGAGATAGATCAGCCATGATTGAATGGTGGAGTAGACTTGATGGGCCGAATGGCCTAATTCTATTCCTATCCCTTATGACCTTACGACCTGATGACTTGATCAAAATCCTGCTGGAATATTCATAAAATAACATTTCATAGATGACACCAATCCAGTGAAGTGTCCTTTCTAACGGTGGAAATCAAATAAATTTTGGCCTCTTGACCAGAGCACATTTTAACAAACAGACACAAAGACACAAAGCGCTGGAGTAACTCAGCGAGTCAGGCAGCATCTCTGGAGAAAAAGTACAGGTGACGTTTCCGGTCAGCACCCTTCTTCAGACTTAAAGTGGAGGGGGAGGGAACTGGAGGTAGGAAAAGGCCAGAACATAGCAGGACCGGCAACAGGTGACCATGGAAGGGTGGAGCCCACAATGGCCCATTGTTGGCTGGGGACGAGGTGATAACAAAGGGATACAAGGATACGAACAGTGGGACTAGTGGGATGACTAGGGTGGGGGAGGGGGAGAGAGGGAATACAAGGGTTACTTGTAATTAGAGAAATCAATGTTCACCCCGTTGGGTTGTAAGCTGCCCAAGCTAAATATGAGGCGCTGTTCCTGAACACCCCTCCGCTCAGTCCGCCTAGGCCGACCTGATCTCCCAGTTGCCAAAAACTTTAATTCCCCCTCCCCTTTCCCACACTGATCTTTCTGTCCTGGGCCTCCTCCACTGTCAGAGTGAGGCCCAGCGCAAATTGGAGGAACAGCGCCTCATATTTCGCATCTGTAGAGATTGAAGGCCTCTATTTCGCCCATTCAGGTTTCTCCAGAGATGCTGCCTGACCCGCTGAGTTACTCCGGCACTTTGTGCCTAGTTTCGTTTAGTTTGGAGACACGGCGCGGAAACAGGCCCTTCAATGCACTGATTCTGCGCCGACTAGCGATCCCCGGTGTACTAGCACTATCCCACACGCACACAGGACAATATACCATTTTTTTACCGACGCCAATTAACCTACAAACCTGCACGTCTTTGGACTGTGGGAGGAAACCGGAGCACCCGGAGAAAACCCACGCAGTCACAGGGAGAACGTACAAACTCTGTATGGACAGCAAGCATAGTCAGGATGGAACCCGGGTCCCTGGCGCTGTGAGGCAGTAACTCTACCGCTGCGCCACCGTGCGGCCCTGTGTCTTTTAGGTAAACCAGCATTTGCCGTTGCTTGTTTCTACAAGACAAGCTCCAATGTATTTTCATAAGATCATATGTGATAGGAGCAGAATTAGACCATTCGGCCCATCGAGTCTACTCCGCCATTCAATCATGGCCGATCTATCTCTCCCTCCCAAACCCATTCTCCTGCCTTCTCCCCGTAATCCCCGACACCGGGCGGGACTGTCGTATGTTGAAAGACTGGAGCGACTAGGCTTGTATACACTGGAATTTAGAAGGATGAGAGGAGATCTTATCGAAACGTATAAGATTATTAAGGGGCTGGACATGTTAGAGGCAGGAAACATGTTCCCAATGTTGGGGGCGTCCAGAACAAGGGGCCACAGTTTAAGAATAAGGGGTAGGCCATTTAGAACTGAGATGAGGAAAAACTTTTTCAGTCAGAGAGTTGTGAATCTGTGGAATTCTCTGCCTCAAAAGGCAGTGGAGGCCAATTCTCTGAATGCATTCAAGAGAGAGCCAGATAGAGCTCTTAAGGATAGCGGAGTCAGGGGGTATGGGGAGAAGGCAGGAACGGGGTACTGATTGAGAATGATCAGCCATGATCACATTGAATGGCAGTGTTGGCTCGAAGGGCCGAGTGACCTCTCCTGCACCTATTGTCTATTGTCTATTGTCTATTGTACTGATCAATAAACCGATTCGCAACCAATCGATCTTTCTCATTCTCCATTTCATTAGACCGTTGAAGCCATGGCCACCATTCTGGATGACCTGGGCCCTCAGGACCAATTCACCGTCATCGTTTTCAACCACAACGTCCGGTGTTGGACTGAGCACCTGGTCATGGCCACTCCTCCTCAGATAAAGGAAGCCAAAAAGTACATCGAGAACATCCAGCCCAGTGGAGGTGGGTTCACAGAGGTGACAACACACACTAACGCATCACTAATCTCCATGTACAACTCTCGGCAAAGATACCGCACCCCCCCGATCTGCTCTCACGAAAACAGGAGGGATGTCAAGTAGTATTTGCAAAATGTAGAATCGGGGCGTCACAGTGGTCCAGCGGTAGAGTTGCCACCTCACAGCACCAGCGACACAGGTTCAACTCTGACTCTGGGCGCTGTTTGGACTTTGTACTTTTAGTTCAGATTAAAGATACAATGCCGAAACAGGCCCTTCGGCCCACCGAGTCCGCGCCGAACAGCGATCCCCGTACATTAACACTGTCCTACACACACTAGGGACAGTTTGCAATTTTTTACCGAATCCAATTAACCTACGAACCTGTATGTCTTTGGAGTGTGTCAGGAAACCGGAGCACCCGGAGAAGAAAACCCACGCATGTTCTCCCTGTGATCACATGCATTTTCTCCGGGTGCCCTGGTTTCCTCACACACTCCAAAGACGTACAGATTCGTAGGTTAATTGGATTCGGTAAAAAACTTAAATTGTCCCCAGTGTGTGTCGGATAGTGTTAATGTGCGGGGATCGCTGGTCAGTGCGGACTCAGTGGGCCGAAGGGCCTGTTTCCGTGCTGTATCTCTAAACTAAACTAAACTAAACCAGGGTTGTCAAAGTATTCAGCAGGAGCTACATCTCCTATCTTCTGCTGAATACTGGAGATGAGCGGATTTAGACGGAGAAATGGCAGATGGAGTTTAATCCGAGCAAGTGTCAGGTTGGGAGGTCGAATGTAGGGGGAAAGTAAACAATTAATGATGAAACAGAATTGGCATAGACAATAGCCAATAGACAATAGACAATAGGCAATAGCCAATAGGCAATAGGCAATAGGCAATAGGCAATAGGCAATAGGCAATAGGCAATAGGCAATAGGCAATAGACATTAGAGTCTGAAGAAGGGTCTCGACCCGAAACGTCACCCATTCCTTCTCTCCCGAGATGCTGCCTGACCTGCTGAGTTACTCCAGCATTTTGTGAATAAATCGATTTGTACCAGCATCTGCAGTTATTTTCTTATATGACATTAGACAATAGGCGCAGGAGGAGGCCATTCGACCCTTCGAGCCAGCACCCCCATTCAATGTGATCATGGCTGATCATCCACAATCAGTACCCCGTTTCTGCCCTCTCCATGCAGAGAGATCTTGGGGCCAGGTCCACATACACCCTGAAAGTGGCAACACAAGTAGATAGAGTGCTGGAGTAACTCAAGTCAAGTCAAGTCAAGTCAAATTTATTTGTCACATACACATACTCGATGTGCAGTGAAATGAAAGTGGCAATGCCTGCGGGTTGTGCACAAAAAGAATTACAGTTACAGCATATAAATAAAGTTAATAAGTTACTAAACATAGCACAAAAAGTGTCGACAAAAATTTAGTCTCTGGGGTTATAAAAGTTGACAGTCCTGATGGCCTGTGGGAAGAAGCTCCGTCTCATCCTCTCCGTTTTCACAGCGTGACAGCGGAGGCGTTTGCCTGATCGTAGCATCTGGAACAGTCCGTTACTGGGGTGGCAGGGGTCCCTCATGATCTTGCTTGCTCTGGATCTGCACCTCCTGATGTATAGGTCCTGCAGGGGGACGAGTGTAGTTCCCATGGTGCGTTCTGCCGAACGCACTACTCTCTGCAGGGCCATCCTGTCCTGGGCAGAGCTGTTCCCAAACCAGACTGTAATGTTGCCGGACAGGATGCTCTCTACAGCCCCATAGTAGAAGCAATGAAGGATCCTCAGCGACACTCTGAATTTCCTCAGTTGTCTAAGGTGGTAAAGGCGCTGCTTAGCCTTACCCACCAGTGCGGCAATGTGCGTTGCCCACGTCAGATCCTCTGCGATGCGGACTCCCAAGTATTTGAAACTGCTCACCCTATCCACAATAGACCCATTTATCTCGAGTGGCGTGTACGTCCTTGGATGTTTAGCCCTTCTGAAGTCCACAATCAGCTCCTTTGTTTTAGTGACATTCAAGAGGAGGCTATTGTCCTGACACCAGAGTGCCAGATCAGCCACCTCCTCCCGGTAGGCCTTCTCATCGTTGTTGGAGATCCGGCCCACCACCACAGTGTCATCAGCAAACTTGATGATGGAGTTTGAGCTGAACCTGGCCCCACAGTCATGTGTGTACAGGGAGTACAGTAGGGGGCTAAGGACGCAGCCTGGGGGGATCCTATGTTCAGCGGGTCAGGCAGCGTCTCTGGAGAACATGGATAGGTGACGTTTCACAGAGTGCTGGAATAACTCAGCAGGACAGGCAGCATCTCTGGAGAACATGGATAGGCGACATTTCAGGCCCGGACACTTCCTCAGACTGGAAGTATTTGAAAGACCGAGGAACTGAGGTACAGAAGAGGGAACATGGTGGCGCAGCGGTAGAGTTGCTGCCTCACAGCGCTAGAGACCTGGCTTCCATCCCGACTAATGGTGCTGTCTGTACAGAGTTTGCACGTTCTCCCCGTGACCACGTGGGTTTTCTCCGGGTGTTCCGGGTTCCTCCCACACTCCAAACACGTACAGGTTTGTAGGTTAGTTGACTTCTGTAAATTGCCCCTAGTGTGTGGGGTAGCATTGGGTGCGGTGATTGTGGTCGGCGCGAACTTGGTGGGTCGAAGGGCCTGTTTCCACGCCGTATCTGAACTAAACTAAACTAAAAAAAAACTAACTTAAACTAAATTGAACCAAACCTAAGATGAGCTGAGGCAAGTGTTGATCAGCCAAGATCATAATGAATGGCGGGCTAGGCTGGATGGGCCGAGTGGCCTACCCCTTCTCCTGCTTTCTTGCGTTCCTATTAGGGTTGCCAACTTCCTCACTCCCAAATACGGGATGAGGTGACGTCACCGCCCCCGCGCCCCACGTGACCTCACCCAGCCAGCGGCCGCCATTGGTGGAGCGGGAGCACGTGGCCGCTGGCTGGGTGAGGTCACGTGGGGCGCGGGACGGTGACGTCACCCTTTGTCCCTTATTTGGGAGTGAGGAAGTTGGCAACCCCCTACTAATACGGGCCAAGGGCGGTCCCGTACGGGGACAAACTAACTTAGCCCAAAATACGGGATGTCCCGGCTAATACGGGGCGGTTGGCGACCCCAGTTCTTATTCACCAACTTTCCTTTCTTCAACCAGGAACAAACATCAACGAAGCAATCCTCTCGGCCATCCATATCCTAACGCAAGCGGATAACTACGGCCTGCTGAACCCGCGGTCTGTGTCGTTCATTATCATGGTCTCCGACGGAGATCCCACGGTTGGTGAGTGCTCTTGCCAAACGTCGAATGCTTCACTCGACTCACAGAGTCTTACAGTAACCCCACTACTCCGACCTAGATGCTCATCTACACCTGTCCCACCTGCCTCTGTTTGACCCATATCGCCTGTTTCTCTGATGTAGACAATAGACAATAGGTGCAGGAGGAGGCCATTCGGCCCTTCGAGCTGATCATTCTCAATCAGTACCCCGTTCCTGCCTTCTCCCCATACCCCCTGACTCCGCTATCCTTAAGAGCTCTATCTAGCTCTCTCTTGAATGCATTCAGAGAATTGGCCTCCACTGCCTGAGGCAGAGAATTCCACAGATTCACAACTCTCTGACTGAAAAAGTTTTTCCTCATCTCAGTTCTAAATGGCCTACACCTTATTCTTAAACTGTGGCCCCTTGTTCTGGACTCCCCCAACATTGGGAACATGTTTCCTGCCTCTAACGTGTTCAACCCCTTAATAATCTTATACGTTTCGATAAGATCTCCTCTCATCCTTCTAAATTCCAGTGTATACAAGCCTAGTCGCTCCAGTCTTTCAACATATGACAGTCCCGCCATTCCGGGAATTAACCTAGTAAACCTACGCTGCACGCCCTCAATAGCAAGAATATCCTTCCTCAAATTTGGAGACCAAAACTGCACACAGTACTCCAGGTGCGGTCTCACTAGGGCCCTGTACAACTGCAACTTAAATAAACCAAGCTAAAGGCTTGTAGGTTAATTGACCTCTGTAAATTGCCCCTGGTGTGTACAACCCAGGCAACTGTTTGCGTGCTGGCCACAGAAGCAGATCTACAAACTCATATCACAATCACTCCACAAGCTTAAACCTCTATTCCTTCAGCAACATTTCCGCTGGTTTTACCTTGCACGAAACGTTATTCCCTTCTCACGTATCTGAACACAGTAAATAGCTTGATTGTAACCTTGTACGGTCTTTCCGCTGACTGGATAGCGCGCTACAAAAGCTTTTCACTGTACCTCGCTACACACGTGACAATAAACCAAACTGAACAACTCGAGTCCCTCCGCTCAGCCCGTCTTAACCTACCTGATCTCCCGGTGGCTCAGCACTTCAACTCCCCCTCCCATTCCCAATCTGACCTTCCTGTCTTGGGCCTCCTCCATTAACATAGAAACATAGAAAATAGGTGCAGGAGTAGGCCATTCGGCCCTTCGAGCCTGCACCGCCATTCAATATGATCATGGCTGATCATCCAACTTAGTATCCCGTACCTGCCTTCTCTCCATACCCCCTGATCCCTTTAGCCACAAGGGCCACATCTAACTCCCTCTTAAATATAGCCAATGAACTGGCCTCAACTACCTTCTGTGGCAGAGAATTCCACAGACTCACCACTCTCTGTGTGAAAAAAAACTTTCTCATCTCGGTCCTAAAATACTTCCCCCTTATCCTTAAACTGTGACCCCTTGTTCTGGACTTCCCCAACATCAGGAACATTGTCAGAGTGAGGCCCAGCGCAAACTGGAGGAACAGCACCTCATATTTCGCTTGGGCAGCTTACACCCCAGCGGTATGAACATTGACTTCACTAACTTCAGAGTCCCTGCTTTCCCTCTCTATCCCCTCCCCCTTCCCAGTTCTCCCACTAGTCTTAGAAACATAGAAACATAGAAAATAGGTGCAGGAGGAGGTCATTCGGCCCTTCGAGCCACTACCGTGATCATGGCTGATCATCTTCAATCAGTAACCTGTGCCCAACTTCTCCCCATATTCCTTGATTCCACTAGCCCCCAGAGCTCTATCTTCCTGTCTCCGACTACATCCTATCTTTGTCCCGCCCCATCCCCTGACATCAGTCTGAAGAAGGGTCTCGACCCAAAACGTCACCCATTCCTTCTCTCCGGAGATACTCCAGCATTTTGTGTCTACCTTTGAACAACGAGAGAGTGGATGAGGAAGAGGGGCAACATCGAACCCGTGTGAACTAAACCACCGCGTTAAGTGGAATTATAATCTCTTTAAAATTCCTCTTTGTTGTGAAGGTGAAATTAAGCTGAGTGCCATTCAGAAAAACATCAGGACACACATGCAGAACGATTACTCTCTCTTCTGCATTGGGATTGGCTTCGATGTGGACTACGACTTCTTGGAAAGGATCGCCCTGGAAAACCGAGGCGGAGCGCGACGCATCCAAGCGAACGTCAACGCGTCCAGTCAACTCACGGTAACGGCCTGACCCGTGACAAATCAGCATCTTCCGAGCAACCCTCTCTTTTCCCCCGCCCCCCCCCCACCCCCCCCTCTTTTTGCCCTTTCTTCGGATGCAAACCCATGGGGCAAACTGGAAGCGGCGCGTTGGCGCAGCGGTAGAGTTGCTGCCTCACACCGCCAGAGACCCGGGTTCCATCCTGACTACGTGTGCCGTCTGTTAACTACATAACCCCTTCTTCTCCCATATAACACCCCACCTCCTCCACACCTCCACTCCCCCGAACAAGACTCAGGAACAGCTTCTTCCCCTCTGTTATCAGGCTTAAGGATAGCGGAGTCAGGGGGTACGGGGAGAAGGCAGGAGAAGGGGGTACTGATTGAGAATGATCAGCCGTGATCACATTGAATGGCGGTGCTCATCATATCATCATATATCTACAGCCGGAAACAGGCCTTTTCGGCCCTCCAAGTCCGTGCCGCCCAGTGATCCCCATACATTAACACTATCCTACACCCACTAGGGACAATTTTTACATTTACCCAGCCAATTAACCTACATACCTGTACGTCTTTGGAGTGTGGGAGGAAACCGAAGATCTCGGAGAAAACCCACGCAGGTCACGGGGAGAACGTACAAACTCCTTACAGTGCAGCATCCGTAGTCAGGATCGAACCTGTGTCTCCGGCGCTGCATTCGCTGTAAAGCAGCAACTCTACCGCTGCGCTACCGTGCCGCCCTCGAAGGTGCTGGCTCGAAGGGCCGAATGGCCTACTCCTGCACCTATTGTCTTTTGTCTATAGTCTATTGTCTATTCTGAATGGTCCTTCCACAAGCTAGGGCACTGTCCGATTCACCTCTACCCCATTGCGGACATTGGACTTTGTCTGTGGAACTGATGCGCTACGATGCTGAGAACTATATTCTGCACTCTGTATCTTCCCCTTTGCTCTACCTGTTGAACTTGAGTTTGTCTTGATTATATTTATGTGTTTGGACAGCATGCAGAACAAAGCTTTTCACTGTACCTCGCTCGGTACACGTGGCAATAATTAACTTAAAGCTAAACCCTCCCTAATTATCCCCGGTGATGTCGGTCCCCCACATCAGGAATGTTGATGGATTTAGATTCTTGTCTTCTCTTTGGTTGAGGGTTGGCAAGTTTCCCTCCTTGAAGAATATTGGGAAGACACAAGAGTTTTTACAAAACCGTCAGTCCGCGATCACCATTACCAAGTAGCTTTTTTGTACCAGGTTTGTTTAATCAATGATTGAAAGGAGATGAGGAGGAATTTCTTCAGCCAGAGGGCGGTGAATCTGTGGGATTCATTGCCACAGAGGGCGGTGGAGGCCAAGTCAGTGGGTATTTTTAAGGCAGAGATCGACAGATTCTTGATCAGTGCGGGTGTCAGGGGTTATGGGGAAAAGGCAGGAGAATGGGGTTAGGAGGGAGAGATAGATCAGCCATGATTGAATGGTGTAGTAGACCTGATGGGCCGAATGGCCTAATTCTTCTCCAAGAACCTATGAACATAACTTATGAATTAATGATTGGATTTGGAATGGTCTGGTTCAATGGTCCTTTCAGTACAATGACTGAATAATTTTGCGAACATACTCCTAATTAATTAATGAAATAAAGTATATTAAATATTCATTATCCCTAATTAGATTTGCAATTTACTGGCGTAGTCCATGTTTTATTAATACATTCTTATTGGAGAAATTGATGAGAAAATAATCATAATTTTAACCCTCAAGTCTTTTTGAATATTTATGCAGGTGAGAACTACATTGGGCTGCACAGTGGCAGAGTTGCTGCCTTACAGCACCACAGACCCGGGTTCCATCCTGACTACAGGCACTGTTTAGTTTAGTTTAGAGATACATCACGGAAACAGGGCCTTCGGCCCACCGAGTCCGCACCGATCAACGATCCCCGCATATTAACACAACCCTACACACACACTAGGGACAATTTATACTTATACCAAGTATACAAACCCAAGCCAATTAACCTCCAAACCTGCATGCCTTGGGACTGGGGGAGAAAACCGGAGCACCCGGAGAAAACCCACGCAGGTCACGGGGAGAACGTACAAACTCCGGACAGACAGCGCCCGTAGTCGGGATCGAACCCGGGTCTCTGGCGCTGTTAGGCAGCAACTTTACCGCTGGGCCACCGAGCCACTGGGCAAATGAACCAGTGGTTCTATGATTCTTATGTTGGTCATGCCCTATCAGTAGGGTTCCCAACGTCCTCTAGTTGGAGGTTGGTGGTTGGTTGTGTGGGTTAATATACTAATGAGTGGGCCAGTCCATGGGATTGTAGGGTGTGATAACTCTGTCTAATGAGTTGGTGGTATCCAAGGTCAAAAACCTCACCACAATGACCTAGTATATTAATCCACACAACCAACCAACAACCAGAGGACCAGAGGACATGGGTTGAAGGTAAGTGGGGGAAAGATCTCATAAGAATCTGAGGCCTACTGAATATTGGTTTCTCTAACTTCAAGTAACCCTTGCATCCCCTCTCTCTCCATCCCTCCCCCACCCAAGTCATCCTACTAGTTTCACTGTCGTCCTGGTGAGTCTCATTTAGGGTTGCCAACTATCTCACTCCCAAATACGGGACAAAGGGTGACGTCACCGCCCCCGCGCCCCACGTGACCTCACCCAGCCAGCGGCCACGTGCTCCCGCTCTACCAATGGCGGCCGCCCGGGCCGGGAGGCGGGTTGCTAAGCAACCAACGTTAGGCGAACGCACTCGGCCCCGCTCCCCGAACACACTCCGTTAGCCTACAGCGTCTGGGCCTACACTGTCCCAGCCTATAGCGGGCCTAACACGGGACAAAGGCGGTCCCATACGGGACAAACCAATTAAGCCCAAAATACGGGATGTCCCGGCTAATACGGGACAGTTGGCGACCCTCGTCTCATTGTCTGTAACTCGTTCTCACCGAGCCCACAGCTAACAATGGCCATGTTCCCTTAATCAGCGTTACTTTTTTGCATACATATCATTCATTGCTCTATATCTTTCTACATCACCGTCTATATCTCTCGTTTCCCTCTCCCCTGACTCTCAGTCTGAAGAAGGGTCTCAACCTCAAACGTCAACGTCACTTATCCATGTTCTCCAGAGATGCTGCCTGACCCGCTGAGTTACTCCAGCATTTTGTGTCTATCTTCCTATTAAAGCAGTTCCTTCCTATACAAATGATAGGTGGAGACAGGTGAGGGGAGGTGGGGGAAGGGGGGGGAGGGGCTGTGATAGGCAGATGGTTGGACAAAGACCACAGATCCAGTGTTGCAAAGACAAAAGGTGTGAGATAAGGTTAGAAGAGGAATGAATTGTGAAGCCAGAGGGAGGAATGTAGGTGGATGGTGATGGTGGGGGGGGGAGGGAGGGGAGAGGGTGGGAGGGGAGAGGTGGATGTGAATCCAGGTGGTTTGACTGACGTATTGATTATTTGAAGTCCGGTTTCGATGAACATTATCTGGCTGTGTTTCTCGTTGTGAATGGCAGGATTTCTACGAGGAGGTTGCCACGCCACTGCTGAGGAAGATCGAAGTGTTTTACGGTGGTGAAAATGTCACAGACGTGACACAGAAGAGCTTCGACAAGTACTTCAGCGGCTCCGAGCTCATCATTGCGGGAAGGCTGACAAACAAAGATCCCTCCATCCTACAGAGCCTGGTGTCGGCGAGCTCAGTGAGTGCACTCGGTCGTAACACAGCGGGGCAGCACGCACGGTGGCGCAGTGGTAGAGTTGCTGCCTCGCAGCACCAGAGACTCGGGTTCGATGCTGGCCACGGGCGCTGCCTGCGCACATAGTTTTCACGTTCTTCCAGTAACTGCGTGGGTTTTCTCCGGGTGCCCTGGATTCCTCCTACATTCCAAAGACGTGCGGGTTTGTAGACTAATTGACCCTCCGTAAAAATTGTCCCTCGTGTGCGAGATGGAACTAATGTTTAGGTTAATTAACTAATGTATGTAGGTTAATTGACTGGGTAAATGTAAAAATTGTCCCTAGTGGGTGTAGGTTAGTGTTAATGTGCAGGGATCGCTGGGCAGCGCGGACTCGGTGGGCCGAAGGGCCTGTTTCCGAGCTGTATCTCTGACCTAAACTAAACTACACTAAACTAAAGTAACACTAAAAACACAAATGAACTACAATATAAATAGCAGCAGAAACGGCAAACGCCGAGTCTCACAGGGCTGCCAACTTCCTCACTCCCAAATACGGGACAAGGTTACATCACCGCCCAGCGCCCCACGTGGCCTCACCCAGCCAGCGGCCACGTGCTCCCGGCCCGGGCGGCCGCCATTGTTGGAGCGGGAGCGCGTGGCCGCTGGCTGGGTGAGGTCACGTGGGGCGCGGGGCGGTGACGTCACCCTTTGTCCCGTATTTGGGAGTGCGGAAGTTGGCAACCCTACTAATACGGGACAAGGGCGGTCCCGTACGGGACAAACTAATTTAGCCCAAAATACAGGATGTCCCGGCTAATACGGGACGGTTGGCAAGACCCTACTTCAGGTTGTAACTTCAAAATAGTGTAAGAAAATAACTGCTGATGCTGGTACAAATCGAAGGTATTTATTTCACAAAATGCTGGAGTAACTCAGCAGGTCAGGCAGCATCTCGGGAGAGAAGGAATGGGTGACGTTTCGGGTCGAGACCCTTCTTCAGACTGATGTCAGGGGGGCGGGACAAAGGAAGGGTATAGGTGGAGACAGGAAGATAGAGGGAGATCTGGGAAGGAGGAGGGGAAGAGAGGGACAGAGGAACTATCTAAAGTTGGAGAAGTCAATGTTCATACCGCTGGGCTGCAAGCTGCCCAGGCAAAATATGAGGTGCTGTTCCTCCAATTTCCGGTGGGCCTCACTATGGCACTGGAGGAGGCCCATGACAGAAAGGTCACACTGGGAGTGGGAGGGGTAGTTGAAGTGCTCAGCCACCGGGAGATCCCCCTTCCCAGTTCTCCCTCTATCTTCCTGTCTCCACCTATATTCTTCCTTTGTCCCGCCCCCCTGACATCAGTCTGAAGAAGGGTCTCGACCCGAAACATCACCCATTCCTTCTCTCCTGAGATGCTGCCTGACCCGCTGAGTTACTCCAGCGTTTTGTGAAATAAATTGTAACTTCAAAAGCTTGTTTGGAACTCAATTTAACAGCTTGGACTGGAGATTGATCAAAGTATCTTTCAAAGAACCTCTGTTCAGCCCGAGGCACGGTCTCGTGAGCTCATGTTTATATTCCCAGCTGTTATCGGGTGACTGAACCATCCTACCACAACCAGAGAGCAGTGCTGAACTACTATCTACCTCATTGGTGACCCTCGGACTATCCTATATCATATCATATCATATATATACAGCCCTCCAAGTCCGTGCCGCCCAGCGATCCCCGCACATTAACACTATCCTACACCCACGAGGGACAATTTTTACATTTACCCAGCCAATTAACCTACATACCTGTACGTCTTTGGAGTGTGGGAGGAAACCGAAGATCTCGGAGAAAACCCACGCAGGTCACGGGGAGAACGTACAAACTCCTTACAGTGCAGCACCCGTAGTCAGGATCGAACCTGAGTCTCCGGCGCTGCATTCGCTGTAAAGCAGCAACTCTACCGCTGCGCTACCGTGCCGTCCTTGATCGGACTTTGCTGGCTTTACCTTGCACTAAACGTTATTCTCTTATCATGTATCTGTGCACAATGTACGGCTCGATTGTCATCATGCATTGCCTTTCCGCTGGCTGATTTTCAAATGCTTTTCACTGAACATTGGCAGGCGTGATAATAATCTAAACTAATCTAAACTAAGCTAAACTAAACTATATTTAAAAGCCAGCGCTTCTATCTGAATCTAAGAGCAATAGTTGATTGTCTATGACTATTCTCCTTGGTGACTTTAGACTTCACTTTAGACTTTAGAGATAGAGCGTGAAAACAGGCCCTTCGGCCCACCGAGTCCGCGCCGACCAGCGATCCCCGCACACTAACACTATCCTACACGCACTAGGGACAATTTGCAATTTTACCGAACCCAATTATCCTACAAACGTGTACGTCTTTGGAGGGTGGGAGAAAACCGGAGCACCCGGAGAAAACCCACGTAAACACAGGGAGAACATGCAAACTCCGCACAGACTGTAGTGAGGATGGAACCCGGGTCTCTGGCGCTGTGAGGCAGCAACTCGACCAGCTGCCTATGTTGTGGAATTGAAGATTGAAGAAGGGTCTTGACCCGAAATGTCACCCGTTCCTTCTCTCCAGAGACGTTGCCAGTCCCGCTGAGTTACTCCAACATTTTGTGTCTGTCTTGTGCAATTGAGTTGGGACGAGGTGGGGGGTGGGTTTTGGAGAATCAGCCAATGGTGAGATTAATGTAACACGCATAAGTAGGATTTATACACCGTCTTCTATTTCAGGCAAACAGCGAGGTCGGGTTTCAGGTGGAGTCTCCTACGGACGAGCTGGACAAAGTCTTGGCCAAGCACCAATATGTTCTCCCATGCTTCACCAAACAACTTTGGGCTTACCTAACTATTCGCCAGCTCCTTGCAAAGAGGTAATCGGACAGTTTTGCTTTTCACCACCTGCTTCATTATTCTCTCCATTCAATCTCCATTCCCCTTCTCTTTGATAACACAATAAAGATGAGGGGTGATCTTATAGAGGTGGATAAAATCATGAGAGGAATAGTTCACGTAGACGCACAGAGTATCATGATCATGACCAATTGACCTATGTAGAAAACCATGAGAGGAATAGATCGTGGGGAAAAAGGCACAGAGTCTCTTCCCCAGAGTAGGGGAATCGAAAACCAGAGGACATAGGTTTAAGGTGAGGGAGAAAGGAATCTGAGGGGTAACTTTTTCACACAGAGGGTGGTGGGTGTATGGAACGAGCTGCCGGAGGAGGTAGTTGAGGCTGTTACTATTGTAGCATTTAAGAAACAATTGGGCAGATGCTTGGATAGGACGGGTTTAGAGGGATATGGGCCAAACGCAGGCAGGTGGGACTAGTATGGATGGGACATGTTGGTCGGTGCGGGCAAGTTGGGCCGAAGGGCCTGTTTCCACGTTGGAAAACTCTATGACTCTATGACGTTATTCTGGATTAATATCCGAGCAGCAATGTGAACGGGTGAAGACCTAGCCTTGGTGCACCCACTGTTTACAATCTAGGGCCGTAACGGGTGGCACGGTAGCACAGTGGTAGAGTCGCTGCCTTACCCCACCAGAGACCCGGATTCGATCCTGCCTAGGGGGTGTTGCCCATACGAAGTTTGTACGTTCTCCCTGTGACCTGAGTGGGTTTTCTCCGGGTGCTCCGGTTTCCTCCCGCACTCCAAAGACGTACAGGTTTGCAGGTTAACTGGTTTCTGTAAGTTGTAAATTGTCCCTCGTGTGTGTAGGATAGTGTTAGTGTAAGGGGTGATCGGTGGTTGTTGCAGACTCCGAGGGCCGAATGGCCTGTTTCCGTGCTGTATCTCTAAAGTCTAATCGAGGCCAACTTTGACAGACTCAAGGGACTGCAGATGTTGGTTTACCCAAAAAGAAACAACGCTTATAATTGCTTCAGAGTTCATACGGTAGAATTCAATGAATCAAACAACGAGACAATAGACAATAGGTGCAGGAGTAGGCCATTCGGCCCTTCGAGCCAGCAAAGCCATTCAATGTGATCATGGCTGATCATTCTCAATCAGTACCCCGTTCCTGCCTTCTCCCCATACCCCCTGACTCCGCTATCCTTAAGAGCTCTATCCAGCTCTCTCTTGAATGCATTCAGAGAATTGGCCTCCACTGCCTTCTGAGGCAGAGAATTCCACAGATTCACAACTCTCTGACTGAAAAAGTTTTTCCTCGTCTCCGTTCTAAATGGCCTGCTCCTTATTCTTAAACTGTGGCCCCTGGTTCTGGACTCCCCCAACATTGGGAACATGTTTCCTGCCTCTAACGATCTCCGTCACTGATGAAAACCTGCTGCGTTTCATGCACAAAGACAATGGAACATAAGACAGAATAAAGAGACACATCTTTAGGAAGATGAGGAGGAATTTCTTTAGTCAGAGGGTGGTGAATCTGTGGAATTCATTGTTGCTGTGAGGCAGCAACTCTACCGCTGCGCCATCATGTTGCCCCTACCTGTTCCAACATTCACCATTAAGTTTCCTCCTTGTCAGAATTTCAGGATTCATCCCAAACCTTATCAAAATCTATCACCAAATTAAGTTCTTAATTAGTGCGGGTGTCAGGGGTTATGGGGAGAAGGCAGGAGAATGGGGTTGGGAGGGAGCGATAGATCAGCCATGATTGGATGGCGGAGTAGACTCGATGGGCCCAATGGCCTAATTCTACTCCTATTCCTTGGGATGTTAAAACCTGGGACACTCTGAAACGGCAATGCCTCAGTGCATCTTGTGCACATTGTTGATATTCCTCTCTGCTGCCCGTTCTTGTTAGCCGCCGTCGTTTTATTCCCTTGAAGATTAACGGAGTTGTGATTCTTCTTCATGACAGGGCAATGGCTCCATCCGCCATGCAGAAGAGAAACATTACCAGCAGAATCTTAAACCTGGCGCTGGTCCATCACTTTGTGACCCCAGTGACCTCCTTGTTGGTGGAGAGCGAGGAGACGGGACAGAAGCTTCTCGCTGATTCTCCCAGAGACACCAGGGAAGGGTGTTGTGCAGGTGTGTTACCCATTAATGGTCCAAGGGTTCAATGGTCAATGATTCAAAGTTCAATGGTCAATGGTTCAAAGGTCAATGGTTCAAAGGTCAATGGTCCAAAGGTCAATGGTTCAATGGTCAATGATTCAATGGTCAATGGTCCAATGGGTCAATGGGTCAATGGTCAATGGATCAATGGGTCAATGGTCAATGGATCAATGGGTCAATGGTTCAATGGATCCATGGTCAATGGTTCAATGGTTTAACGGTTCAATGGTCAATGGCTCAATGGTTCAATGGTTCAATGGGTAATGGTCAATGGGTCAATGGTCAAATGATCAAATGGTTCAATGGCCAATTTATCAATGGTCCAATCGTCAGTGGTCCAATGATCAAAGGTCAATGGTTTAAGGGTCAATGGTTCAAAGGCCAATGGTTCAAAGGTCAATGGTTCAAAGGTCAATGGTTCAAAGGTCAATGGTTAAATGGTTCAATGGTCAATGGTTCAATGGTCAACAGTCAATGGTCCAATGGTCAATGGTTCAATGGTCAATGGTTCAATGATCAATGGTCAGTAGTTCAAAGGTCAATGGTTCAAAGGTCAATGGTCCATGGTCAATGGTCAATGGCCAATGGCCAATTTGTCAATGGTTCAATAGCCAATTGGTCCAATGGTCAGTGGTCCAATTATCAATGGTCAATGGCTCAATGATTCAATGGTTCAATGGTTCAAATGGTAAACCAACATCTGCAATTCCTTCCTGCACACTTTAATAAAACCTGGATGGGTAACATTATAATATTGCAGAGTTTGGGAAAGAAAAGCTGAATGGTAATTATTATAATATTGCAGAGTTTGATGTAACAATGAAAATTGTAATGATTATCTAATGTGTTCATTTTCTTAATTACATGATATTGGAAACTTCCAATCTTTTACACTAGATTATCCATATGTATAATCAAAATATTATTGTGTTACTTAGTAATGAGCTACAAAATGGAATATACTTAAGTAGACCATTGGGGTGGCACGGTGGCACGGTGGCACAGCGGTAGAGTTGCTGCCTTACAGCGCCAGAGACCCGGGTTCAATCCTCACTACGGGTGCTGTCTGTATGTCATTTGTACGTTCTCCCGGTGACCTGCGTGAGTTTTCTCCAAGATCTTCAGTTTCCTCCCACACTCCAAAGACGTGCAGGTTTGTAGGTTAATTGGCTTGGTATAAATGTAACATTGTCCCTAGTTTGTGCAGGATAGTGTTAATGTGCGGGGATCGCTGGTCGGCGCGGATTCGGTGGGCCGAAGGGCCTGTTTCCGCGCTGTATCCCTAAACTAAACTAAAGTAATTACCTTAATTAGAACAAGGCCTTTTCTCTCGAAATAGTATTGTTAGCATGGTGGTGAACATAGTGCATCAACATTACTGATGGTGAAAGGCTGCTTCTTGGACTGGAGTCATATGACTAGTGGTGTGCCTCAGGGTTCCATGCAGGGCCCATTGCAGTTTGTCATCTATAACAATGATTTGGATGGGAAAATACTGCACAGGGCAAGATTAGCAAGTTTGCTGATGATACAAACGTGGGTGGGGTGGCAGATGGTTCACCAGATTGATTCCTGGGATGGCAGGACTTTCATATGAAGAAAGACTCGGCTTGTACTCGCTGGAATTTAGAAGATTGAGGGGGGATCTTATAGAAACTTACAAAATTCTTAAGGGGTTGGA
Organism: Rhinoraja longicauda; assembly: GCF_053455715.1. Taxonomy (NCBI): domain Eukaryota; kingdom Metazoa; phylum Chordata; class Chondrichthyes; order Rajiformes; family Arhynchobatidae; genus Rhinoraja; species Rhinoraja longicauda. Next base: position 2,792,369 of record NC_135975.1, read on the forward strand.
CAGGCTAGATGCAGGAAGATTGTTCCCGATGTTGGGGAAGTCCAGAACAAGTGGTCACGGTTTAAGGATAAAGGGGAAGTCTTTTAGGACCGAGATGAGAAAGGTTTTTTTTCACACAGAGAGTGGTGAATCTGTGGAATTCTCTGCCACAGAAGGTAGTTGAGGCCAGTTCATTGGCTATATTTAAGAGGGAGTTAGATGTGGCCCTTGTGGCTAAAGGGGTCAGGGGGTATGGAGAGAAGGCAGGTACAGGATACTGAGTTGGATGATCAGCCATGATCTTATTGAATGGCGGTGCAGGCTCGAAGGGCCAAATGGCCTACTCCTGCACCTATTTTCTATGTTTCTATGTTTCTATGGTTGTGAAATTTGCAGCAGGATCTGGATCGATTGGCCAGGCGGGCAGAGGAAAGGTTGGTGGAATTTAACACAGAGAAATGTGAGGTGTTGCATTTTGGAAAGTCTAGCATGCGCAGTGAATGGCAGGGGCTCTGGGAAGTGTTGTAGAGCAGAGGGATCTAGGAGTGCAGGTACATAGTTCATTGAGTCACCGCAGCTTGACAGGGTGGTCAAAAAAGCTTTTGGCACATTGGTCTTGATTGGTCAGAGTATTGAGTATAGACGTTTGGAGGTCGTGTCGCAATTGTATAAGACGTTGGTGAGGCTGCAATTAGAGCACTGTGCTGTGTATTGAAGGGCCTGTTTCCACGCTGTATGAACCCAAGACTCCATGATTCTATTAGAGGGATCGCACCCTCTCACACCTAAATAGAATAGAAATTGACTGACTGCGGCCTGAATTGATCTTCTCGTTACTGCAGGACCTCCTTACATTGGGACGAAGACTCCTTCGAAGCCTCAGAAGCATTTATTTGGGACTCCAGCCCCGCAACCAGTAGTTGGCGTCATTGAAATCCAGATAAAACCGGTCACATCAGGTAATGGTTGTGCTCACGATGCCTATTAACATGGTTACCAGAGGGGGGTCATTTTAAAACCAGCACTTAAAGCGTTAAAATGTCCGTGAGGGTCTTTGGAGACAAGACGTTCTCCCCGTGACCTGCGTGGGGGATCTTATCGAAACATATAAGATTATTAAGGGGTTGGACACGTTAGAGGCAGGAGACGTGTTCCCAATGTTGGGGGGGGAGTCCAGAACCAGAGGCCACAGTTTAAGAATAAGGGGTAGGCCATTTAGAACGGAGATAAGGAAAAACTATTTCAGTCGGAGAGTTGTGAATCTGTGGAATTCTCTGCCTCAGAAGGCAGTGGAGGCCAATTCTCCGAATGCATCAGTGGTGGGGAAGATGCTGGAGTCAATTATAAAAGACGAAATTGCTGAGCATTTGGATAGCAGTAACAGGATCATTCCGAGTCAGCATGGATTTACGAAGGGGAAATCATGCTTGACAAATCTACTGGAATTTTTTGAGGATGTAACTAGGAAAATTGACAGGGGAGAGTCAGTGGATGTGGTGTACCTCGACTTTCAGAAAGCCTTCGACAAGGTCCCACATAGGAGATTAGTGGGCAAAATTAGGGCACATGGTATTGGGGGTAGGGTACTAACATGGATAGAAAATTGGTTGACAGACAGAAAGCAAAGAGTGGGGATAAATGGGTCCCTTTCGGAATGGCAGGCAGTGACCAGTGGGGTACCGCAAGGTTCGGTGCTGGGACCCCAGCTATTTACGATATACATTAATGACTTAGACGAAGGGATTAAAAGTACCATTAGCAAATTTGCAGATGATACTAAGCTGGGGGGTAGTGTGAATTGTGAGGAAGATGCAATAAGGCTGCAGGGTGACTTGGACAGGTTGTGTGAGTGGGCGGATACATGGCAGATGCAGTTTAATGTAGATAAGTGTGAGGTTATTCACTTTGGAAGTAAGAATAGAAAGGCAGATTATTATCTGAATGGTGTCAAGTTAGGAGGAGGGGGAGTTCAACGAGATCTGGGTGTCCTAGTGCATCAGTCAATGAAAGGAAGCATGCAGGTACAGCAGGCAGTGAAGAAAGCCAATGGAATGTTGGCCTTCGTAACAAGAGGAGTTGAGTATAGGAGCAAAGAGGTCCTTCTACAGTTGTACCGGGCCCTGGTGAGACCGCACCTGGAGTACTGTGTGCAGTTTTGGTCTCCAAATTTGAGGAAGGATATTCTTGCTATGGAGGGCGTGCAGCGTAGGTTCACTAGGTTAATTCCCGGAATGGCGGGACTGTCGTATGTTGAAAGGCTGGAGCGATTGGGCTTGTATACACTGGAATTTAGAAGGATGAGGGGGGATCTTATTGAAACATATAAGATAATTAGGGGATTGGACACATTAGAGGCAGGAAACATGTTCCCAATGTTGGGGGAGTCCAGAACAAGGGGCCACAGTTTAAGAATAAGGGGTAGGCCATTTAGAACGGAGATGAGGAAGAACTTTTTCAGTCAGAGAGTGGTGAAGGTGTGGAATTCTCTGCCTCAGAAGGCAGTGGAGGCCAGTTCGTTGGATGCTTTCAAGAGAGAGCTGGATAGAGCTCTTAAGGATAGCGGAGTGAGGGGGTATGGGGAGAAGGCAGGAACGGGGTACTGATTGAGAGTGATCAGCCATGATCGCTTTGAATGGCGGTGCTGGCTTGAAGGGCTGAATGGCCTACTCCTGCACCTATTGTCTATTGTCTATTGTCATTCAAGAGAGAGCTAGATAGAGCTCTTAAGGATAGCGGAGTCAGGGGGTATGGGGAGAAGGCAGGAACGGGCTACTGATTGAGAATGATCAGCCATGATCACATTGATTGGCGGTGCTGGCTCGAAGGGCCGAATGGCCTCCTCCTGCACCTATTGTCTATTGTCTAAGACGGATTCCTGCCGCATCAGCGTGGCTGGTCCATGCCAGACCGTTGGCAAAACTAACGCCACGGAACTTGAAGCTCTCAACCATTTCCACTTCAGCACCATGGATTGGGGTGGCACGGTGGCGCAGCGGTAGAGTTGCTGCCTCACAGCGCCAGAGACCCGGGTTCGATCCTGACTACGGGCGCTGTCTGTACGGAGTTTGTACGTTCTCCCCGTGACCTGCGTGGGTTTTCTCCGGGTGCTCCGGTTTCCTCCCACACTCCAGGTTTGCAGGTTAACTGGCTTCAGTAAAAATTGAAAATTGTCCCCATAGTGTGTAGGACAGTGTTTTTTGTTTAGTTTAGAGATACAGTGCGGAAACAGGCCCTTTCGGCCCACCGGGTCGACCAGCGATCCACGCCCATTAACACTCTCCTATACCCACTAGGGACAATTCTTACATTTACCAAACCAATTAACCACAATTAATCTAATTGTGTGGGATGGTCGTTGGTCAGTGCGGGCTCGATGAGCAGCAGGAGGGCCTAGTTTTGCACTGTATCTCTAAAGTAAACTACTCCATCCGGTTTCCTGAAGTTGATAGCTAGCTCCTTTGTCTTGTTGATACTCAGGGAGAGAAGGTTGTCCTGACACCATGTTAACTTTAAGTGCATCTTTAGAGAAAACCTGTTTGGTAATCATGAACATATCCTTCTGATTTAGTCGACAATGATCCACATTTCATCGTCCACTTGCCCAAAAGTAAACAAGACATCTGCTTCAACATTGACACACAGCCGGGGAAAATTCTCAGTCTGGTGTCAGATCCAATCAAAGGTAAGAGAGAAGCCACCTCCGTTTTTAATAACCAAAGCATTTATTATTTATTAATTAAGAACAAGGAGTCGGCCATTTAGGGCTGAGATGAGGAAAAACATTTTTCACCCAGAGAGTTGTGAATCTGTGGAATTCTCTGGCACAGAAGGCAATGGAGGCCAATTCACTGGATGATTTCAAGAGAGAGTTAGATTTAGCTTTTAAGGCTAATGGAATCAAGGGATATGGGGAGAAAGCAGGAACGGGGTACTGATTTTAGATGATCAGCCATGATCATATTGAATGGCGGTGCTGGCTCGAAGGGCCGAATGGCCTACTTCTGCACCTATTTTCTATGTCATAGAATCATAGTCATACAGCATGCAAAAAAATCCCTTCTGCCCAACATCTCTGGTGAAGAATCCCGACCTGAAACGTCACCTATCCATATTCTCCTGAGATGCTGCCTGACCCGCTGAGTTACTCCAGCACTCTGTGAAACATCACCTATCCATGTTCTTGAGATGCTGCCTGACCCGCTGAGTTACTCCAGCACTCTGTGAAACGTCACCTGTCCATGTTCTCCTAAGACGTTGCCTGACCCGTTGAGTTAGTCATGCAGCATACAATCAGGCCCTTTGGCCCAACGTGCCCACACCGACCAACATGTCCCATCTACACGAGTCCCACCTGCCGGCATTTGGCTCATATTCCTCCAAATTTAACATCCATATATCTGTCCAAATGTTTCTTAAGTGTTGTGATAATACCAGCCTCAACTACCTCCTCCAGTAGCTTGTTCCAGATACCTATCACCCGAAACAAGTTGCCCCTCAGGTTCCCATTAAATCCTTCCCCATTCACCTTAAACCTATGTCCTCTGGTTCCTGTTTCCTCTTCTCTGGGTAAACGACGCTGTGCATCTACCCGATCTGTTCCTCTCATGATTTTACACATCTCTATAACATCACCCCCTCGTCCTCTGCGCTCCAGGGAATAGAGTCACAGCCTGCTCAACCTCTCCCTGCAGCTCAGACCCTTGAGCCCTGGTAAGGTCCTTGTAAATCTTCCCTACTGCCTTTCTAACTTAACAACATCTGTCGTATAAAAAGGTGATCAAAACTGAACACAATTCTCCAAATGTGGCCTCGCCAATGTCTTGTGGCATGATCTCCCAACTTCAATATCCAGATGGATGAAGACCAATGTTGAACCATTTATGGGCACTCAGTAACTATCTATGCTCTGCAAAAATTAGAACATTGAACGTAGAACAGTATATCGCATCGAAAGGTCTCCCAATTATTGCAGGGTATTTTCTCGGCAAATAGGCAATGAGTGGAAAATAGTTACATATAAATTATGGGCATAAAAGACAATCTTAGTCACTTAGACCAATAATGTTACCTAACTGAATTAATGGGATAATTACTTTTTAGTCTATTTGTTGCGTAGCTTTGCCGTAGGATCTATAAACAACCAATAACTAAACATAGTTGTCAATATTTATTCAATTATTACATTGGCAATGCCAATTAGAATCATATAGTCATGGATTGATACAGTGTGGAAACAGGCCCTTCGGCCCAAGTCGCCCACACCGACCAACAATGTCCCAGCTACACTAGTCCCACTTGCCTGCGCTTGGACCATATCCCTCCAAACCTGTCCTATCCATGTACCTGTCCAACTGTTTCTTAAACGATGGGATAGTCCCAGCCTCAACTACCTCCTCTGGCAGCTTGTTCCATACACCCACCACCCTCTGTGTGAAAAAGTTACCCCTCGGATTCCTATTAAATCTTTTCCCCTTCACTTTGAACCTATGTCCTCTGGTCCTCAATTCACCTACTCTGGGTAAAAGACTGTGCATCTACCCGATCTATTCCTCTAATGATTCATCTCAATGTTGCTGACACCAAGTTCAAACTCGCCCTTAGAACTTGGAACGTAAAACATATCGCAGTACAGCACAGGGACAGGCCCTTTGGCCCATACCATCCATGCTGAACATGATGCCAAGACCAACTCTTATCTGCTTGCACATGATCCATTTCCAGAGATGGGTCCCATATCTGAGGAAGGATGTGTTGGTGATGAAGAGGGTCCAGAGGAGGTTTAAAAGAATGATCCCCAGGATGATTGGGTTAACGCATGATGAGCGTTTGACGGCACTGGGCCTGTACTCACTGCAGATTAAATGAAGGGGGACCTCCTTGAAACTGATTATTGAAAGGCCTGGGTAGAGTGAATGTGGAGAGATGTTTCCACTAGTGGGAGAGTTTAGGACCAGAGGGCACAGCCTCAGAATACAAGGACATACTTTTAAAAAGGCGAAGATAAGGAATTTCTTCAGTGGTGAATCTGTGGAATTCATTGCCGTAGATGGCTGTGGAGGCCAATTCTCTGAATGCATTCAAGAGAGAGCTAGATAGAGCTCTTAAGGATAGCGGAGTCAGGGGGTATGGGGAGAAGGCAGGAACGGGGTACTGATTGAGAATGATCAGCCATGATCACATTGAATGGCGGTGCTGGCTCGAAGGGCCGAATGGCCTCCTCCTGCACCTATTGTCTATTGTCTATTGATTAGTGCGGGTGTCAGGGGTTATGGGGGGGAAGGCAGGAGAATGGGGTTTGAGAGGGAGAGATAGATCAGCCATGATTGAATGGCGGAGTAGACTTGATGGGCCGAATGGCCTAATTCTTATCCTATCACTTATGAAATTATGACTTCTGTCTCCACAGTTTCACCAGTCCTAATCCACTCAATCCAAGCCTTTCTCCAGGGTAGTCGGCATTATTGTGTAGGAAGGAACTGCAGATGCTGGTTTAAACCGAAGGTAGACACAAAATGCTGGAGTAACTCAGCGGGACAGGCAGCATCTCTGGAGAGAAGGAATGGGTGATGTTTCGGGACGAGACCCTTCTTCAGTCATTCAGCCTGTCCCGCCAGTTACTCCAGCGTTTTGTGTCCATCAGACAGTGTTATTGTGATGTGTCCATCAGACTAAATGACTATTGTAGTGCAACAGCGGCATCTACTGGCAGAGCAATGACATTTCAACACATTCCTTGAGCTGCATCTCTTTTGATCTCTTATACTTCCTTATCTCTGTAACTGCCTCTCCCCTGACGCACAGTCTGAAGAAGGGTCTCGACCCGAAACGTGACCCGTTCCTTCTCTCCAGAGCTGCTGCCTGTCCCGCTGAGTTACTCCAGCACTTTGTGTCTATCTTCGGCAAACACAAAAGTAGTTCTCTCTTAACAACCCAAAACGTCACCTATCCATGTTCTTTAAACATGGTTTAAAGAAGAGGTTTACCAGAATTATGCCTGGATGAGAGAGCATAAGCTACAATGGGGACACAAAATTCTGGGGTAACTCAGCGGGTCAGGCAGCATCTGTGGAGAACATGGATAGGTGACGTTTCACAGAGTGCTGGAGTAACTCAGCGGGTCAGGCAGCATCTGTGGAGAACATGGATAGGTGACGTTTCACAGAGTGCTGGAGTAACTCAGCGGGTCAGGCAGCATCTGTGGAGAACATGGATAGGTGACGTTTCACAGAGTGCTGGAGTAACTCAGCGGGTCAGGCAGCATCTGTGGAGAACATGGATAGGTGACGTTTCACAGAGTGCTGGAGTAACTCAGCGGGTCAGGCAGCACCTGTGGAGAACATGGATAGGTGACGTTTCGGGTCGGGACCCTTCTTCAGATAGATTTTCCATGAAAGTTCTCCTGAAGAAGGATCCCATCCCAACCTCAAGTGCTTTCTGTTTGGAGGGTGTACGTTCTCCCCATGACTATATTAATTTTCTCCGGATGCTCCGGTTTCCTCCCACAAGACGTACAGTTTTGTAGGTTTATTGGTTTCCTGGTGTGTTGGGTAAAACTAGTGATGGGGTGCTTGTTGGTCGGCACAGACTCGGAGGTCCAAGGGGCCCATTTCCACTCTCTATCCATCTCTAGATAAAAGCATATTTACACAAACCGCTTCTGATCTTAAAGTGTCAAGAGTCCAGAGTGTTTTATTGTCATGTGTCCCGGACAGAACAATGAAATTCTTACCTACAGCAGCACAACAGAACAACAAAATATGTTGAGATAGACACAAAATGCTAGAGTGACTCAGTGGGTCAGGCAACATCTGTGGCGAGACGGAATGGGTGACGTTTCCGGTCGAGGCCCTTCTTCAGACTGAAAGTCAGGGGAGAGGGAGACACAGAGATGTGGGAAGGGTAAGGTGTGAAAACGGGAGATCAAAGAGTGGTGAATCTGTGGAATTCTTTGCTACAGAAGGCTGTGGAGGCCAAGTCAGTGGATATATTTAAGGCGGAGATAGATAGATTCTTGATTAGTACGGGTGTCAGAGGTTATGGGGAGAAGGCAGGAGGGAGAGATAGATCGGCCATGATTGAATGGTGGAGTAGACTTGATGGGCCGAATGGCCTCATTCTGCTCCTATCACTTATGAACTGATGAAAGGAGCTGAAGATCAAATAATGTAAACATAGTACTCCGTGAATGGATTGGCAGCTTAGAAACATAGAAAATAGGTGCAGGAGGAGGCCATTTGGCCCTTCAAGCCAGCACCGCCATTCATTGTGATCGTGGCTGATCATCCACAATCAGTAACCCATGCCTGCCTTTTCCCCATATCCCTTGATTCCGCTAGCCCCTAGAGCTCTATCTAATTCTCTTTTAAATTCATCCAGTGAATTGGCCTCCACTGCCTTCTGTGGCTTGCTATTTACAGTACCGATCTGTGCTGTTTCTTTTATGCAGATAAACACATCGCTGTTATATTTGCTGATTTTCTGTTGCGCTGTTTGCAACAGGTCGTCGTCTTAATCAATTTGCATTTTATTCACTATTTTCTTTCCCTGTGCCAGGCATTGTGGTCAATGGTAAAATTATCAGTGGAAAGAAAACAAAAAATAACAAGTTGAACACCTACTTTGGGACAATCGGGATCCAATTCACCAATCTGAACTTAAGCTTTGACATTAGCACAGAGAAGATACGCTTGAAAGATGGGAATCATAAAACTCTCCTCCAGTGGTCTGAGAATGCTGTTTTAACTCATTCCAGGTACGTTCTGTGGTGGGAGAAATAGAATTAATGGTCATCGAGTCATATAGCGGCCAACAAGCCCTTCAGCCCAACTCGCCAACACTGACCCACATGTCCCATCCACACGATAAATATCTCAATGCACCTGACTAATTGCTCCTTAAACGTTGCAATAGTTCCTGCCTCCACTACCTCCTCCGGCAGCTCGTTCCATACACCCACCACCCTTTGTGTGACTAAGTTACCCCTCAGGTTCTTATAAATTCTTTCCCCCCTTCATCTTAGACCCAAGTTCTCTGGTTCTCGATTCCCCTACTCTGGGCACGAGACTCTGTACATCTACCCAATCTATTCCACTCATGATTTTATGCACCTCTAAAAGATAGACAATAGACAATAGACAATAGGTGCAGGAGGAGGCCATTCGGCCCTTCGAGCCAGCACCGCCATTCAATGTGATCATGGCTGATCATTCTCAATCAGTACCCCGTTCCTGCCTTCTCCCCATACCCCCTGACTCCGCTATCCTTAAGAGCCCTATCTAGCTCTCTCTTGAATGCATTCAGATAATTGGCCTCCACTGCCTTCTGAGGCAGAGAATTCCACAGATTTACAACTCTCTGACTGAAAAAGTTTTTCCATGATTGCAATCGAGCCATTTCCAGTATATAGATACATAATAAGGGAGTAACGTTTAGTGCAATGTAAAGCCAGCAAAGTCCAATCAAGGATAGTCCGAGGGTCACCAATGAGGTAGATAGTAGTTCAGCACTGCTCTCTAGTTGTTGGTTGGACGGTTCAGTTGCCTGATAACAGCCGGGAAGAAACTGTCCCTGAATCTGGAGGTGTGTGTTTTCACACTTTTGTACCTCTTGCCCGATGGGAGAGGGGAGAAGAGGGAGTGGCCGGGGGTGAGACTGGTCCTTGATTATGCTGCTGGCCTTGCCGAGGCAGCGTGAGGTGTAGATGGAGTCGGTGGAAGGGAGGTTGGTTTGTGTGATGGTCTGGGCTGGGTCCACAACTCTCTGCGATTGAAACTGAAACTTATTGCGACTGTGTGCCTGCTTTGCCGTTCCAGTTTTGTGGTGAGCGTGAGGAGAGACAGTAACGTCACCATCACCGTGGGCGAAGACCTGGTCTTCCTGATCGTGCGCCATCGTGTCTGGAAAAACCATCCCACCAACGTGGATTTCCTGGGATTCTACACTCCTCCGACAAATGTGTTCTCAACAAGTGTCCACGGACTGATAGGTAACTCATTTAAAGAAAATATATGACCTTTTTTTCAGGCAGTACTTTCCGTACGTTCGTAAGTCATAGGCGAAGAATGGAGGCTTAGGTTAATGGACTTAAACTGTGTGCGGCATACCAGGTGTAGCCCTACCAACACCTTGTACCCTTCTGACAATCCCTCTCCACGTCCACAGTGCAACACCTTTGCCATATACACCGATCAGCCAAAACATTATGACCACTGGCAGGCGAAGTGAATAACATTGATTATCTTGTTACAATGGCACCGGTCAAGGGGTGGGATATATTAGGCAGCAAGTGAACAGTCAGTTCTTGAAGTTGTTGTGTTGGATGTAGGAGAAATGGGTAGGTGTAAAGACCTGAGCGACTTTGACAAGGGCCAAATTGTTCTGGCCAGACGACTGGGTCAGAGCATCTCTGAAACGGCAAGGCTTGTGGGGTGCTCCCGGTCAGCAGTGAAAATCACATTTTTTCTTTAAAATAAATGGGGGTTTTTTAAAAATATAAACCAAATCTCAATGAAAATCACGTTTTTTCGTTAAAATAAATGCCTTTCTTTTAAAATGAAATGAATCTCAATGAAAATCGCGTTTTTTCTTTAAAGTAAATGCCTTTCTTTTCAAATGAAATTCATCTTAATGAAAATCGCGTTTTTTCTTTAAAATAAATGGCTTTCTTTTTTAAAAAAAAGAAATCTCAATGAAAATGGAGATTAAAAAAATAATAAAATGTTATTCAATGGATGTTTCTGACTTCCAGTGTATAAAATCGTCATGATGCTAAAACTGACTTTGGGTAAGTCGGAGAGGATTACAAAGCAGCTTAACGAAATGATGTTCTTTACAGGTCAGTTCGCCCACGAACCAGAAGTAAATGTGTCCAACCTGCGCCCGGGAACAGACCCAGATAAACCACAGGCCACCATGGAAGTGAAAGGTCACAAGATTACAGTAACCAGGTATGCCAACAAAATGTCTTCCGGTTCCAACCCAGTGTAATGAAGATAGGCACAAAATGCTGGAGTAACTCAGCGGGACAGGCAGCATCTCTGTAGAGAAGGAATGGGTGACGTTTCGGGTCGAGACCTTTATGAATTTCGACTTCTCTAACTTCAAGTAACCCTGCGTTCCCTCTCTCCAAGCCCCGCCCACCCTAGTTCACTGACCAGTCTGTCCCCTTGATTACATTTTATCTTTGTGTGAAACATAGAAACATAGAAAATAGGTGCAGGAGTAGGCCATTCGGCCCTTCGAGCCTGCACCGCCATTCAATATGATCATGGCTGATCATCCAGCTCAGTAACCTGTACCTGCCTTCTCTCCATACCCCCGGATCCCTTTAGCAAAAAGGGCCACATCTAACTCCCTCTTAAATATAGCCAATGAACTGGCCTCAACTACCTTCTGTGGCAGAGAATTCCACAGACTCACCACTCTCTGTGTGAAGAAATGTTTTCTCGTCTCAGTCCTAAAAGACTTCCCCCTTATCCTTAAGCTGTGATCCCTGGTTCTGGACTCCCCCAACATCGGGAACAATCTTCCCGCATCTAGCCTCTCCAACCCCTTAAGAATTTTCTATGTTTCTATAAGATCCCCCCTCAGTCTTCTAAATTCCAGCGAGTACAAGCCTAGTCTATCCAGTCTTTCTTCATATGACTGTTGTCATATGATATATTCTCCATTTTCTTTAGCTTTGTCCCCCTTGATGTCTCATTTTCACACCTACCCACCTACCCATCTACATCTGTGTTTCCATCTCCCCTGACTCTCAGTCTGAAGAAGGGTCTCGACCCAATAGACAATAGGTGCAGGAGTAGGCCACCCAGCCCTTCAAGCCAGCATCGCCATTCAATGTGATCACAGCTGATCATTCTCAATCAGTACCCCGTTCCTGCCTTCTCCCCATACCCCCTGACTCTGCTGTGTGGAGTTTGCACGTTCTCCCTGTGACTGTGGATTTCCTCTGGCTTCGACCTTACTCATCAAAAACAGGTCAATCCCCACTTTAAAATATCCAATGACAATGCCTCCATCGCCGTTTGTGGCAACGAATCCCACAGATTCACCACATAGAAGTAAATATTAACAAACGATGAGCGTTTGACGGCACTCACTGGGCCTGTGCTCACTGCAGTTTAGAAAGACGAGGGGGGACCTCATAGAAACTTACCGAATAGTAAAAGGCCTGGACAGAGTGGATGTGGAGAGGATGTTTCCACTAGTGGGAGAGTCTAGGACCAGAGGGCACAGCCTCAGAATTAAAGGGCATTCCTTGAGGAATGAGTTGATGAGGAATTTCTTTAGACAGAGGGTGGTGAATCTGTGGAATTCATTGCCACAGACGGCTGTGGAGGCCAAGTCAGTGGATATTTTTAAGGCAGAGATAGATCGATTCTTGATTAGTATGGGTGTCAGGGGTTATGGGGAGAAGGCAGGAGAATGGGGTTAGGAGGGAGAGATAGATCAGCTATGATTGGTGGAGTAGACTTGATGGGCCAAATGGCCTAATTCTGCTCCTATCACTTATGTACTTATGAACTACCATCTGGCTAAAGAAATTCCTCCTCATCTCCTTTCTAAAAGCACATCCTTTTATTCTGAGGCTGTGGCCTCGGGTCCTAGACTCTCCCACTAGTGGAAACATCCTCTCCACATCCACTCCATCCACTCCATTGACAATAGACAATAGGAGTAGGCCATTCGGCCCTTTGAGCCAGCACCACCATTCAATGTGATCATGGCTGATGTGTGGCGCAGCGGTAGAGTTGCTGCCTTACAGCGAATGCAGCGCCGGAGACTCAGGTTCGATCCTGACTACGGGCGCCGTCTGTACGGAGTTTGTACGTTCTCCCCGTGACCTGCGCGGGTTTTCTCCGAGATCTTCGGTTTCCTCCCACACTCCAAAGACGTATAGGTTTGTAGGTTAATTGACTGGGTAAAATGTAAAAATTGTCCCTAGTGTGTGTAGGATAGTGTTACTGTGCGGGGATCGCTGGGCGGCGCGGACTCGGTGGGCCGAAGGGCCTGTTTCCGCGCTGTATCTCTAAATCTAAAAAATCTAAAAAATTCTCAATCAGAACCCCGTTCCTGCCTTCTCCCCATACCCCCTGACTCCGCTATCCTTAAGAGCTCTATCTAGCTCTCTCTTGAATGCATTCAGAGAATTGGCCTCCACTGCCTTCTGAGGCAGTGAATTCCAGATTTACAACTCTGACTGAAAAAGTTTTTCCTCATCTCCGTTCTAAATGGCCTACCCCTTATTCTTAAACTGTGGCCCCTGGTTCTGGACTCCCCAAACATTGGGAACATGTTTCCTGCCTCTAACGTGTCCAATAATCTTGTATGTTTCAATAAGATCGCCATTCGTGAGAGTGGTCTCACATGTGTGTGTGTGTTTTTGTGCAGGGGTCTGCAGAAAGACTACAGGACGAATGCTGTAAGCGGAACAAATGTCCAGTGCTGGTTTATCCATAACAGTGGGAAAGGATTCATCGATGGACATTTTAAAGACTATCTCGTTCCACACCTTTACAGCTTCTTGGAGCAACCATGAGCGGGTTTAAAGGCACTGCAAAGGACAGCAGATATACAGAGGGGGAGGAATATGGGCAGCTTAGGAAAGCAAATGCAAACTAATTTGTCTAAATCAGGATTATTAATAATAGTCATTGAATAGTTACAGGGATGATGCCTTGATATTAAAATCAATATTCTCCCTTTGTGATTTTGCCTCGTAATCCTATAACTTCCATATACATTTGTACCCACTATAGTCATGTAAATCACCATTAGATTGTATTTAGGAATTGTTAAGACAGAGGTCTACAATACCGGGTGGGCCACGTTACCATGCCCTCGATAGACACCAAACGCTCGAGCGAGTCAGGCAGCATCTCTGGAGGAAAGGAATAGGTTGAGACCCTTCTTCAGACTGGAAATTGGCTGGTTCTGCGGTCGAGGAAGAAACGGAGGAGTTTACAGCTTTCCTGAAGGGGGATGGAAGTGTCGAGTGACTGAACATCCAAATGGTCTCGTCCAACAGGTCTTGACCCCAAGACATCACCTGTTCCTTCTCTCCAGAGATGTTGCCTGACCCACTGAGTTACTCCAGCCTTTTAGACAATAGGTGCAGGAGGAGGCCATTTGGCCCTTCGAGGCACCACCACCATTATTCAATGTGATCATGGCTGATCATTCTCAATCAGTACCCCGTTCCTGCCTTCTCCCCATACCCCCTGACTCCACTACCTTTAAGAGCTCTATCTAGCTCTCTCTTGATTGCATTCAGAGAATTGGCCTCCACTGCCTTCTGAGGCAGAGAATTCCACAGATTTACAACTCTCTGACTGAAAAAGTTTGTGTCTATCTTCATTTTAAACCAACATCTGCCGTTCCTTCCTGCACACTTACCATGGCCCGGATTGGCTTAATAAATGTGAAACTGGAATTCTAGCGTTAAATTTCCAGTTGGACGATCTGAATTTTTTTTTAATAGAAATATAAAGCTGCCGACTCTAATAGATGGGGTAAAAGTTTAAAAAAAGAAACTAATTCTCTTTGTGTTTCTTCCTCTTTTCTTCTTACCAAGAAGTTAACGAACTTTGGTCAAAATGATTTTAATGCAAACCACTGGTGCTTTGAACAGCTTTGAAAAAGCTTTTCCTCATCTCCGTTTTAAATGGCCTACCCCTTATTCTTAAACTGTGGCCCCTGGTTCTGGACTCCCCCAACATTGGGAACATGTTTCCTGCCTCGAACGTGTCCAACCCCTTAATAATCTTATATGTTTCAATAAGATCCCCTCTCATCCTTCTAAATTCCAGTGTATACAAGCCTAGTCGCTCCAGTCTTTCAACATACGACAGTCTCGCCATTCCGGGAATTAACATAGTAAACCTACGCTGCACGCCCTCAATAGCAAGAATATCCTTCCTCAAATTTGGAGACAAAAACTGCACACAGTACTCCAGGTGCAGTCTCACTAGGGCCCTGTACAACTGCAGAAGGACCTCTTTGCTCCTATACTCAACTCCTCGTTATGAAGGCCAACATCCCATTGGCTTTCTTAACTGCCTGCTGTACCTGCATGCTTCCTTTCAGTGACTGATGCACTAGGACACCCAGATCTCGTTGTACGTCCCCTTTTCCTAACTTGATACCATTCAGATAATAATCTGCCTTCCTATTCTTACCACCAAAGTGGATAACCTCACACTTATCCACATTAAACTGCATCTGCCATGCATCCGTCCACTCACACAACCTGTCCAAGTCACCTTGCAACCTCATAGCATCTTGCTCACAGTTCACACTGCCCCCCTAAACCATAATGGCAATAGATGGCATGGGGTAATGCCAAATTAACACATCATTGACTTTTGTGAATTCCATCACGACCGTTTTTCAAATGCTTGATATTGTGATTTTTTTTTTAAAAACCGCATATACAGATTAAAGACACAATGTGAAACAAGCCGTATGTCATAGTCTCGTTAATATTGACATTTAATGAATCATTAATAGTGTGGCATTTGGAATGTATATCAGTTTAGTTTATTATGTGTAGGAAAATAACTGCAGATGCTGGTACAAATCGAAGGTATCACAAAATGCTGGAGTAACTCAGTGGGTCAGGCAGCATCTCAGGAGAGAAGGAATGGGTGACATTTCAGGTCGAGACCCTTCTTCAGACTGATTTTGTGATACCTTCAGTTTAGTTTATTGTCACGTGTACCGAGCGAGGGACACTGAAAAGCTTTTGTTGCAGAAAGACAATAAATGATTACAATTGAGCCATTTACAGTGTATAGATACATGATGAGGGAATAACGTTTAGTGCAAGGTAAAGCCAGCAAAGTCTGATCAAGGATAGTCCGAGGGTCACCAAAGAGGTAGATAGTCTATCGGCTCTGCTCTCTGGTGGTGGTAGGATGGTTCAGTTGCCTGATAACATCTGAGAAGAAACTGTCCCTGAATCTGGAGGTGTGCGTTTTCACACTTCTGTACCTTTTGCCTGATGGGAGAGGGGAGAAGAGGGAGTGACCGGTGAGACTTGTCCTTGATTATGTTGCTGGCCTTGCCGAGGCAGCGTGAGGTGTAGATGGAGTCGATGGAAGGGAGGTTGTTTTGTGTGATGGTCTGGGCTGCGTCCACAATTTGCTGCAATTTCTTGCGGTCTTGGATGGAGCTGTTTCCAAACCAACCCAATAAAGTGTTTGCTATGGTGCTTGTAAACTGGACAATAAGCCCAAGGCAAAATCTTTGCCTCAGTGACCCAGGCTCACTTCGCCCACCGTGTCTGCGCCGACCAGCGATCCCCGCACATTAACACTATCCTATACCCACTAGGGGCAATTTTGTTAAACATTTACAAACCCAATTAAGCTATTCCTTCTTTTATTCTTAAGCTATTCCCATCCCTTCTCTCCTGAGATGCTGCCTGACCTGCTGAGTTACTCCAGCATTTTGTGACATAAATACCTTCGATTTGTACCAGCATCTGCAGTTATTTTCTTACACAAGCCAATTAAGCTACCTGTACGTCTTTGGAGTGTGGGAGGAAACCGAAGATCTCGGAGAAAACCCACACAAACCCATGGGTGGTCTTGGCATCATGTTCAGCACAAACATTGTGGGCCAAAGGGTCTGTTCCTGTGCTGTTCTTTATTCCAATACTGCATTATCATTTAACTTGTAGTAAATGAAAATGGAAGGAAATGGGTGGATCGGAATAAATTGAGCATTTGCGCCAAGTCTTTTGAGGTTTGGTCAACATATGTATCTAAAGATTTTTTTGCATATTCCCTCATATCGAGGCAACATACATTTGTTTTTATTTCCGAGTTGACATCTGTACGGTGAGCATCCATGCAGAACGGGCAGGTTGAAATTTATGTAGGCAGATACCAGCAGGGTTAGCAATGCGCACATTAAATAGAAACAAAGAACTTCAGATGCTGGTTTAGATCAAATACAGACACAAAGCGCTGGAGTAACTCAGCGAGTCAGGCAGCATCTCTGGAGAGAAAGGGGTGGGAGACGTTTCGGATCGAGACCCTTCTTCAGACTGAAACTAGTCAGAGAGGAAGAGAACTTCTTCAAAGTGGCCATATCGTTTCGCTCAACACCTTCGCTCAGTTCGCCTTAACCAACCTGATCTCCCGGTGGCTGAGCACTTCAACTCCCCCTCCCACTCTGACCTTTCTGTCATGGGCCTCCTCCAGTGCCATAGTGAGGCCCACTGGAAATTGGAGGAACAGCACCTCATATTTCGCTTGGGCAGCTTGCAGCCCAGTGGTATGAACATTGACTTCTCTAACTTTAGATAGTTCCTCTGTCCCTCTCTTCCCCTCCCCTTTCCCAGTTCTCCCTCTATCTTCCTGTCTCCACCTATATCCTTCCTTTGTCCCGCCCCCGACATGTCTGAAGCAGGGTCTCGATCCGAAACGTCACCCATTCCTTCTCTCCGGAGATGCTGCCTGACCCGCTGAGTTACTCCAGCATTTTGTGAAATAAATACCTTTGATTTGTACCAGCATCTGCAGTTATTTTCTTACACATACCTTGAGGAGATTTCGCAGTGGAGCAGACGCGAAATGTAGAAACAAGGAACTTCAGATGCTGGGTTTATACCAAAGATAGACACAAAGTGTTGGAGTAACTCGTGGGTCAGGCAGCATGTCTGGAGAAAAAGGGTGGGTGACGTTTCGGGTTGGGACCCTGAAGGTGGTCTTGAATCGTCACCCATCATTTTTCTCCTGAGATGCTGCCTGACCCACTGAGTTACTCCAGCACTCTGAAACGTCACCTATCCATGTTCTCCAGAGATGCTGCCTGACCCGCTGAGTTACTCCAGCACTTTGACTCTATCAATGTACACATTAAGTTATGCAAGATAAATCAGCAACATCTGGCACTAGCACATTTAATTAAGAGGCCTATTGACCACATACAAGTGTTCTATGTATCATTTTATAATCACCAAACAATCACCATTATTTAATTGAGAATAAAGCTTTATTCTTTCCTGTTCAAATATATAAATTAACAAGTTTGACTGACATTTGTGGCCTATCAAAAACACAAATAGCTACAGTCTGTAAGTGTAGTATTTGCCAGAGTCTAGTTTCATTTAGAGATACAGCATGGAAGCAGGCCCTTCGGCCCACTGACCTTCGATCACCCATCAACATTGGTTCTATGTTACCACACTAGGGGCAATTTATAGAGAGCCATTTAACCTACAAACCCGCACGTCTTTGGGATGTGGGATGAAACCGGGGCAGTGATAGCCCGTGCGATCACAGTGAACGTGCAAACACCACACAGTCGGCAGCTGAGGTCAGGATCGAACCCACGTCTCTAACATTGTGAGACAGTGGCTCTACCCGCTGAGCCACTGCCCCCCCCCACCCCCCCCACCCGCCATTCTCAACACATCTACAAATAAAGAATAGGAAAAACATTATCTTAATGGGTTTGTGTAAGGGAGGGGAATGAAGTAGAGGAATTCAAAATATACATTAGAGATGAATGTGTTCTAAAGCTCTGACACAGTAGAGCTTGCACTGGGGACAATAAAACAATGGACACCAACATGATGCTTTGAACTGCCAAAATATCAAACAAGCAGCTCTGAAGAGTTTTTTAAGCCAATTTTGAAACGTCTTCATATTGTACACATTCAACCTTCCGCCCTTGCAGGGGTCCCTGTGAAGAAACAATAATAACGTTCAGGTTTGGAAAATATGAACTTCCATTTATTTCAAGAGGGCTTGTACACAAAAACAGGGATGTAATGCTGAGGCTCTACAAGGCTGCATTTGGAGTAGTGTGAGCAGTTTTGGGCCCCATATCCGAGGAAGGATGTGCTAGCTCTGGAGAGGGTCCAGAGGAGGTTTATGAGAATAATCCCAGGAATGAGTGGGTTTACAACGTATGATGAGTGTTTGTCGGCACTGGGCCTGTACTCGCTGGAGTTTATAGAAGAATGAGGGGGGACCTCATTGAAACATACAGAATAGTGAAAGGCTTGATGTGGAGTCTAAGAGTCATCGCCTCAGAATTAAAGGACGTGCTTTTAGGAAGGAGACGAGGTTAAATTTCCTTTAGTCAGAGGGTGGTGAATCTGTGGAATTCTTTGCCACAGACGGCTGTGGAGGCCAAGTCAATGGATATTTTTAAGGCAGAGATAGATAGATTCTTGATTAGTACAGGTGTCAGAGGTTTATGGGTCTCAGTCACACATGTGACCACTCATATTTGACCTCTGACCCTAAACAAACACTGTCAGCCATGATCACATTGAATGGTGGTGCTGGCTCGAAGGACCAAATGGCTTACTCCTGCACCTATTGTCTATATATAAAAATTTCACTTGATAAACCTCAACACAAGTCATATACACAGTACAAAACAATATACCTGTAATGCTTTCAGAATTAGAAGAGACGTATTCCACAATTTTTCACATTTTTGGTCACACACGTGACAAAGAATGGCCCCATAGCTATTTGCCTCAACTACGTCCCCTGACAGCTTGTTCTAGATACCCACCACCAATTGAATGGATCAGCGTTGCAGGGTAAAGAATAGCGAGCGAATAGAAAATTTACAAATAGTAATTAGTAAATGCAGATGTGGATTGTACTCATGTGGTGAAAGGGAACTGCGGACAAAGCCTAAAAGTAGAGACAACAGTGACGACACCCAGGTTTGAGGAACTTCATTGATTATGATGTAGTGTCCACCCATCGTTGTTAACAGAAAATTGGATCTACTGTTAACGAAGTTAGACTTGTAGATAATCAACTCATTCTGTCTGTCACCTAATTAAGCCTTTCCAAATTCCATCCCGTGCAAGACCTCGTTTTACTGTTTGTCAAGTTTCTAAGCAAGACCTCCTTTTACTGTTAAGTCAAGTTTCTGTAATCGAGCCCTGGTTTCACTGTCAAGTTTCTGAGTAACCTTGACATCTGAGAATGTTAAAACTGTACCAAAGTCACACTTGGCAGGTCAGCTTTGACTGGCCTCCTGGTGCTAACCAGTTTTAATAAATCGCCCATTACTTCAAACACCATTACAATAGACAATAGACAATAGGTGCAGGAGGAGGCCATTCGGCCCTTCAAGCCAGCACCGCCATTCAATGTGATCACGGCTGATCATTCTCAATCAGTACCCCGTTCCTGCCTTCTCCCCATACCCCCTGACTCCGCTATCCTTAAGAGCTCTATCTAGCTCTCTCTTAAATGCATTCAGAGAATTGGCCTCCATTGCCTTCTGAGGCAGAGAATTCCACAGATTCACAACTCTCTGACTGAAAAAGTTTTTCCTCATCTCAGTTCTAAATGGCCTACCCCTTATTCTTAAACTGTGGCCCCTTGTGCTGGACTCCCCCAACATTGGGAACATGTTTCCTGCCTCTAACGTGTCCAACCCCTTAATAATCTTATACGCTTCGATAAGATCTCCTCTCATCCTTCTAAATTCCAGTGTATACAAGCCTAGTCGCTCCAGTCTTTCAACATATGACAGTCCCGCCATTCCGGGAATTAACCTAGTAAACCTACGCTGCACGCCCTCAATAGCAAGAATATCCTTCCTCAAATTTGGAGACCAAAACTGCACACAGTACTCCAGGTGCGGTCTCACTAGGGCCCTGTACAACTGCACACAGTACTCCAGGTGTGGTCTCGCTAGGGCCCTGTACAACTGCAGAAGGACCTCTTTGCTCCTATACCGCATTACCTTTCCATTTTAGTCCAAAAATCAATGCAACATTTAAAATTACACAGCAGGGTCAGAGAAGGCAAATTAAACCTTCCCATTTGGGGGTGGGTGGGGGGATGTGAACTTACAGAATCGATGATTATTGTGGCACTGAAACTTTGTTCGTGTATGGAATCCAGAATGGCCTCATTTCCCCGGTAACCGCCATTGACAACGAGTAGCTTCTTACCTGGAATAGCAATCAGAAGGCACAGTTTCAGCCAACAACATTAACAGGCAATCCCGTGGAATCAAGATAACAATTAAACTCAAGACGTCTGGTTTACCGGGGGCTGGAATGACTGTCTCCAAATGTGTCTGATCAACTTTCAGCTTGTCTCCGGAATCGATCATTTTGATAATTGCCGTATACTTTTCTTGCACTTCCTGCAGTGTAAGTGAATCACACACCATTAAGAATTTTTTCTTCATTTCTTTACTTTTAGAGATACAGTGCAGAAACAGGCCCTTCGGCCCACTGAGTCCACGCCGACCAGCGATCACCCCGTACACTAGTACTGTCCCACACACTAGGGACAATCTATAATTTTACCGAAGCCAATTAACCTCCCAACCTGTACGTCTAGGGAGTGTCGGAGGAAGCCAGAGCACCCGGTAAAAACCCACACGGTCACAGGGAGAACGTATAAACTCCGTGCAGACAGTGCCCGTAGTCAGGATTGAACCCAGGACTCTGGTGCTGTGAGGCAGCAACTCTACCGCTGCGTCGCCGTGCCGCCCGAGCTTGTTTCCCAACTTGTATTTTCATGAGGCCTATCACCATCTTCATGCCATTACGGAACAGCTTGATGTACTTTTGAAGTGTAGTCACCATTACACCATTTTCCATCTAAATCTCCGTTTCCACTCAGTTATTACTGTTGGAGCTTGTTTTACATAGAACCGTGCTGAACAGGAACAGTCCCGTTGACACACAATGCCCGTGCTGGAATGATGCCATGTCAAACAATGCTCCTCTGCCTGCATGAGATCCATATCCCCGTGCCTATCTAAAACTCTGCTTGCTCCAATCGCCCCTGGCAGCGCGTTCCAGGCACCCACTACTCTGTATAAAGAACACTCGCTCTGCACGTGAGCTTCACCACTCTCACCCGAAAGCAATGTCCTCTAGACTTTGACATGCCCACCCAGTGGAAAAGGTTCTGACTGTCAACCCTGTCTATGTCTCGGATAACTTTATATTATTCTTTCAGGTCTCCCCTCAGCCTCCGACGCTTCAGAGAAAACGCCCAACCTTTCCTGATCAACTTATCCTCTAATCCAGGCATCATTCTGGTCAACCTCTTCTGCACCCTCTCCAAAGCCTTCATATCACTTCACTTAATTGAGATACAAGCTTTGCTATTTTCAGCTCAATCATTTCGCTCAATACTCAAAATAGAACTTTACCTTTATCACTGCTTTCTTCTTGTAATATTTTTCACCAAGTTTCTTGGTTATTAATTTAACGACAATTCCCTAGTGAAACAGAAAAGGAAACTATTAATTGCCAAGTACCTCGACCATCCATTAGCCTGCTCACATGCTGAATCTTCACACACTTTTGAGGTGGCATCAGTGATAAACAATAGACAATAGGTGCAGGAGTAGGCCATTCGGCCCTTCTAGCCAGCACCACCATTCAATGTGATCATGGCTGATCATTCTCAATCAGTACTCCGTTCCTGCCTTCTCCCCATACCCCCTGACTCCACTATCCTTAAGAGCTCTATCTAGCTCTCTCTTGAATGCATTCAGAGAATTGGCCTCCACTGCCTTCTGAGGCAGAGAAATCCTCAGAATTGTGATGGCCACGGAAAGCTGGAGTAACTCAGTGGGTCAGGCAGCATCTCTGGAGAACATGGATAGGTAATGTTTTGGGTGTTGGTGTTGTTGAGTTTTCTTTGTGTTTGTGTCAATGTGCTGGGCCCAGGAAAGATTAGAGATGTGCATTCCTCTGGAACCAGACGATGAAGACTGGTTCATAGACTCTTGGCTTTCCCAACATGTAGCTCACAATCAGCTCCTTTCACTTGTTAACGCCGAGAACAAGATTGTAGTCTGACACCAATCCTCCAGAGTATTGATCTCCCTCCTGTACTCTAGACCCATCGATACCTGCTATTCATCCAACCACGGTGGTAGTGTTAGCAAATTTAAAGATGGGGTTGGATCCGTGTCTGGCTAAACAGTCATGGGTATATTATCAAATGTAGATTCATAGATAGTCATAGAGTGATTCAGCATGGGAACAGGCTCTTCAGCCCAACTTGCCCTCACCGACCAACATGTCCCATCTACACTAGTCCCACCTGCCTGCATTTGTCCCATATCCCTCTAAACCTGTCCTATCCATGTACCTGTCGAACAGTTTAGTTTAGAGACACAGCGCAGAAACAGGCCCTTTGGCCCACAGGGTCCGCGCCGACCAGCGATCCCCGCACATTAACACCATCCTACACCTACTAGGGACAATTTTTACATTTACCGAATCAATTAACCTACAAACCTGTACGTCTTTGGAGTGTGGGAGGAAACCAAAGATCTCGGAGAAAACCCACGCAGATCACGGGGAGAAGGTACAAACTCCGTACAGACAGCACCCGTACTCAGGATCGAACCCAGGTCTCCGGCGCTGCATTCGCTGTAAGGCAGCAACTCTACCGCTGCGCCACCGTGCCACACGGGATTGGGATAGTCCCAGCCACAACTACCTCCTCTGGCAGCTCGTTCCATACACCCACCACCCTTTGTGTGAAAAAGTTACCCCTCAGATTCCTATCAAATCTTTTCCCCTTCACCATAGACCTATGTCCTCTGGTCCTCGATTCAACCACTCTGGGCAAGAGACTCTATGCATCTACCCGATCTATTCCTCTCATGATTTTATATACCTCTATAAGATTACCCTTCATCCTCCTGCGCTTCAAGGAATAGAGTCCCAGCCTAGTCACCCTCTCCTTCTAGCTCGGCCCCTGTCGATCTGGCAACATCCTCGTGAATCTTCCAGGGACAGTGGTGGCCTTTCCAGGGACAATGTACAGTGGTGTTGTCAGTGAATTTAAAGATGGTATTGGATCTCTATCTGGCTACAGAGTGTAGAAACAAAGAACTGCAGCTGCTGGTTTATACCAAGGAAAGAGACACAGTGCTGGAGTAACTCAGCTGGTCAGGCAGCATCTCTGGAGAAAAAGGATGGGCAAAGTTTCAGGTTGGGGGTCTGAAGAAGGGTCCCGACCCGATACGTCCCCCACCCTTTTTCTCCAGAGATTAGTGCGGGTGTCAGGGGTTATGGGGAGAAGGCAGGAGAATGGGGTTGAGAGGGAAAGATAGATCAGCCGTGATTGAATGGCAGAGTAGACTTGATGGGCTGAATGGCCTAATTCTGCTCCTAGAACTTACGAACAACATTGCACACAATCACGGCAAGACAAATTCTCTGCTATTAGTTGACTCGGCCAACCTGTAACCCGGCACTGAATTTCTGAACTTACGGTGTGAAGCCAGTAGTCTCTCCGAAGACTTCTCTTTTTCTGCTCCTCAAACTAAAACACAGATATTCAAAATTAAAATTTCAAACTCAAAGCGATCTCACCAAACAGATGTCACAATTTAATAACTAGTACTGTCAATTAGGAAGAAAATCTACTTCCGTAAAGTCCTTCAGTAGAATCAGACACAAAGCTAGGAAACTGGCCCTTCGGCACAGCAAGTCCTGAACTACTATCCAGCTCATTGGAGACCCATGGACTATCTTTGGTTTTGTCTTGCACTAAACGTTATTTACGTTATCCCCTTTATCATATCTGCACACTGTGGATGACTCGATTGGAATCAAGTATTGTCTTTCCGTTGACTGGTTAGCATACAACAAAATCGTTTCACTGTACCTCGGTACACGTGACAATAAACTAGACTCAAAATCTCAACCAGACTGACCTTCAACTACTTATTTACATTCATCTTTATTATCCCAACAAACTCATCAACATCCCTGCCACTCATCAACATCCCTGCCACTCATCAAAACACCAGGAACAATTTAGTGGCCAATTAATCCCACCGCCTTTACTTTTAGAGATACTGCGTGGAAACAGGCCCTTCGGCCCACCAAGTCCGTGCTGACAAGTGGTCTCCCTGTACGCTAGTACTATCCTGCACACGAGGGACAATTCACCATTTTTTTACCGAAGCCAATTAACCTGCAAACCTGTCGACGTGGACTCAAAGAGGGCTGAAGGGCCTGTTTCCACGCTGTATCTCTAAAGTCTAATGGCTACAAAAAACAGGAGCAGTGAAGAAATGCACAGACTGCAACACTCTACCTCCATGATTTCATCCAATGCTGATTTTTTCTTCTTGTCTTTAGTCTCTGAAGAAGCAGGGCCTGATTCCTTGCGTTTCACGGAAGGTATTGCTTGCAACGGATTTGGTCCCAGGCTACTGAAAAACATGCAATGCGCGGCGTGATTATTCTTCGTTCCCATTCAGTTCGCTCCGCGCGCGTGGTGATGCTCTGGGTCGGCTGCGGGAGGCACCACAGGGGCTGGGAGGCCGAGCAATGGCCTGTGCTTTCACAGGCTGATACAGACGTGGCGTCGGGACAGTCTATGGTTCCTAAAAAGGCCTAATCAGCCACCTCAGGACACAGGAAATTGGAGCGGATAGCAGGCTATCATTAATCCCAAGAGGCAGCCTATGAAAGAATCGTGTACGCTAATGGAGCAGTTACAGAGCCTTGGGAGCAGCAAGTTGGTCCAGATTAGAAGGTGAAGAGGGTTGTTGGGCGACAAGGTGGCTGTAGATGGGCTATTGCATGCTAGCCAATCGTAGTGCTTGTTAGTAGTAGTCCCGCCTAGTATGCGCTTTATAATATTAAGAACTCGCCTACGCCAGGCAGTAGATGAGCAGCTCGGAGCTGTAATGTACTGCAGGTCCTATGCTGTAAGTGCTTTAATAAAATGATGCGTTGTATCTTAGCGTGTACTTAAGTACTTTGTTACATGGTGTCAGAAGTGGGATTCGAACCCATGCCGTCGCCCATGCCATGTAACAAAGTACTTAAGTGCACACTAAGATACAATGCATCATTTTATTGAAGCGCTTACAGCATAGGACCTGCAGTACAGTCCGAGCTGCTAATCTACTGCCTGACGTAGGCGAGTTCTTAATATTATAAAGCACGTACTAAGCGGGACTACTACTAACAAGCACTATGATTGGCTAGCATGCAATAGCCCATCTACAATGGCGCAGAGGTAGAGTTGCTGCCTGACAGCGTTAGAGACCCGGGTTCCATCCTTGGCATGTGGAAATTGTCCCGAGTGTTAATGTGCAGGGATCGCCCATTGTCGCAGGCTCAGTGGGCCGAAGGGCCTGTTTCCGTGCTGCATCTCTAAACTAAACAATTTCAAGGAACACTCCAATTCGGGGAAAGAGGGATGGGATTTTTTTTTGTTGCAACCATCAACAACTAGAGAGCAGTCCAGAGCTATCCATCTCCCTCATTGGAGACCCTTTGATCGGACTTTACTGGACTTTATCTTGCACCAAACGTTTTTCACGTTATTCCCTTTATCCTGTATCGGTACACGGTGGACGGCTCGATTGTCATCGTGTATAGTCTTTCCACTGATTGGTTAGCACTCAATAGCTTTTCACTACGTCTCAGTGCAAGTGACGATAAATTAAACTCAACACAAATACTAACATGACTAAATAAGGTGAATTTGAAAGAAGTAACCCTACATACACAAGCTTGGAAAGTCACCATTTCCTTTGCAAATGGTTGCCTTTTTCAGTGACACTGAACAGTTAAGCAGCCACCTCATACTCAAAAGAACTTCACAAACAGCATGCAGTCAGAAACGCTGCTTTGTTTCCAGTGCCTGTTCCAAACAGTTTAGAAAATGCATTACTTAAAATTAAACAGGTTTAATAGTTAATAAAAACAGGTCCTTACCTCGATTTAGGAGCCGGTGTGCATGCACTTTGTCCTTTGTTTAAATTGAAGGCAACTAATCAAAAAATAATTTGCATTAAGGTTCACACTTTTAAAAAGGTACAAATTCATTAATTTATTTCAATGTCCCTGTGGCAGGTCAATTGTAATGAAAATGGGTAACTTTCGACAGCTGAGAAACAGGCCCTTCGACCCTCCGAATCCGCGCCAACTAGTGATCACCCCGTACACTAGCACTATCCTACACACTAGGGACAATTGACAGTTTTTTAACAAAGCCAATTAACCTGTACGTCTTTGGAGTGTGGGAGGAAACCGGAGCACCCGGAGAAAGCCCACACGGTCACAGGGAGAACGTACAAACTCCGTACAGACAACACCCGTAGTCAGGATCGAAACCGGGTCTCTGGCGCTGTGAGGCAGCAACTCCACAGCCGCGACCATTATGAATCTCATCCATCAAGTCATAATTTGCGTAAATAAGATGACAAAGTGGCATCTAAGAGCGGTGATCTCTTCTGAAGAGGATTTCAACTCTGCTGCTGGAGCATTTCAGGTAAGTAGGACTTGGAAAGTGAAATCCAAAAGCTTAAAATTCCCAGCTAGAGATAAAGAGATACAGCGCGGAAACAGGCCCTTCGGCCCACCGAGTCCACGACGACCAATTATTCCCGCACATTAACACTATCCTACACACACACACACTAGGGACAATTTTATATTTACACCAAGCCAATTAACCTACAAACCTGCACATCTTTGGAGTGTGTGAGGAAAATGAAGATCTCGGAGAAAACCCACGCAGGTTACGGGGAGAACGTACAAACTCCGTACAGTCAGCACCCGTCCTCAGGATCAAACCTGGGTCTGCCAGCGCTGTAAGGCAGCAACTCAACCATAACGCCACCGTGCCACCCTAATTTCACTAATTTGAAATGCATACTGCAGCGGATGGGAGAAAGCCATACGGGGAGAAAACGAACGGAGTGCTGATTTTGGATGATCAGCAATGTTCACATTGAATGGCGGTGTTGGCTCGAAGGGCCGAATGGCCAACTCCCGCAACTAATTTCTATGTTTCTATGAAATTCAGTATCTTTCAAACTGCATTATTAGAGAAGTCACAGGTCACTTGCAATGAGAGTTTCAGACACAATTTTCAGTTCACCAAAACAAAAGAAGAATTGTGAATAATTCAGAAGAAAATTACCAAATCAAAATGCCTTCAAATTTGATTCTGTCAGTCAGTATCATCTCAGTTGTCATGTAGAATAAGTGTTTGATTCCCAACTCTGGCTGATGGACCATTTCCTTGAGCATCGCGACTTTTTTGCAAAACTTTCTTTCATTTATTCCATATATATTTCTCTATATCTCTCGTTTACCTTCCCCCTGACTGTCTGAAGAAGGGTTTCGACCCGAAACGTCAACTACTCCTTTTCTCCAGAGACGCTGCCTGACCCGTTGAGTTACTCTAGCTTTTTGTGTCTATTTTGGGTCATGACAGTTCCATATTGGACCGGGTTTTTACTCTCATCAGTATTTGAAACAAGCAGCGTGGCTGAATATAGGCAGAGGTCATAACCTCAGAATAAAAGGACGTTCTTTTAGGAAGGAGATGAGGAGGAGTCAGAGGGTGGTGAATCTGTGGAATTCATTGCTACAGAAGGCGGTGGAGGCCGTCAATAAATATTTTTAAGAGAGACAGATAGATTCTTGAATAGTAAGGGTGTCAGGGGTTATTTTTTTATTTTAGATAACCGGACCGCCCACCGGGTCCGCGCCACCCAGCAATCCCCGCACATTAACACTATCCTACAAACACAATTTTTACATTTGCCCAGCCAATTAACCTACATACCTGTACGTCTTTGGAGTGTGGGAGGAAACCGAAGATCTCGGAGAAAACCCACGCAGGTCACGGGGAGAACGTACAAACTCCGTACAGACGGGCGCCCGTAGTCAGGATCGAACCTGAGTCTCCGGCGCTGCATTCGCTGTAAGGCAGCAACTCTACCGCTGCGCCACCGTGCCGCCCTTATGGGTTATGGGGAGAAGGCAGGAGAATGGGATTAAGATAGATCAGCCATGATTGAATGGAGTAGACTTAATGGGGCCGAATGGCCTAATTAAGCTCCTATAAACTAATGAACTTATGAGAAAGCAAAAATGTCACAACTCTTTCTTTTCACTCTCAGCAAAAGCAGGATTCATTTTATGGTAAAAGACATCTTGGTGAAGTTATGGAAATAACCAATATCGCCAAGCTCCACAAAGCATACCCTTCTCTTCCTCGTTTTCTCTTTTCAGTTCCGTAAAAACTGGAACAGCCTAAAGGATTAAAAACAAATCCTTTTAACAGTAGCTTGCAATTAAAGCACCTTGGAGATTGTAAAACAATCAACTGTACTTCACAGCAGTGTTACCAAACAGAATTTAATACTGTAAACATCGGCAACATAATTACAGGGAGACATACGGTAACTTCTCTCTGCGAATTATCGAGCATTTTACCTCCTCTTTCCCTTCCTTTCCTCTTCTAACTAGCTCTTCAATAAACTTTGCATTTCTTTCCTCGTCGTCCAGCTCTTGTTTCTTCTTTTTCTCCATTTCCTGTTGTCTGCAGATGGTTTCTGGGTCGCGGTCAATGTATTGGATGTACCAACCCTTTGGCGTCTCGTCCACTTTGCAGAAGCCTGAACAACAGAGGACACAGGGAACTTGTTCACCAATCTGCACAAACTCAGAAGAACACAGCAAACATTTGGGCCCCCGTAGTGAGACTGCACCTGGAGTACTGTGTGCAGTTTTGGTCTCCAAATTTGAGGAAGGATATTCTTGTTATTGAGGGCGTGCAGCGGAGGTTTACTAGGTTAATTCCCGGAATGGCGGGACTGTCGTATGTTGAAAGACTGGAGCGACTAGGCTTGTATACACTGGAATTTAGAAGGATGAGAGGAGATCTTATCGAAACGTACAAGATTATTAAGGGGTTGGACACGTTAGAGGCAGGAAACATGTTCCCAATGTTGGGGGAGTCCAGAACCAGGGGCCACAGTTTAAGAATAAGGGGTAGGCCATTTAGAACTGAGATGAGGAAAAACTTTTTCAGTCAGAGAGTTGTGAATCTGTGGAATTCTCTGCCTCAGAAGGCAGTGGAGGCCAATTCTCTGAATGCATTCAAGAGAGAGCTAGATAGAGCTCTTAAGGATAGCGGAGTCAGGGGGTATGGGGAGAAAGCAGGAACGGGGTACTGATTGAGAATGATCAGCCATGATCACATTGAATGGCGGTGCTGTGCTGGCTCGAAGGGTCGAATGGCCTCCTCCTGCACCTATTTTCTATTGTCTAAGGACATGCTGGCTCTGGAGAGGGTCCAGAGGTGGTTTGTGAGAATGATCCCAGGAATGAGTGGGTTAGCATATGATGAGCGCTTGACGGCACTGGGCCTGTACTCGCTGGAGTTTAGAAGGTTGAGGGGCGACCTCATTTGAAACTTACAGAATAATGAAAGGCAGAGTGGACGTGGAGAGGATGTTTCCACTGGTGGGAGAGTCTCGGGCCCGAGGTCATGGCCTCAGAATTAAAGGGCACTCTCTTAGAAAGGAGGTGAGGAGGAATTTCTTTAGTCAGAGGGTAGTTAATCTGTGGAACTCATTGCCACAGGGGGCTGTGGATGTCAAGACAGTGGTTCACTAACTAATAGTGAATTTTGTTTAAAATGGGAGGTAAAACTAAAGAGCAGTTCTGGAAATGTTACTCACCTTCTCGGCCCAGCCATTTTGTGAAGTCAGTCAGCGTTTCCCACATTGTTGCATTCATGTGAATGTGCTCCCGGTGGCTAATGTACTCATTGTAGATAACATTGTTGTGAACACGTTTAGTTCCTAGAAACAATGGACATATATTTTCAACAAAACGGCATACTTCAGCATTTCATTCCTTCTGACACATCTAATAAGGATTTAGATTAGATACTTTAGAGAGATATTGCTGGGAAACAAGGCCCTTCAGCCCACTGAATTCATACCCACCATCGATCACCCATTATCGCATCCCTGCACACCAAGGGCAATTTACGGAGGCCAATTAAGCCACGGGTCTTTGCAATGTGGGAGGAAACGAGTTCCCAGAGGAAACACACGCGGTCACGAGGAGAAAGTCCAAACTCTAGGCAGAGACAGCACCAGAGGTCAGGATCGAACCTGGGTCTCTGGCGCTGTGAGGCAGCAGGTCCACCAGTTAACCCACATGCCGCCCCCCAAACACTTTTACATGTGGATGTCCCATGTGATATCAGAATATCTGCCTTTCAGGCTCGGCGATCGCTTCGCTCAACACCTGCGCTCGGTCCGCGTTGGCCAATCTGATCTCCCGGTGGCTGAGCACTTCAACTCCCCCTCCCACTCCCAGTCTGACCTTTCTGTCATGGGCCTCCTCCAGTGCCATAGTGAGGCCCACCGGAAATTGGAGGAACAGCACCTCATATTTCGCCTGGGCAGCTTGCAGCCCAGTGGTATGAACATTAACTTCTCCAACTTTAGATAGTTCCTCTGTTCCTCTCTTCCCCTCCCGCTTCCCAGATCTCCCTCTATCTTTCTGTCTCCACCTATATCCTTCCTTTGTCCGGCCCCCATTCCTTCTGTCCCGAGATGCTGCCTGACCTGCTGAGTTACTCCAGCATTTTGTGAATAACTGCCTTTCCCTGTTAATCATTAAATGGAAAAGAGCATGCACAGGGAAGCCAGGGTGGGGCATTAAAGGCACCAGCCTCCGTCATACGGAAGGGGCAATTTATACAGCAATTTATACAGCAGCAAGGAAGTCAGTCCAGATTATTGTTGACCTTTGCCTTCCACCCAACAACAGTGACAGTTTTGTAGAACGGAATTAATGACATGCATCCTAGGAACACTTCAGGTATCAGAAAAAAAAATTAAGTCACAGGAACATTCTATTGATTCAGTACAGCATTCGCTTTGCATTTCTGATAGTCATCTTTCCCAGTAGGCAGCCTATAGGGAAATAAGGGGGGGGGGGGGGAAATCTGCTGTCATTGTTTAATGGGACATATATACCAAGTAAAATAAAAAAGGGTTTTAATCGCACCAGTTTGTATGCTTCACTCTTTGAAACAACATACTTTGGACAGCAATGCCATAGAATATTTCAAAATAAATATTTGAAATATATTTCAATATAGACAGCAACAAATAGCGTTGTCTATCAGTGGCATACTACATGAAATTGGAGCTGCATTGTGTCAGGGATGATTTGTACACATTGTACATTCCAATAAAAGGACATAAAAACTCACCAAACCGTCTTCTAAGCAACTCCAGAAATTCATTGCGGAACTCCCTGAAGTGGGAAGACACACACAAAAAAAAAAATTAATTGGCTTTTAGCAGCTCACTAGAAACCTATGACCACTTAACAACGTAACCATCTGACAAAGATTACATATAATCATTCCACAAGAAAGCTGTTAGGTGCATATTGTAACAACTTGTAAAAATTATTATATATAAACCCCATCTGTGCTTTTTCCCCCAATTATATTCTGTTCACTTTCTTATTTAATAAATTACAATTACTACAGCATACGATATGCACTATTCTAAAGTAATACTGTTCAGAGATACAGCGCTGAAACAGGCCCTTCGGCCCACCAAGGCTGTGCTGGCCAACGATCCCCGCAAGCTAATACTATCCTACACACATTAGGGACGATTCTTTTACAATTTTACCAAGCAAATTAACCTACAACCTGTATGTCTTCGGAATGTGGGAGGAAACCGAAGATCTTGGAGAAAACTCACGTGGACACGGGGAGAACGTACAAACTCTGTACACAGCGCCCGTAGACAGGATCGAACCACTGATTGATACTTTATTATCACGTGACGTGTCACAGTGATTCTTTGTTTTGCGTACCATACACAAGGTATGCAAAGAGTCGCCACGTATAGGGCACCCACAAAGTTAAAGTGTTCATTCCAGTCCTCAAATGTCCCTCTTTGTTCTCCACCCCACCCCACCCCCCCCGAACATTGGACCCTCCTTCGTTCTCAGTGGCCCCCACCTCAGGTCCTTCTTTCTTCTCAGTGGGCCTCCCATGCCAGGTCCCTCTGTGTTAACAGACCAGATTTGACTTAGGTTTAAGCTAGACTTAAGCCTATTATTGTCAAGTGCACCGAGGTACAGTGAAAACCTTTTGCCACCATGCTACTGATCTACCAAGACGTTTATATTAAAAGGGGTGAAGAGGGGCCGGGCGAGGAGAGGGACAATGGTTTGCGGGATGTCCGGAATGGAGGTGGCGATCGCAAAGGGCCTTTGTGGCCAGCTGAATTATTTGACTTATTATACTATTGATTACTGCATACCAAGAGAGAGCTAGATAGGGCTCTTAAGGATAGCAGAGTCAGGGGGTATGGGGAGAAGGCAGGAACGGGGTACTGATTGAGAATGATCAGCCATGATCACATTGAATGGCGGTGCTGGCTCGAAGGGACGAATGGCCTACTCCTGCACCTATTGTGTGTGTGTGTGTGTGTGTGTGTGTGTGTGTGTGTGTGTGTGTGTGTGTGCGCGTGCGTGCGCGCGCACGCGGTAATGGGCACGTCAAACTGCACAAGTAATAATTTTATTGTTCTGTTTCTTGGTACATAATTGGTGATAAATGAACACTGTTGGACTCTATTGGTAGCTTCATCAGGTAGCTAATTAGCTTATTATCAGCTTATATTAAATACAGCAACATTAGTTATTATGATGAAAGTTTACTCCAGTATAGACTCCAAAGACGTACAGGTATGTAGGTTAATTGGCTGGGTAAATGTAAAAATTGTCCCTAGTGGGTGTAGGATAGTGTTAATGTACGGGGATCGCTGGGCGGCACGGACTTGGTGGGCCGAAAAGGCCTGTTTCCGGCTGTATATATATGATATGATATGATATGATATGAAAGAAGAGTACTTTTCAAGTTATCTATTTTTAGAATGTTAAAATTAACAAATTGTTTACTTCACCGAAACATGGAAATAAGATACTCAGAACTGGGATAAATAAGATAACGGTTGACACTTACAAAATTCAACATTATGAGATACAATTTATTTAAAGGAAAGGTGAAAAGAGCAAAACAAATGCTATTTATGGAGTAGACAATAAGTGATAAGAAGGTAGTTTGATATATTGGATTACTCTGGCCTTTGTTTACTCTAGTCACGATAGCGCAGCGGTAGAGTTGCTGCTTTACAGCGAATGCAGCGCCGGAGACTCAGGTTCGATCCTGACTACGGGTGCTGCATTGTAAGGAGTTTGTACGTTCTCCCCGTGACCTGCGTGGGTTTTCTCCGAGATCTTCGGTTTCCTCCCACACTCCAAAGACGTACAGGTATGTAGGTTAATTGGCTGGGTGAATGTAAAAATTGTCCCTAGTGGGTGTAGGATAGTGTTAATGTACGGGGATCGCTGGGCGGCACGAACTTGGAGGGCCGAAAAGGCCTGTTTCCGGCTGTATATATATGATATGATGATAGTCATAGTCACGCAGCATGGAAACAGGCCCTTCAGCCCAACTTGCCCACACAAGTACCACCTGCCCATGTTTGGTCCATCTCCCTCTGAACCTGTCCTATCCATGTACCTGTCTGTCTCTTAAATGTTGGGATAGTCCCTGCCTTGACAACCTCTTCTGGCAGCTTGTTCAATACACCCACCACCCTTTGTGTGAAAAAGTTACCCCTCAGATTCATATTAGAACTTTTCCCCTTCACTGTAAACCTATGTCCTCTGGTTTTTTTTTTTTAAACTTTGCTTCTTAATTCCTGAAATTCCTCCAGGGAAACATTTGATTCCAGCTGCCTATACCTGTCCCATGCGTACTTTAAAATTAATCTTAATTAACTGACATTTGCAACTATTAGAAATTAAATTTGGGAGCAATTAATTCAGCATAAATTTGGGAGCAACTAATTATTGTATTAATAATATTGCAATTTACCATGTTTCGTACCATTTTCAACACGTTATATTTTATACATTTAGTTTAGCGATATAGCATAGTAACAAGCCTTTCGATCCACTTTCTAGGCCGACCAGCGATCACATATTCACACTAGTTCTACGTTATCCCACTTTCAAATCCACTCCCTACACACCAGGGGCAATTGGCAACAGATCAATAAACCAACAAACCTGCACATTTTTGGGATATGGGAGGAAGCCGGAACACTCGGAGGAAACCCACGTGGTTACAGAGAGAACGTGCAAACTCCACACAGACAGCACCCGAGTTCAGGAGCGAACCCGCGTCTCCGGGGCTGTGAGGCAGCAGCTCTACCTGCTGTGCCACTTGTAATGTCACTACATTTTAAAGAATTTGACGAGATATTGAATTTTCAATGGTTACTTGAAGTTATGTTAGAAAACCTAGTTAAAATTAAAATGCTTCAAAATTAAAATGGTTAGTTAAAAAGACAATCTAAAACCCTCGGTCTATTTTTAATTGGACTTTATTTTGCATTCCTAATCAGATGTGCAGCACTTTGGTCAACGTGGGTTGTTTTTAAATGTGCTATACAAATAAAATTGACTTGACTTGACAAAACGTTATTCCCTTTATCATGTATCTGTACACTGGGGACGGCTTGATTGTAATCATGTATTGACTTTCCGCTGACTGGTTAGCACGCAACAAAAGTTTTTCACTGTACCTCGGCACAAGTGACAATAAACTGAACTCAACCCCAAAACACGTAGCAGAAGTTTTAAATATCATTCTTAGCAAAGTTTGCATGCGATTTGTCACAATGTACATACTCTGAAAAATAATCCATAAATTGCTGTGGGTTCTCAGAAGCCAGAAGAAGCTGTCGTTGATGGGATTCTGCCATGCAGTGACATTTGAAGCCATTCTGAAATACAACAAATTATATCAATGTACACAACACATTTCAGAAAATATCACTAGCCATCCAGCCCTCTTTGGACAATAGACAATAGGTGCAGGAGTAGGCCATTCAGCCCTTCGAGCCAGCACCGCCATTCAATGCGATCATGGCTGATCACTCTCAATTAGTACCCCGTTCCTGCCTTCTCCCCATACCCCCTCACTCCACTATCCTTAAGAGCTCTATCCAGCTCTCTCTTGAAAGCATCCAACGAACTGGCCTCCACTGCCTTCTGAGGCAGAGAATTCCACACCTTCACCACTCTCTGACTGAAAAAGTTCTTCCTCATCTCCGTTCTAAATGGCCTACCCCTTATTCTTAAACTGTGGCCCCTTGTTCTGGACTCCCCCAGCATTGGGAACATGTTTCCTGCCTCTAATGTGTCCAATCCCCTAATTATCTTATATGCTTCAATAAGATCCCCCCTCATCCTTCTAAATTCCAGTGTATGCAAGCCTAATTGCTCCAGTCTTTCAACATACGACAGTCCCGCCATTCCGGGAATCAACCTAGTGAACCTACGCTGCACGCCCTCAATAGCAAGAATATCCTTCCTCAAATTTGGAGACCAAAACTGCACACAGTACTCCAGGTGTGGTCTCACCAGGGCCCAACTGTAGAAGGACCTCTTTGCTCCTATAATCAACTCCTCTTGTTACGAAGGCCAACATTCCATTGGCTTTCTTCACTGCCTGCTGTACCTGCATGCTTCCTTTCAGTGACTGATGCACTAGGACACCCAGATCTCGTTGAACATCCCCTCTTCCTAACTTGACACCATTCAGATAATAATCTGCCTTTCTATTCTTACTTCCAAAGTGAATAACCTCACACTTATCTACATTAAACTGCATCTGCCATGTATCCGCCCACTCACACAACCTGTCCAAGTCACCCTGCAGCCTTACTGCATCTTCCTCACAATTCACACTACCCCCCAGCTTAGTATCATCTGCAAATTTGCTAATGGTACTTTTAATCCCTTCATCTAAGTCATTAATGTATATCGTAAATAGCTGGAGTCCCAGCACCGAACCTTGCGGTACCCCACTGGTCACTGCCTGCCATTCCGAAAGGGACCCATTTATCCCCACTCTTTGCTTTCTGTCTGTCAACCAATTCTGGAGAAGTTTCCTAATCTCGTTTAGCGATACAGCTTGGAAACAGGCCCGTCGGCCCACCGTGTCCACCATGTACACTAGTTTATTCTTACACACTCGGGAAAATTTATAGAAGCCAATTAACCTACAAACATAGCAGACACGACATGCTGGAGTAACTCAGCGGGACAGACAGCATCTCTGGAGAGGAGTGGGCGACGTTTTGAGTCTGAAGGGTTTCGACCCGAAACGTCACCCATTCCTTCTCTCCAGAGATGCTGCCTGCCCCGCTGAGTTGCTCCAGCAGTTTGTGTCTACCTTCGATTTAATCCAGCATCTGCAGTTCTTTCCTACACAACCTACAAAATATAATATGCACGTCTTTGGAAATGAAAAATATTAAAGTATATCTCATGCAGGTCAGATTTTCTTATGGAACCATTCAACGCGCCGTGGGAAAGTTTGGCCAAAGGGTCCGAGGATGTTGCCATGGTGAGGTCTGAGCTATAGGGAGAAGTTGAGTAGACTGGGACTCTATTGCCTAGAGGATGAGTGGTGATGTTATCGAGGTGTATAAAATCATGAGAGGATTTTATGGCCCTTGTGGCTAAAGGGATCAGGGGTATGGAGAGAAGGCAGGTACGGGATACTGAGTTGGATGATCAGCCATGATCATATTGAATGGCGGTGCAGGCTCGAAGGGCCGAATGGCCTACTCCTGCACCTATTGTCTATATCTGTGTGTGTGTGGTAATGGGCACGTCAAACTGCACAAGTAAGAATTTTATTGTTCTGTTTCTTGGTACATAATTGGTGATAAATGAACACTGTTGGACTCTATTGGTAGCTTCATCAGGTAGCTAAGGGGGGGAGGGGAAAAGGGGGAGGGGGAAAAGGGGGGGAGAGGGGGGGAAGAGTGGAGAAGAGGGGGGGGAAGAGGAGGGGGAGAGAAGGGGGGAGGGGGAGAGAAGGGGGGAGGGGAGAGAAGGGGGGGAGGGGAGAGAAGGGGGGGAGGGGAGAGAAGGGGGGGAGGGGAGAGAAGGGGGGAGGGGAGAGAAGGGGGGAGGGGGAGAGAAGGGGGAGGGGGAGAGAAGGGGGGAGGGGGAGAGAAGGGGGGAGGGGGAGAGAAGGGGGGAGGGGGAGAGAAGGGGGGAGGGGGAGAGAAGGGGGGAGGGGAGGGGGAGAGAAGGGGGGAGGGGAGGGGGAGAGAAGGGGGGAGGGGAGGGGGAGAGAAGGGGGGAGGGGAGGGGGAGAGAAGGGGGGAGGGGAGGGGGAGAGAAGGGGGGAGGGAAGGGGGGAGGGGAGGGAAGGGGGGAGGGGAGGGGGGAGGGAAGGGGGGAGGGGAGGGGGGAGGGAAGGGGGGAGGGGAGGGGGGAGGGAAGGGGGGAGGGGAGGGGGAGGGAAGGGGGGAGGGGGAGGGAAGGGGAGGGAAGGGGGGAAGGGGGGAAGGGGAGGGAAGGGGGGGAGGGGGAGGGAAGGGGGGGAGGGGGAGGGAAGGGGGGGAGGGAAGGGGGGGAGGGAAGGGGGGAGGGGGAGGGGAAGGGGGAGGGGGAGGGGAAGGGGGGAGGGGAAGGGGGGAGGGGGAGGGAAGGGGGGAGGGGGAGGGAAGGGGGGGAGGGGAGGGAAGGGGGGGAGGGGAGGGAAGGGGGGGAGGGGAGGGAAGGGGGGGAGGGGAGGGAAGGGGGGGAGGGGAGGGAAGGGGGAGGGAAGGGGGGAGGGAAGGGGGGGAGGGGGAGGGAAGGGAAGGGGGGGAGGGAGGGAAGGGAAGGGGGGGAGGGAGGGGGGGAGGGAAGGGGGGGAGGGAAAAGGGGGGGAGGGAGGGAAAAGGGGGGGAGGGAGGGAAAAGGGGGGGAGGGAGGGAAAAGGGGGGGAGGGGGGAGAGAAGGGGGGGAGGGGGGAGAGAAGGGGGGGAGGGGGGAGAGAAGGGGGGGAGGGGGGA
The DNA here is from genome assembly GCF_053455715.1 of Rhinoraja longicauda. NCBI lineage: Eukaryota > Metazoa > Chordata > Chondrichthyes > Rajiformes > Arhynchobatidae > Rhinoraja > Rhinoraja longicauda. The sequence goes on from NC_135975.1 coordinate 2,831,066, forward strand.
GAGAAGGGGGGGAGGGGGGAGAGAAGGGGGGGAGGGGGGAGAGAAGGGGGGGAGGGGGAGAGAAGGGGGGGAGGGGGGAGAGAAGGGGGGGAGGGGGGAGAGAAGGGGGGGAGGGGGGAGAGAAGGGGGGGAGGGGGGAGAGAAGGGGGGGAGGGGGGAGAGAAGGGGGGGAGGGGGGAGAGAAGGGGGGAGGGGGGAGAGAAGGGGGGGAGGGGGGAGAGAAGGGGGGGAGGGGGGAGAGAAGGGGGGGAGGGGGGAGAGAAGGGGGGGGGGGGAGAGAAGGGGGGGAGGGGGGAGAGAAGGGGGGTGGGAGAGAAGGGGGGGGGGGGAGAAGGGGGGTGGGAGAGAAGGGGGGGGGGAGAGAAGGGGGGGGGAGAGAAGGGGGGGGGAGAGAAGGGGGGGGAGAGAAGGGGGGGGAGAGAAGGGGGGGGAGAGAAGGGGGGGGAGAGAAGGGGGGGGAGAGAAGGGGGGGAGAGAAGGGGGGGAGAGAAGGGGGGGAGAGAAGGGGGGGAGAGAAGGGGGGGGGGAGAGAAGGGGGGGAGAGAAGGGGGGGGAGAAGGGGGGGGAGAGAAGGGGGGGAGAGAAGGGGGGGGAGAGAAGGGGGGGAGAGAAGGGGGGGGAGAGAAGGGGGGGGAGAGAAGGGGGGGGGGAGAGAAGGGGGGGGGAGAGAAGGGGGGGGGAGAGAAGGGGGGGGAGAGAAGGGGGGGGGGGAGAAGGGGGGGGGAGAGAAGGGGGGGGAGAGAAGGGGGGGGGGAGAGAAGGGGGGGGGAGAGAAGGGGGGGGGAGAGAAGGGGGGGGAGAGAAGGGGGGGGGAGAGAAGGGGGGGGGAGAGAAGGGGGGGGGAGAGAAGGGGGGGGGAGAGAAGGGGGGGGGAGAGAAGGGGGGGGGAGAGAAGGGGGGGGGAGAGAAGGATGGGGGGGAGAGAAGGATGGGGGGAGAGAAGGGGGGGGAGAGGGAGAGAAGGGGGGGGAGAGAAGGGGGGGGAGAGAAGGGGGGGGGGAGAGAAGGGGGGGGGGAGAGAAGGGGGGGGGGAGAAGGGGGGGGAGAGAAGGGGGGGGGAGAGAAGGGGGGGGGAGAGAAGGGGGGGGAGAGAAGGGGGGGGAGAGAAGGGGGGGGGAGAGAAGGGGGGGGGAGAGAAGGGGGGGGGAGAGAAGGGGGGGGGAGAGAAGGGGGAGGGGAGAGAAGGGGGGGGGAGAGAAGGGGGGGGGGGAGAAGGGGGGGGAGAGAAGGATGGGGGGAGAGAAGGGGGGGGAGAGAAGGGGGGGGAGAGAAGGGGGGGGGAGAGAAGGGGGGGGAGAGGGAGAGAAGGGGGGGGAGAGAAGGGGGGGAGAGAAGGGGGGGGGAGAGAAGGGGGGGGAGAGAAGGATGGGGGGAGAGAAGGGGGGGGAGAGAAGGGGGGGGGAGAGGGAGAGAAGGGGGGGGAGAGAAGGGGGGGGGAGAGAAGGGGGGAGGGGGAAGAGTCATAAACACGACCCGACCGCTGAGTCTCCGGCTCCCCCCACAGCCCCGGGCCCTCACACTCACCTCGTCCCGGCACTGCTTCTGGCACATCTGGCAGTACCAGCGCAGTTTCTGCAGCCCCTTGGACTTGATGCGGTTGGCGATGGCCTTGGGCGTCAGGAACTCGGCTTTCCCCATCTTCCCCGCTCGGCCGGCACCGGGCCCCGGCGTCTCACGTCACCGCTTCCTGCGCCCTCTGTGCAGCACGTCACAGACAGCCGCGCGGCCGCGTCGCCGCTCCCTGCGCTCACTGCCATCACGTCACCAACACCCCTCGTTCCTCGCGTACGATGCGCAAGTCCATCTCCCTCCTCAAGCCTCACCGCACACGTCAACCCACCAATGCATCCTGTCGCAACACCTTCCAACATTCGAGGGGGAACGAAAGAGGAACGTTCAACAAGGGAGAGGGGAAAGCAAATAACTCATGGGGGACGGCGAAGGGGTTCGTGGGACTTGTAGTCCGTGTCTCATTCGAGTGAAGCCTGGTGGTCGTGTTGGAGACTACAGCTCCCAGGGTGCACGGCGCCGAGGGGGGTGGTTGTGGAGGAGGCCGCAGGAGTTGTAGTCGCTGAACCCGTTCATGTAATCGGCGAGTGGGTGGGGGGTGAGGTGGGTTGTGGGAGTTGTAGGAGTAGTAGTCACCGTCCGTTCACGTGCTTGGCGCGCGGGGATTTGTGGGAGTTGCAGTCCGAGCACTATTGTAGTGAAGCCGGGCGGATGGAGGGGGGACTACAGTTCCCAGAGTGCACAGAGGCGGGGGAGGGAGGGAGGCGGACGGGAAGGCCGGCCCGTAGCTGACTGACCTTCAGCGGCGACGCCGACGGTGGTGTTGGTAGTAGTGGAGGAGGAGGAGGAAGAGGATTCGCCATGTTTGCGAGGACGGGCGTCCTGGTGCTGGTGCCCCAATGGTAAATGGCAAATGGCGGCGACGGGGAGGAAGGGAGACAGACGGGGATAAAGAAAGCGGCTTCTTGTCGACGTTGCTGGGCTGCGGCAGGTTGCGGGGAGCGGGGAGGAGGTGACCCCGGCCGGGTCCCTCACTAGGCCTCACGACAGGGAGGGCAGAACTCTAGGCCATTCATTAAGCCCACTACTGTTTTATTGATTCAATAGAAATACAGATTAAAATTCACATACAATGTGGGGGGCACAAAAACCATATGGACGCACTCCGCCCCACACTGCAGACCCACCCCCACTCACACGAATGTCAAATGCACACACATCTTATTGGCAAATACGATTCACTGGCTGCAGGAGAGCGGATTTGAGGGAACAAATGTTTTCTTTATACTAAAACTCGTTTGTTATCTTGTTTGTGACTGAACTTCAGCCAAAACGGTACACGACAGCGCGACAATTTTAGGCTCACCATTGTCACTTTAGCGATAATGCAAGTAGTTTTATTGAAATCGGTGTTATATATTTAAAGTTATTCACATTTTAATGTTTAAAAGGAGGGGGAGGGGAGTGGGGAGAAGGGAGGGGGGGGGGTTGAGGGGAGAGGACAGGGAGGGAGGGGGGGGGGGGTTGAGGGGAGAGGACAGGGAGGGAGGGGGGGTTGAGGGGAGAGGACAGGGAGGTGCTACACCAATGCAGGAGAGGTTTGGGCCCAACGGGTCCACTTTGTCTAGTCCTTATTAAAATTGGCAGTAGTGCTAGGATAATTCCTTATTCCATAAAGCCAATTTTTAAAGAAATAACACATATCACAACCAGTTTATGCATCAACTTATACCAAGAGAAAGCATTGATGTGAAGTTACCCATTCGTGCCTTGCATACTTTCAAAACTAACTCAGAAGACAACAAATAGTGCTGAGCTCTGCCATTGAAAATCTTTTCCTGCTTTCAGGAGTAGGTAACATCAATAGACAATAGACAATAGGTGCAGGAGTAGGCCATTCAGCCCTTCGAGCCAGCACCGCCATTCAATGCCATCATGGCTGATCACTCTCAATCAGTACCCCGTTCCTGCCTTCTCCCCATACCCCCTCACTCCGCTATCCTTAAGAGCTCTATCCAGCTCTCTCTTGAAAGCATCCAACGAACTGGCCTCTACTGCCTTCTGAGGCAGAGAATTCCACACCTTCACCACTCTCTGACTGAAAAAGTTCTTCCTCATCTCCGTTCTTAATGGCCTACCCCTTATTCTTAAACTGTGGCCCTTTGTTCTGGACTCCCCCAACATTGGGAACATGTTTCCTGCCTCTAATGTGTCCAATCCCCTAATTATCTTATATGTTTCAATAAGATCCCCCCTCATCCTTCTAAATTCCAATGTATACAAGCCTAATTGCTCCAGCCTTTCAACATACGACAGTCCCGCCATTCCGGGAATCAACCTAGTGAACCTACGCTGCACGCCCTCAATAGCAAGAATATCCTTCCTCAAATTTGGAGACCAAAACTGCACACAGTACTCCAGGTGCGGTCTCACCAGGGCCCGGTACAACTGTAGAAGGACCTCTTTGCACCTATACTCAACTCCTCTTGTTACGAAGGCCAACATTCCATTGGCTTTCTTCACTGCCTGCTGTACCTGCATGCTTCCTTTCAGTGACTGATGCACTAGGACACCCAGATCTCGTTGAACATCCCCTCTTCCTAACTTGACACCATTCAGATAATAATCTGCCTTTCTATTCTTACTTCCAAAGTGAATAACCTCACACTTATCTACATTAAACTGCATCTGCCATGTATCCGCCCACTCACACAACCGGTCCAAGTCACCCTGCAGCCTTATTGCATCTTCCTCACAATTCACACTACCCCCCAGCTTAGTATCATCTGCAAATTTGTTAATGGTACTTTTAATCCCTTCATCTAAGTCATTAATGTATATCGTAAATAGCTGGGGTCCCAGCACCGAACCTTGCGGTACCCCACTGGTCACTGCCTGCCATTCCGAAAGGGACCCATTTATCCCCACTCTTTGCTTTCTGTCTGTCAACCAATTTTCTATCCATGTCAGTACCCTACCCCCAATACCATGTGCTCTAATTTTGCCCACTAATCTCCTATGTGGGACCTTGTCGAAGGCTTTCTGAAAGTCGAGGTACACCACATCCACTGACTCCCCTGTCAATTTTCCTAGTTACATCCTCAAATTTGTCCAGTAGATTTGTCAAGCATGATTTCCCCTTCGTAAATCCATGCTGACTCGGAATGACCCTGTTACCGCTATCCAAATGCTCAGCAATTTCGTCTTTTATAATTGACTCCAGCATCTTCCCCACCACTGATGTCAGACTAACTGGTCTATAATTACCCGTTTTCTCTCTCCCTCCTTTCTTAAAAAGTGGGATAACATTTGCTATCCTCCAATCCACAGGAACTGATCCTGAATCTATAGAACATTGAAAAATGATCTCCAATGCTTCCACTATTTCTAGAGCCACCTCCTTAAGTACCCTGCGATGCAGACCATCAGGCCCTGGGGATTTATCAGCCTTCAGTCCCATCAGTCTACCCAAAACCATTTCCTGCCTAATGTGGATTTCCTTCAGTTCCTCCATCACCCTAGGTTCTCCGGCCCCTAGAACATTTGGGAGATTGTGTGTATCCTCCTCAGTAAACACAGATCCAAAGTAACGGTTTAACTCGTCTGCCATTTCTTTGTTCCCCATAATAAATTCCCCTGCTTCTGTCTTCAAGGGACCCACATTTGCCTTTACTATTTTTTTCCTCTTCACGTACCTAAAAAAACTTTTGCTATCCTCCTTTATATTATTGGCTAGTTTACCCTCGCACCTCATCTTTTCTCCCCGTATTGCCTTTTTAGTTAACTTTTGTTGCTCTTTAAAAGAGTCCCAATCCTCTGTCTTCCCATTCTTCTTTGCTATGTTATACTTCCTCTCCTTAATTTTTATGCTGTCCTTGACTTCCCTCGTCAGCCACAGGTGTCGCTTACTCCCCTTAGAGTCTTTCCGCCTCTTTGGGATAAATTGATCCTGCAACCTCTGCATTATTCCCAGGAATACCAGGGAGGTGCTACACCAATGCAGGAGAGGTTTGGGCCCAACGGGTCCACTTGGTCTAGTAAGTTATAAAATTCTGAGAGGTTTGGACAGGCTAGATGCAGGATAATGTTGGTGGCAGTCCAGAACCAGGCCAGGGATCACAGTTTAAAAATAAGGTAGACACAAAATTCTCAGGAGAAACTCAGCGGGTCAAGCAGCATCTGGAGAAAAGGAATGGGTGACGTTTCGGATCGAGACCCTTCTTCAGACTGAATAAGAGGTAGGCTATTTAGGACTGAGATGAGGAAAAACTTTGTCCACCCAAAGAGTTGTGAATCTGTGGAATTCTCTGCCACAGAAGCATTTGGAGGCCAATTAGAAACATAGAAAATAGGTGCAGGAGGAGGTCATTCGGCCCTTCGAGCCAGCACCGCAATTCATTGTGATCATGGCTGATCATCCACAATCAGTAACCTATGCCCAACTTCTCCCCATAACCCTTGATTCCTGGATCCTGAAACATTTACTGAATGTTTTCAAGTGAGAGTTAGATTTAGCTCTTAGGGCCAAGGGAATCAAGGCATATGGGGAAAAAGCAGGAACGGGGTACTGATTTTGGATGATCAGCCATGATCATATTGAATGGTGGTGCTGACTCAAAGGGCCGAATGGCCTACTCCACCTATTTTCTGTTTCTATAGGAGCAGATTGGACCATTCGGCCCATTGAGCCTACTCTGCTGTTTAATTATGGTTGAACTATCTCTCACTCTCAACCCCATTCTCCTGCCTTCTCCCCATGATCCCTGACACCCAGTACTAATCAAGAATCTGTCAAATTAATAAAAATGGCTGGAGGAAAATGATCTGTTTTAAAATGGTTAAATTCTAGCAATACACAACCAATCTTTCCTTGTACAAAAGAGAAAAACTCTTATGAGGGACTCTCAGAAGCATTGTTTAATTAGGTTTGATGGCTACAGTCACAGAGGGATAAATTGCCTAAAATTTGGCATCTCCTCTGCTATGTGTAGGATGGAACTGCAGATGCTGGTTGACACCGAAGAATGTTGGCGTAAGTCAATGGGTCAGGTAGCATCTCTGGAGAAAAGGAATAGGTGCCGTTTTGGGTCATGACCCTTCAGACTCCAGGGTCTGATGAAGGGTCTCGACCTAAAACATTAACTTTCCCTTTACTCTGGTGATGCTGCCTGACCCGCTGAATTACTTCAACATTTTCTGTCTATTCCTCTCTGCCATAGTGGGCAACTGATGATGATAATACTTTATTGTCACATGTGCCTAGCTATAGTAAAATTCTTTGTTTTACATATAATCCAGTAAAATCATACTATAGATAAGCAGCTACCAACTCCATTTCCCACATGCCTACTTTCGTCCCTTTTCCATGGATTGGTGTAAAGCTATTCTTGGTTCCAAGAAAGCAGCTAGTTACCACCTCTCTTCCAGCTTTCTTCGCCCTCCCACCAGTCTGAAGGGTCCCAACCTCAAATGTCACCAATTCATGTTCTCCAGAGATGCTGCCTGCCCTGCTGAGTTACTCCAGCACTTTGAGTCTTTTTTTTTGTGGTAAACCAGCATCTGCAGTTCCTTGTTTCTCTTCGTTATTGTTACCTAGTCTCAGGATGACAAATGCTTGAGTATTAATTCTCTTTCCCAAATATCCAGTATGCAACACATTCAGGGCAAATTGGGAGAGGGAAGAAATATTGATAGGATCAATGTATGAAGTGTACAGTAATGGCTGCATGTGCCTTTACATTAAAGCATCTTTGCAGAGAAACTGATTTAAATCTTGCAATGTGTTTTTTAAAAATTCCTAAATGATGTGAAAATGTTGAAGTGCGTTTATAGATAGTGTTTTTTTTGTAGTTCAGTCGTAAAGAATGATAATTTTAATATAACTTTGATAATGTATGGCACTAATTATTTTTGATGAAAGAATCAGTATCAGAATAAGGTACTTGAACACTTATTCATTTAAACAATTGCAAACATTTTAGTGGTCACCTTGAAATAATGTAATGGATGGCAAACGTCACTCAATATTTGATATGTTATTTTCACCCCCGAGATTATTAATAGATATTGGAATAAGAGATCTGGTTTACATACATTCTCATTCGAGGATGAATGCTGAAAACAGGTTTCAGTGATGAGCTGCTACACAAATGTTTCTATTCCTATTTTTTTAATAGGTGTTACTTTGCTGCATAAAATAACAATGAAAGCAACAGGACACAAAGTGCTGGTGTAACTCAGCAGGTCAGGTAGCATCTCTGAAGACTATGGGTCTGAAGAAGGGACTCGACCCAAAACGTCACCCATCCATGTTCTTCAGAGATGCTCCCTGACCCGTTGAGATTGCTCCTGCACTTTGTGTCCTTCTGTGTATTAACCAGCATCTGCGGTTCTTTTTAAAAAATAAAAAAAAACAACAGCATATCTTGCCAATTGCATGTGTGGATGTTGGATAGTCAGTAGCCTGAGCTGATCACCATAGATACTCGGTCCCTGTATAGCTCCATTCCCTTCAGTAGAGTCCGAGCCCTCAATTTCTTCCACAAATGAAGACCCAACCAGTGTCCCTCCACCAATACACTCATTTGATTGGCACGAGAACTTGTCCTTGCACTCAACATCTTCATAAGTTCATCATTGATTCTATTCACTTTGTCCACCTTAAAAGTATAGCCATTTCTAATGTGTTGGGTTTCAAGTATTAGTCAGTGTGAAGAAATGTTTAGCTTAGTTTAAAGATACAGCGTGGGAACAGGTCCTTTGCCTCACTGAGTCCGTGACGACCAACGATCGCCCATCCTCTAGTTCTATCCCACACACTAGGAACAATTTACAGTTGTCAATTAATCTACAAACCTGCACCTCTTTGGAATGTAGGAGGAAATCAGAGCACTCCAGAAAAAACCCACGTGGTCACAGGGAGAACTTACAAATTCCGTATAGACAGCACCCGTAGTCAGGATTGAACCCAGGTCTGCAGATATACATTTTCTACAGATATTATCTGGCATTGTGGATTGAATGACTTCGACGTAGGTTGTAATGTTAGAGTAAAATCCAGAATACTGTACTGGAAATACTCAGCAGGTAAGGCAGCTTTTGTGGTGAAAGAAAGTCATTCTTTCAGGCCTCTGAACCTTTCTTCGAGTTCATCAAGCATTTTTTTGTTCACAAAATGCTGGAGTAACTCAGCAGGTCAGGCAGCATCTCAGGAGAGAAGGAATTGGTGACGTTTCGGGTCGAGACCCTTCTTCAGACTGATGTCAGGGGGGGCGGGACAAAGGAAGGATATAGGTGGAGACAGGAAGATAGAGGGAGATTTGAGAAGGGGGAGGGGAAGAGAGGGACAGAGGAACTATCTAAAGTTGGAGAAGTCGATGTTCATACCATTGGGCTGCAAGCTGCCCAGGCGAAATATGAGGTGCTGTTCCTCCAATTTCCGGTGGGCCTCACTATGGCACTGGAGGAGGCCCATGACAGAAAGGTCACACTGGGAATGGGAGGGGGAGTTGAAGTGCTCAGCCACCGGGAGACCAGTTTGGCCAACACGGACCGAGCGACCGAGCCTTTTTTTGTGCTCTCTCTGCATTAATGTTGCTCCAAGCATTTTTTAATTGTCTTCCTGATTTTCTAGCATAATTTGTGTTTGAAACCTGATTGAAGTATTTAATTAAACAAAGATTAAGGCATGCAGTGGGGCTGAATAAAAGACTGAGATGAGTCACAAAAGACTGCATTTACTGGAATCTGGAACAAAAAGCAAACTCCTGCAGGAACTCAACAGGTTGCGAAGCTTCTGTCGGGGAAATGGATAATCACCATTTCGATTCGAGACCCATCCTCGGGATTGTTTTATTGTAAGCCTTGCGCTAATATCTACTTCTGATTATGTTACAGGGGTCAAGTCCGAAACATGGCAACTCTGAAGGAAAGTAAGTATCATTTTTTTATTATTGCTACAGAACATTGTTCTATATTTATTGAGTAAGGTGCAGGTGAATATCATGAACCTGAATAATAATAGTTTTGTGGCTTTCAAAGGTTTGATGACTCCTGTGGTGTTTAAACAATAGGTTTCTGCATATATCTTGCAAGATGAGCAATTGTGAGTAAAATTGTGCATCAGATTGGCACTTCCCACTGGACGCAATAGAGTCTAAACATAAAAGCAGGTTTTGTGAGTTAAAAACAATAAAATGCAGGAAATACTCTACAGGTCAGGCAACATCAATGGAGAGCAAAGCAGTGAACATTTCAGATTGATGACTTTCCTTCTCAACGAAAAGGTCAATGACCTGAAATGTTAATGGCTTTCCCACTTTTCAGCATTTTCTGTCATGTTGCCTCTCCAGCATCTGCAGAGTTTCATGTTTTGCTTTTACTGGTCATGGCTGTTTTCCAATATTACTATTTTGTGAAGATATTAATGGAATGGTTAATTGATTGAAAGATACAGCATAGAAACAGGCCCTTCAGCCCACTGAGTCTACCTCGACCATCGATCACCCGTTCACATTAGTTCTACGTTATCCCACTTTGGCATCCGCTCCCTATACACTAGGGGCAATTTACAAAGGCCAATAAACCTACAAACCCGCGTTTCTTTGGAGCACCCGGACAAATCCCATGCAGTGACAGGAAGAACATGCAAACTCAACACAGACAGCAGCCATGGTCAGGATCGAACCCAGGTCTCTGGCGCTGTGAGGCGGCAACTCTACCAGCTGTTGGCTCACCTTTAGCAAATGTTGCGAAAAATCGATGAGCATATCTTGATGCATGCAGAACAAATGCATTATGGAATATGATTGAAAGTAAGATTGTTTCTATGTTTTAAGAAATGTGCAGTAATAGGAATATGGGCCTACACTAGTGTATTGCATACTTGAATCAATGAATGATACTTCATTGGCACATGTGACAAGTCACAGTGATATTCTTTGTTTTGCACACCATACACAAGGTTTGCGAAGAGTCCCCACATAAAGGGCGCCGACAAAGTCACAAAGTGTCCTGCGCCAGGTCCTCCTTTGTTCTCTATTACTTTTTGTTACTGTAGTGTAATTATTACAGATTTCAAAATTGTCACCTAAAATACATTTGCACTGAGGTCGTTTGTATGAAGAGTAACCCAAAACAAGTTTCTTACAAAATTCTTCAAAAGAAAGATCAGGTGTTACAGTATTAATATCGCATTGGTGATGTAAAATACATTCTCGTTAAGATGCTGCCCCACATAAAATGGTGCCTGACGATCTCTTTGTCTCTTTCCAGTCACCAGGCGCTTGAAGTCCATCAAAAATATCCAAAAGATCACCCAATCCATGAAAATGGTGGCTGCAGCAAAGTATGCAAGAGCTGAGAGAGAACTGAAGCCAGCAAGAGTTTATGGAACAGGAGCTCTTGGTATGATAATAGTGGCCAGCATTGTGGTGATTTTTATTTTGGTTTGGAGGTTGTGAGATTGGTGATTGCTGTCTTTGTGGCTGATATCATATCATATCATATATATACAGCCGGAAACAGGCCTTTTCGGCCCTCCAAGTCCGTGCCGCCCAGCGATCCCCGTACATTAACACTATCCTACACCCACTAGGGACAATTTTTACATTTACCCAGCCAATTAACCTACATACCTGTACGTCTTTGGAGTATAATTTAGCCTAATTTTTTTGTGCCACCTGTGTGGTGTTCAGAGGGACAGAAGATGTACATAGATCATCAGGCTTATTTGGTTCTTGCTATTCTGGCTAAAACAGATTGTTTTGCCAATTTAATATCTTAAATAAATCTGTTAATTTGGAAGTTAGTATTCATTTATTATTCCTAAAATGTGGAAGATTCATATTCTAGTTTAGTTTATTGTCACATGTACCGAGGTACAGTGAAAACTTTGGTTGCGTGTATCCTGTCAGCAGAAAGACTACATGATTATATCAAGCCATCCACAGTGTGCAGATAATACCTCTTGCCTAATGGGAGAAAGGAGAAGAGGGGGTGAGACACGTTTTTGATTATGCTGGTGACCTTGCCGAGGCAGCGTGTCGTATAAATGGAGTCAATGAGAGGGGAGGTTGGTTTGTGTTATGGTCTGGGCTATAAATGACAGCTAATTAAGCATTTATCTGGGACACCAGAGGTTTCAGGGAGCAATTCCATGGCAAAATAATTGCCTCAGACATCGTGGCTGAGCATATCCACATACATGCAAGGTGGTGATTAGTACAATTGCTGGTGTTTTTTACATGTGTGAGGCAGTATAAAAAATTATCAGAGGCGTATGGGATAGACAGACAACCAGGATGGAAAAATTGAATACCGGAGCATATTGCTTTTAGGTGAGCAACAGGTTTATACGCTGGCTGGTGGGGTAGAAGGTGAGAACGAGGGGGATTCTGTCCTTGTTACGAATGGGGGGAGGGGGAGCAAGAGCGGAGCTGTGGGATGTAGAAGAGACCCTAGTGAGAGCCTCATCTATAATGGAAGAGGGGAAGCCCCGTTTCCTGAAGAATGAGGACATCTCTGATGCCCTAGTGTGAAACACCTCATCTATACGCTGGCTGGTGGGGTGGAAGGTGAGAGCGAGGGGGATTCTGTCCTTGTTACGAATGGGGGGAGGGGGAGCAAGAGCGGAGCGCCCCGAAACGTCACCCATTCCTTCTCCTGAGATGCTGCCTGTCCTGCTGAGTTACTCCAGCATTTTGTGAATAATTGCTTTTAGGTGAGAGGGGCAAAGTTTAAAGGAGATGTGCAGAGCACCCTTTTCTTACACAGAGGGTGGTGTGCTTGGAACATGCTGCCGAGGGTGGTGGCTGAGGCAGATACGATTGTGGCATTTAAGAGGCTTATAGATAGACATATGAATGCAGAGAATGGAGGGAATATGGGTTATGTGCAGGTAGATAAAGAGATGGCCTTGGCATCATGTTCGGCGCAGGCGTTGTGGGCCGAAGGGCCTGGTCCTTTGCTGTACTGTTCTATGTTATGAGCAGTGACTCGCGCTGCGAATGAACAGCTTTTGCTGCACAATGCAGCCTGCATCGTTTGGTTCATGCTGTTTTTGGAAAATAGTCACAGCATTTTTCACCACGGCTTCTGCATTTCAATTTGTGATCTACACATGTTGTTTAATTTTGATGTTATTTAATGAGTGTGAATAATAGATATTGAATGTGCAAGTACAATCAGGTAACTGGCAACCAAATAGATGAGGGTGTTTTTGGAAAATAGTTTCATTCACATAAAACACGGGAAATTATCCCAATGCAATCACGGAATAGTAATTGAAAGTAAGAGTGTAAGTGGGATCATCAAGGAGAGCAACCAGAAAAGGGATTCTGCTGCAAAGATTGAACAAGGCACTGGGGCACAAATGTGAGATGAGTAGATGATTGAAAAGATCGCTATCTAGTAGGATGTGGCTGCTGCTTGCATGGCCAGTATTTACTGCCCATCCTTAATTACCCTTGAGAAGGTTGTGATGACAGCTGAATGGCTTGCTTAGCCATTTCAGAGGGCAACTAAATGTCAGGCACACAAAGGTTGGACAGAAAGAATAACAGATTTCCGTCGCTAAATGACATAGTAAAGAAACATGGCATTGCAGGGAGACCAGTCAGTGGGAGGTATATCATTCTAAGTGGCTTGGGCGATATTGAACAACATTGAAAGCAACAATACAAAAATAAATAAAGCGAATTATATTAATCTTCCAGACGGTTTAGAGATTTTATTTATTTTTAATGTTCTGCTTAAGAATGGTTGTTAGTTTCAGTAAGCTATTCAATGTAAGCAATAATTTATCTGTTTTATGGCATATGAATGCATTTTTACAAATACCTCATTGTGCGGTTTTACGATTTCCCCTTCTGGGCTTGGCACTAAAATCTAGAACTAGCATTTCAACCAGTTAGTTTTCAGTGACATCGCCAAGACCTGACTATTGTGTATTCTGTAGAAACGCGGATCTGCGGATACTGGTTTACCAAGGAAAACACTTCAGACTGAGTCTGAAGAAGGGTCTCGACCTGAAATGCCACTTATCCACATTTTCCAGGGATGCTGCCTGAACCGCTGAGTTTCCCCAGCACTTTGTGTCTTTTATTCGAGTCATAGAGTGATGCAGTGTGGAAACAGGCCCTTTGGTCCAACTTGCCCACACCGGCCAACATGTCCCAGCTACACTGGTCCCACCTGTCTGCGCTTGGTCCGTATCCCTCCAAACCTGTCCTATCTATGTACCTGTCTAACTGTTTTTAAACGATGGGATAGTCCCAACCTCAACCACCTCCTCTGGCAGCTTGTTCCATACACCTACCACACTTTGTGTGAAAAAGTTATCCCTCGGATTCGTGTTAAATCTTTTCCCCTTCACCTTGAACCTATGTCCTCTGGTCCTCAATTCCCCAACTCTGGGCAAGAGACTGTGCATCTACCCGATCTATTCCTCTCATAGACAATAGACAATAGACAATAGGTGCAGGAGTAGGCCATTCAGCCCTTCGAGCCAGCACCGCCATTCAATGCGATCATGGCTGATCACTATCAATCAGTACCCCATTCCTGCCTTCTCCCCATACCCCCTCACTCCGCTATCCTTAAGAGCTCTATCCAGCTCTCTCTTGAAAGCATCCAACGAACTGGCCTCCACTGCCTTCTGAGGCAGAGAATTCCACACCTTCACCACCCTCTGACTGAAAAAGTTCTTCCTCATCTCCGTTCTAAATGGCCTACCCTTTATTCTCAAACTGTGGCCCCTTGTTCTGGACTCCCCCAACATTGGGAACATGTTATCTGCCTCTAATGTGTCCAATCCCCTAATTATCTTATATGTTTCAATAAGATCCCCCCTCATCCTTCTAAATTCCAGTGTATACAAGCCCAATCGCTCCAGCCTTCCAACATACGACAGTCCCGCCATTCCGGGAATTAATCTAGTGAACCTACGCTGCACGCCCTCCATAGCAAGAATATCCTTCCTCAAATTTGGAGACCAAAACTGCACACAGTACTCCAGGTGCGGTCTCACCAGGGCCCGGTACAACTGTAGAAGGACCTCTTTGCTCCTATACTCAACTCCTCTTGTTACGAAGGCCAACATTCCATTGGCTTTCTTCACTGCCTGCTGAACCTGCATGCTTCCTTTCATTGACTGATGCACTAGGACACCCAGATCTCGTTGAACTCCCCCTCCTCCTAACTTGACACCATTCAGATAATAATCTGCCTTTCTATTCTTACTTCCAAAGTGAATAACCTCACACTTATCTACATTAAACTGCATCTGCCATGTATCCGCCCACTCACACAACCTGTCCAGGTCACCCTGCAGCCTTATTGCATCTTCCTCACAATTCACACTACCCCCCAACTTAGTATCATCTGCAAATTTGCTAATGGTACTTTTAATCCCTTCGTCTAAGTCATTAATGTATATCGTAAATAGCTGGGGTCCCAGCACCGAACCTTGCGGTACCCCACTGGTCACTGCCTGCCATTCCGAAAGGGACCCATTTATCCCCACTCTTTGCTTTCTGTCTGTTAACCAATTTTCTATCCATGTCAGTACCCTACCCCCAATACCATGTGCCCTAATTTTGCCCACTAATCTCCTATGTGGGACCTTGTCGAAGGCTTTCTGAAAGTCGAGGTACACCACATCCACTGACTCTCCCTTGTCAATTTTCCTAGTTACATCCTCAAAAAATTCCAGTAGATTTGTCAAGCATGATTTCCCCTTCGTAAATCCATGCTGACTCGGAACGATCCCGTTACTGCTATCCAAATGCTCAGCAATTTCGTCTTTTATAATTGACTCCAGCATTTTCCCCACCACTGATGTCAGACTAACTGGTCTATAATTACCCGTTTTCTCTCTCCCTCCTTTCTTAAAAAGTGGGATAACATTTGCTATTCTCCAATCCACAGGAACTGATCCTGAATCTATAGAACATTGAAAAATGATCTCCAATGCTTCCACTATTTCTAGAGCCACCTCCTTAAGTACTCTGGGATGCAGACCATCAGGCCCTGGGGATTTATCAGCCTTCAGTCCCATCAGTCTACCCAAAACCATTTCCTGCCTAACGTGGATTTCCTTCAGTTCCTCCATCACCCTAGGTTCTCCAGCCCCTAGAACATTTGGGAGATTGTGTGTATCTTCCTCAGTGAAGACAGATCCAAAGTAACGGTTTAACTCGTCTGCCATTTCTTTGTTCCCCATAATAAATTCCCCTGCTTCTGTCTTCAAGGGACCCACATTTGCCTTGACTATTTTTTTCCTCTTCACGTACCTAAAAAAACTTTTGCTATCCTCCTTTATATTATTGGCTAGTTTACCCTCGTACCTCATCTTTTCTCCTCGTATTGCCTTTTTAGTTAACTTTTGTTGCTCTTTAAAAGAGTCCCAATCCTCTGTCTTCCCACTCTTCTTTGCTATGTTATACTTCCTCTCCTTAATTTTTATGCTGTCCCTGACTTCCCTTGTCAGCCACAGGTGTCTCTTACTCCCCTTAGAGTCTTTCCACCTCTTTGGAATAAATTGATCCTGCAACCTCTGCATTATTCCCAGGAATACCTGCCATTGCTGTTCTACCGTCTTCCCTGCTAGGGCCTCCTTCCAATCAATTTTGGCCAGCTCCCGCCTCATGCCTCTGTAATCCCCTTTGCTATACTGTAATACCGACACTTCCGATTTTCCCTTCTGCCTTTCCATTTGCAGAGTAAAACTTATCATGTTGTGATCACTGCCTCCTAATGGCTCTTTTACCTCTAGTCCCCTTATCAGATCAGGATCATTACACAACACTAAATCCAGAATTGCCTTCTCCCTGGTAGGCTCCAGTACAAGCTGTTCTAAGAATCCATCTCGAAGGCACTCTACAAACTCTCTTTCCTGGGGTCCATTTCCAACCTGATTTTCCCAGTCTACCTGCATGTTGAAATCTCCCATAACCACCGTAGCATTACATTTTTGACACGCCAATTTTATCTCCTGATTTAACTTGCACCCTAAGTCGAGGCTACTGTTTGGGGGCCTATAGATAACTCCCATTAGGGTCTTTTTACCCTTACAATTTCTCATTTCTATCCATACTGATTCAACATCTCCTGATTCTATGTCACCCCTTGCAAGGGAATGAATATCATTCCTTACCATCAGAGCAACCCCACCCCCTCTGCCCACCTGTCTGTCTTTTCTATACGTTGTGTACCCCTGAATATTCAGTTCCCAGCCCTGGTCCTCTTGTAGCCATGTCTCAGTGATCCCTACAACATCATACTTGCCCATGACTAACTGAGCCTCAAGCTCATCCACTTTATTTTTTATACTACGCGCATTTAAGTACAACACTTTAACTTCTGTATTTACCTCCCCTCTCACATCGTTCACAATTGGCCCTGCCCTTAATTTCTTTTCCGCTCTAGAACTTCTGTTCCCATTCTTCCGAGAGTCTTTTGCAATATCTCCTGTATTCCCTTTTACCTCATCTTCATATTCACAATTTGTTAACCCCTCCCCCCCACTACTTAGTTTAAAGCCACAGGTGTCACACTAGCAAACCTGCCTGCCAGAATGTTTGTCCCCCTGCTGTTAAGATGCAACCCGTCCCTTTTGTACAAGTCACCCCTAGCCCAGAAGAGATCCCAGTGGTCCAGAAATCTAAATCCCTGCTCTCTGCACCAGTCCCTCAGCCATAAATTCATACCCTCTATCTCTCTGTTCCTGGCCTCACCAGCACGAGGTACCGGTAGCAGTCCAGAGATAACTACCTTCGACGTCCTACTTCTCAGCGTTTTTCCCAACTCTCTAAACTCCCGCTGTAGCACCTCCTTCCTCTTCCGCCCGACGTCATTCGTGCCCACGTGCACAACGACTTCAGGTTGATCGCCTTCCCTCGCTAGGATTTTCTGAAGCCGGTCTGTGATGTGTTGAACCCTGGCACCAGGGAGGCAACAGACCATCCTCAAGTCCCTCCTGCTGCCACAGAATCTTCTGTCCGTCCCTCGGACTATGGAGTCACCGACCACTACGGCTCTTCCAGACTTCGGTCTCCCCTGTCGAGTATCCTTGCCAACAGGTCCGCCACTCGGACTGGAAACGTCTTCTGCCCCGACAGTTCCCAAGAGGGTATACCTATTTGCAATAGGCACAGCCACTGGGGTCTCCTGTAGTCCACGTCCACGTCCACTCCCCCCTGAAACAGTCTCCCACCTTCGCTCGACCTGGACCCTTGGCGTGACAGCCTCACAATAGGTCCTGTCCAGGAAACTCTCGCATTCCCGGATGGCCCTGAGGTCATCCAACTGCCTCTCTAACTCCACCACACGTCCCTTCAGGAGCTGCACCTGGACACAGTTCTTGCAGGTGTAGCTCCCAGAAGCTCCAGCGACGTCCCCGTCTTCCCACATCCTGCAGGAAACACACCGCACCAACTTTTCCGCCATCACCTTGTGCCTATAACCAGCTCTGGCTTAAAACAATCGTATCCTCCTCACCTCAGCCTCCTCGCCGAAGACTCGCAGCCAAAGACTCGCACTTCCCTCACTGGGCTGCACCTGAACAGGGCTGCACCCTTTTGTAAGCCTTGCTTATATCACCAATTTAAATTGCCTGATTGTCCAATTTACCTGACTTCTCACTTAAACTGCCTGTTCAACTGTGATTAGCACTTACTTTACTGCTCAGCCAACGGGCGTCCTTGCTCTGCTCCCGGACTTTTCAAATTGACTACTACTTCCTTTTGGCGCTCTTTTTAAACTGCCTGTTCAACTGTGATTAGCACTTACTTTACTGCTCAGCCAACGGGCGTCCTTGCTCTGCTCCCGGACTTTTCAAATTGACTACTACTTCCTTTTGGCGCTCTTTTTAAACTGCCTGTTCAACTGTGATTAGCACTTACTTTACTGCTCAGCCAACGGGCGTCCTTGCTCTGCTCCCGGACTTTTCAAATTGACTACTACTTCCTTTTGGCGCTCTTTTTAAACTGCCTGTTCAACTGTGATTAGCACTTACTTTACTGCTCAGCCAACGGGCGTCCTTGCTCTGCTCCCGGACTTTTCATGATTTTATACACCTCTATAAGATCACCCCTCATCCTCCTGCACTCCAAGGAATCGAGACCCAACCTACTCAACCTTACTCTATAGCTCACACCCTCTAGTCCTGGTAACATCCTCGTAAATCTTTTCTGAACCGTTTCAAGCTTGACAATATCTTTCCTATAACATGGTGCCCAGAACTGAACACAATATTCTAAATATGGTCTCACCAACATCTTATACAACTGCAACATGACCTCCCAACTTCTATACTCAATACTCTGACTGATCAAGACGAATGTGCCAAAGGCCTTTTTGACCACCTTACTGCGACTCGACCTTCAAGGAACCATGCACCTGCACTCCTAGATCCCTCTGCTCCACAACAGCACCCAGAGGCCTACCATTTACTGTGTAGGTCCAGTCCTTGTTAGACGTCCCAAAATGCAACACCTCACACTTCTCTGTATTAAATTCCATCAACCATTCCTCCGCCCACCTGGCCAATCGATCCAGATCCTGCTGCAATCTGTCACGACCATCTTCACTATCTGCCAAACCATGCACTTTTGTATCATCGGCAAACTTGCTAATCTTGCCCTGTAGCCAGCGCTGCCGTCGCAGCTGCGGCTTGCCTGCAGTCCGTCTGTCTTTTGTGTTTTTTGTTGTTTTTGTCTCAATTGTAGTGTTAATATGATGTAGTGTTGTATGTTATGTTTTGGGGGGGGGGGTGGGAGGGAACGGGAACTATAACTGTAACATTCTCTCTCCAGAACGGAGACGCAACCTTTGTTCTGTGCCGTGTCTCCGTTCCCGCTGCGGCCTACCACCGGCCATGCACCTGGGACCACCTGGGTCTCTGGTTCGCAGAGCCCGCGGTCCGGACTCACCACCTGCGGCGCTGGCTGCCTGCGAATGCTGCGGGAACGGCTGCGACTCGTCTCCGGAGGCTCCGGCGCGGGCCGCGTGGACGTCGGAAGCCCGCAGGCCCCTGGATGGGGGCCGACATCGGGAGCTCCGGCAGCGGCAGAGGCAACATGTTCGCCCGCCCCGAATCGCGGGGCTTGGGTCGGCCCGACACGGACCTTTCACCATCCGGCGCGGCCTGAAATAGGCCGCGGGATTTTTTTTCACCGCCCAGCGGGGGCTTCAATATCGGGAGCCCCGACCGCCCCGACGTGGCAACTCCAACAGCCTGACCGCGGGACAAGACGGCAGGGAAGAGAAAAAGACATTCTGGCCTTCCATCACAGTGAGGAGGGACTGGAGGAGACTCACTGTGATGGATGTTTCTTTTTGTTTGGTGTTAGTTGTGATTGTATGTGTTATTGCATTTTTATTGATTAATCTTATTGGTCTTATTGTTCAACTGCGGGTAATGTTTCATTTTACTACACATTTATGTGTATGTAACAAATAAACGACTATTGACTATTGATATGTTCTCATCCAAAATATTGATGTAGGTGACAAACAGTAACGGGCCCAGCACCGAACCCTGAGGCACACCACTAGTCACAGGCCTCCAGTCTGAGAAGCAACCTTCCGCCATCACCCTTTACTTCCTTCCATGGAGCCAATTGGCTAACCATTCAGCTAACTCTCCTTGGTTCCCATGCGATCTAACCTTTCAGAGCAGCCTACCATGCGGAACCTTGTCAAGTGCCTTACTGAAGTCCATGTACACAACATCTTCCCTCATTGACCTTTTTGGTCGCGTTTACAAAAAAATCTATTAGATTTGTGAGACACGACCTCCTGAGTACAAAACCATAATGACTATCCCTAATCAGCCCCTGCCCATCCAAATGCCTGTATAACCAATCCTTCAGTAACTTTCCAACTACTGATGTTAAGCTCTGCATTGTGTATTCTAATGTTTCAAGAGATCATCAAAGATCCCATGGTGCAGGTTGAAGAACAGTGAGCATTGATAATAACCTGTAGTATAGGAAAATAACTGCAGATGCTGTTACAAATAGAAGGTATTTATTCACAAAATGCTGGAGTAACTCAGCGGGTCAGGCAGCATCTCAGGAGAGAAGGAATGGGTGACGTTTCGGGTCGAGACCCTTCTTCAGACTGAAGAAACGTCACCCATCCCTTCTCTCCTGAGATGCTGCCTGACCTGCTGAGTTACTCCAGCATTTTGTGAATAAATACCTTCTTATTAAATGAAGGTAGACTCAAAGTGCTGGAGTAACTCAGCGGGACAGGCCACATTCTCTGGAGAGAAGGAATGGGTGACGTTTCGGGTCGAGACCCTTCTTCAGACTGATTTGTACTAGCATCTGCATTGATAATAACCTGTTCAATGCATTTCCTTAGCTTTCCAAACAATTAATTGTCTAGGTTTAGATTTAGGTTTATTGTTGTAAAGTGTACTGAGATACAGTGAAAAGATTTGTCTTGCATGCTATCAAATCAGATGGTACCATACAGGTACGCAATCAAGCCAAATTCGAGTGAAGAGGCCAGAATTTACCAGCCTTTCTTTTTTTTTTCTCCAAGCTTTATATGATAAGGCAGAAATTCAAGCTCCTGAAGACCAAGGCCGCCATCTAATTATTGGAGTATCCTCTGACCGTGGTCTCTGTGGAGGAGTCCACAGCAACGTTGCTAAAAACATACGAAATCAAATAGAGGTCTTGACTTCTGCGGGTAAAGAGGTCAAGATTGCTACGATTGGGGACAAGCTGAGAGCACTGCTGCAGAGGTAAATATATAATGGCTTCAAATAAATATAAATCCTCGGGGGGGGTGGAATTGACCACAACTTTGAGACACTTTAAATTTAAAATATCAATGTGGTCAATGGTTCCAAGTATTAAGTATGACTGATTTCCCGGTGTTATTTCATTTTTTTAGTTTAGTTTAGAGATACATCAAGACCGAGTCTGCACCGACCAGCGATCCCTGCACACTAGCACTATCCTACACACATTTAGGGACAATTTACATTTATACCCAGCCAATTAACCTACATACCTGTACGTCTTTGGAGTGTGGGAGGAAACCAAAATCTCGGAGAAAACCCACGCTGGTCACGGGGAGAACGTACAAACTCCATACAGACAGTGCCTGTGGTCAGGATCGAACCCGTGTCTCTGGCGCTGTAAAGCAGCAACTCTGCCGCTGCGCCACCTTGTCAAAGACAAAGTCTCATTTTGCATGCTATCCAATCAAACATATCAACAATATGTGAATACCTTCAGTATATTTAATCTCTAGTGTGTCACTTAAGTGCTTGTGCTGCAACTCCTTAATTGTGCCTCTGACTAGAGCTGTAGAGCACAGGTACGGGACTTTCAGCACAGCTATTTCACATGAAGCTAGGCTAGTCCCCATATTTTTTATACATCCACCTTCTCACAGGCTGAGAGAATGTAATTGTCCATCTCTGATTGCCCTTGAGAAGCAGGTGATGAGTTGTCGCCTTGCGTCATTGTAGTCTTTGAGTGGTAGGTATCCCATTGATGCCGTCAGAGAGGCATACACATAGATTTAGATCAGTACGGCACAGGAACAGGCCCTTTGGCCCACGATATCCATGCTGCACGTTAACTAATCTCTGCCTTCACGTGATCCATATCCCTCTACCCCCTGAATAACCATGAGCCTATCTAAAAGTTGCTTAAATGCTATTATTGTGTCTGCCTCCACCACCATCGGCACGTTCCGGATAGTTCCGGGATTTTTCGTCCCAGTAACAGTGAGGGAACGGCAATATATGTCCAGGCCAGGGTGGATTGTGACTTGGAGGGCAACTCTCTGATAGAGTATGACCATGCTTTTGCTGCCCGTGGACAATATCCCTCCAAACCTTTCCCATCCATGTGCCTTTTGGATGGATATCCAATTTATGACTCCCAAAACTGAGCTTCATAACAACAGTGAAGTTGACGAGTTTTTACTTTGAGATTTTTTTTGAAAATATTAATCATAAAATCTGAATGGGAGTTGTCCTCAATGGAGCGATCAAAAATTATTGACAAAATCATTTGAGTTATTGTAGAAACAAAGAACTGCAGATGCTGGTTTATACCAAAGATAGACACAAAGTGCTGGAGTAACTCATTGGGCCAGGCAGTATCTCTGGATAAAAGAAATAGATGATGTTTCGGGTCGGAGATCCTTCTTCCATGACACTCAGTCTGAAGAAGGGTTTTGACCTGAAATATCACCCATTCTGTTTCTCCAGATATGCTGCCTGACCCACTGAGTCACTCCAGCACTTTGTGACTAATTTGAATTGTCATTTACTTCTACTTTTGTAATATACAATACCACTTCTGGTTCAGCCATACAAGATTTAAATAAAAAATGAGCCAAAGAATTAAAAAAATTGTAAAACCAAGTTTTATAAAGTTCTGGGAAATAATTTGATAATATATAATTTTAGAACAAATCCAAGCTGACTTGGTTTTTGTTTTAAATTTCAGAAAGTATGGAAGTAATATCCTAATGATGTTCAAGGAAGTAGGCCGGAAGCCACCGACCTTTGGTGATGCTTCGTTTATTGCCGCTGAGCTCCTGAACTCGGGCTATGAGTTTGATAAAGGTGCTGTAATATTCAACAAATTCAAGTAAGTTGCTTAGAATGAATGCATCAATGCTCTTTTAAAGTTTCTGCTTCAAAACTTGCTTTTTGCTTGTTCATTGCTGTCCATGTCCAAAATTACAAACAAAACGTGCATCTTGCTTGTTGATCGATGTCCCTGTCCAAAAATACCCCGTTACCTAGTTTATTTCCCCCTCTGTGCGCCTCTCGGCGACACATTTTTACCACTTTCCAGCCTCCGGTCCCTGCATGCTTCTCTCCTCCCAACTGGTTCATATGTTATAGGAGCAGAATTAAGCCATTCCACCCATCAAGTCGACACCATTCAATCATGGCTGATCTATCATTCCCTTTCAACCCCATTCTGTTTTCTCCCCATTGCCCCTGACACCTGAACTGATCAAGAATCTATCAATCTCTGCCATAAAAATATCCATTAACTTAACCTCCACAGCCTTCTGTGGCAATGAATTCCACAGATTAACCACCCTCTGATTAAAGAAATTCCTCCTCATCTGCATTTCCTTCCTTAAGGTACGTCCTCCTATTCAGAGGCGATGGCCTCTTGTCCTAGGCTCCCATTAGCAGGATTAAATCTGCTGATCAACCCCTCCTCACCTAGATTCACCTTTCACTTGCTGGCACCCACCTGTATGTACTGGCCATCTCCCCATTATATTCCTCCCCCACGATGCAGAGTCTCGATGCGGAATGTTGGCTATCCCATTGCCTCCGCAGATGCTGCCCGGTCTGCTGAGTTCCTCCAGCAGCTTATATTTTGTAACATGATTATATTTCCTGGGCCCCTTTATCTGTTGGCATGGTTAATGGTTTTATTTTCCAATACAGACATCTATATTCTAAAACTCTCGTTTGTTACCTTGTTTGTGACTGAACTTCAGCCAAAACGGTTCACGATAGTGCGACGATTTTAGGCTCACCTTACTCACCATTGTCACTTTAGTGATAATGCAAGTAGTTTTATTGAAATCTGTGTTATATTTTTAAAGTTATTCACATTTTAAAGTTTAAAAGAAGGGGGGGAGTGGGGGAGAGGGGAGGGGGGGTTAAGGAGAGAGGGGAGGGGGGGTTAAGGAGAGAGGGGAGGGGGGGGAGGACAGGGTGCTGCACCAATGCAGGAGAGGTTTGGGCCCAACGGGTCCACTTTGTCTAGTCTTTATTAAAATTGGCAGTAGTGCTAGGATAATTCCTTATTCCATAAAGCCAATTTTTAAAGAAATAACACATATCACAACCAGTTTATGCATCAACTTATACCAAGAGAAAGCATTGATGTGAAGTTACCCATTCGTGCCTTGCATACTTTCAAAACTAACTCAGAAGACAACAAATAGTGCTGAGCTCCGCCATTGAAAATCTTTTCCTGCTTTCAGGAGTAGGTAACATCAATAGACAATAGACAATAGGTGCAGGAGTAGGCCATTCAGCCCTTCGAGCCAGCACCGCCATTCAATGCGATCATGGCTGATCACTCTCAATCAGTACCCCGTTCCTGCCTTCTCCCCATACCCCCTCACTCCGCTATCCTTAAGAGCTATATCCAGCTCTCTCATGAAAGCATCCAACGAACTGGCCTCTACTGCCTTCTGAGGCAGAGAATTTCACACCTTCACCACACTCTGACTGAAAAAGTTCTTCCTCATCTCCGTTCTAAATGGCCTACCCCTTATTCTTAAACTGTGGCCCCTTGTTCTGGACTCCCCCAACATTGGGAACATGTTTCCTGCCTCTAATGTGTCCAATCCCCTAATTATCTTATATGCTTCAATAAGATCCCCCCTCATCCTTCTAAATTCCAGTGTATACAAGCCTAATTGCTCCAGCCTTTCAACATACGACAGTCCCGCCATTCCGGGAATCAACCTAGTGAACCTACGCTGCACGCCCTCAATAGCAAGAATATCCTTCCTCAAATTTGGAGACCAAAACTGCACACAGTACTCCAGGTGCGGTCTCACCAGGGCCCGGTACAACTGTAGAAGGACCTCTTTGCACCTATACTCAACTCCTCTTGTTACGAAGGCCAACATTCCATTGGCTTTCTTCACTGCCTGCTGTACCTGCATGCTTCCTTTCATTGACTGATGCACTAGGACACCCAGATCTCGTTGAACATCCCCTCTTCCTAACTTGACACCATTCAGATAATAATCTGCCTTTCTATTCTTACTTCCAAAGTGAATAACCTCACACTTATCTACATTAAACTGCATCTGCCATGTATCCGCCCACTCACACAACCTGTCCAAGTCACCCTGCAGCCTTATTGCATCTTCCTCACAATTCACACTACCCCCCAGCTTAGTATCATCTGCAAATTTGCTAATGGTACTTTTAATCCCTTCATCTAAGTCATTAATGTATATCGTAAATAGCTGGGGTCTCAGCACCGAACCTTGCGGTACCCCACTGGTCACTGCCTGCCATTCCGAAAGGGACCCATTTATCCCCACTCTTTGCTTTCTGTCTGTCAACCAATTTTCTATCCATGTCAGTACCCTACCCCCAATACCATGTGCTCTAATTTTGCCCACTAATCTCCTATGTGGGACCTTGTCGAAGGCTTTCTGAAAGTCGAGGTACACCACATCCACTGACTCTCCCCTGTCAATTTTCCTAGTTACATCCTCAAAAAATTCCAGTAGATTTGTCAAGCATGATTTCCCCTTCGTAAATCCATGCTGACTCGGAATGATCCCGTTACTGCTATCCAAATGCTCAGCAATTTCGTCTTTTATAATTGACTCCAGCATCTTCCCCACCACTGATGTCAGACTAACTGGTCTATAATTACCCGTTTTCTCTCTTCCCTCCTTTCTTAAAAAGTGGGATAACATTTGCTATCCTCCAATCCACAGGAACTGATCCTGAATCTATAGAACATTGAAAAATGATCTCCAATGCTTCCACTATTTCTAGAGCCACCTCCTTAAGTACCCTGGGATGCAGACCATCAGGCCCTGGGGATTTATCACCCTTCAGTCCCATCAGTCTACCCAAAACCATTTCCTGCCTAATGTGGATTTCCTTCAGTTCCTCCATCACCCTAGGTTCTCCGGCCCCTAGAACATTTGGGAGATTGTGTGTATCCTCCTCAGTAAACACAGATCCAAAGTAACGGTTTAACTCGTCTGCCATTTCTTTGTTCCCCATAATAAATTCCCCTGCTTCTGTCTTCAAGGGACCCACATTTTCCTTGACTATTTTTTTCCTCTTCACGTACCTAAAAAAACTTTTGTTATCCTCCTTTATATTATTGGCTTGTTTACCCTCGTACCTCATCTTTTCTCCCCGTATTGCCTTTTTAGTTAACTTTTGTTGCTCTTTAAAAGAGTCCCAATCCTCTGTCTTCCCATTCTTCTTTGCTATGTTATACTTCCTCTCCTTAATTTTTATGCTGTCCTTGACTTCCCTCGTCAGCCACAGGTGTCTCTTACTCCCCTTAGAGTCTTTCCGCCTCTTTGGGATAAATTGATCCTGCAACCTCTGCATTATTCCCAGGAATACCTGCCATTGCTGTTCTACCGTCTTCCCTGCTAGGGCCTCCTTCCAGTCAATTTTGGCCAGCTCCTGCCTCATGCCTCTGTAATCCCCTTTGCTATACTGTAATACCGACACTTCCGATTTTCCCTTCTGCCTTTCCATTTGCAGAGTAAAACTTATCATGTTGTGATCACTGCCTCCTAATGGCTCTTTTACCTCTAGTCCCCTTATCAGATCAGGATCATTACACAACACTAAATCCAGAATTGCCTTCTCCCTGGTAGGCTCCAGTACAAGCTGTTCTAAGAATCCATCTCGAAGGCACTCTACAAACTCTCTTTCCTGGGGTCTATTTCCAACCTGATTTTCCCAGTCTACCTGCATGTTGAAATCTCCCATAACCACCGTAGCATTACATTTGTGACACGCCAATTTTATCTCCTGATTCAACTTGCACCCTATGTCGAGGCTACTGTTTGGGGGCCTATAGATAACTCCCATTAGGGTCTTTTTACCCTTACAATTCCTCATTTCTATCCATACTGATTCAACATCTCCTGATTCTATGTCACCCCTTGCAAGGGAATGAATATCATTCCTTACCAGCAGAGCAACCCCACCCCCTCTGCCCACCTGTCTGTCTTTTCTATACGTTGTGTACCCCTGAATATTCAGTTCCCAGCCCTGGTCCTCTTGTAGCCATGTCTCAGTGATCCCTACAACATCATACTTGCCCATGACTAACTGAGCCTCAAGCTCATCCACTTTATTTTTTATACTACGCGCATTTAAGTACAACACTTTAACTTCTGTATTTACCTCCCCTCTCACATCGGTCACAAATGGCCCTGCCCTTAATCTCTTTTCCCCTCTAGAACTTCTGTTCCCATTCTTCCGAGAGTCTTCTGCAATATCTCCTGCATTCCCTTTAACCTCATCTTCATATTCCCAATTTGTTAACCCCTCCCCCCCACTACTTAGTTTAAAGCCACAGGTGTCGCACTAGCAAACCTGCCTGCCAGAATGTTTGTCCCCCTGCTGTTAAGATGTAACCCGTCCCTTTTGTACAAGTCACCCCTAGCCCAGAAGAGATCCCAGTGGTCGAGAAATCTAAATCCCTGCTCTCTGCACCAGCCCCTCAGCCATAAATTCATACCCTCTATCTCTCTGTTCCTGGCCTCACCAGCACGAGGTACCGGTAGCAGTCCAGAGATAACCACCTTCGACGTCCTACTTCTCAGTCTTTTTCCTAACTCTCTAAACTCCCGCTGTAGCACCTCCTTCCTCTTCCGCCCGACGTCATTCGTGCCCTCGTGCACAACGACTTCAGGTTGATCGCCTTCCCTCACTAGGATTTTCTGAAGCCGGTCCGTGATGTGCTGAACCCTGGCACCAGGGAGGCAACAGACCATCCTCAAGTCCCTCCTGCTGCCACAGAATCTTCTGTCCGTCCCTCGGACGATGGAGTCACCCACCACTACGGCTCTTCCTGACTTCGGTCTCCCCTGTCGAGTATCCTTGCCAACAGGTCCGCCACTCGGACTGGAAACGTCTTCTGCCCCGACAGTTCCCAAGAGGGTATACCTATTTGCAATAGGCACAGCCACTGGGGTCTCCTGTAGTCCACGTCCACTCCCCCCCTGAAACAGTCTCCCACCTTCGCTCGACCTGGATCCTTGGCGTGACAGCCTTACAATAGGTCCTGTCGAGGAAACTCGCATTCCCGGATGGCCCTGAGGTCATCCAACTGCCTCTCCAACTCCACCACACGTCCATTCAGGAGCTGCACCTGGACACAGTTCTTGCAGGTGTAGCTCCCAGAAGCTCCAGCGACGTCCCTATCTTCCCACATCCTGCAGGAAACACACTGCACTAACTTTTCCGCCATTACTTTGTGTCTAAACAGTTCAGGCTTAAAACAATTGTAACCTCCTCACCTCAGCCTCCTCGCCAAAGACTCGCACTTTTCTCACAGGGCACTTTTCTCACAGGGCACTTCTCTCACTGGGCTGCACCTGCACATCAATGGGCTTGGATAAACAATTCTCTAAATATAGCCAATGACTGAATTGAAAGATACAACACAGAAACAGACCCTTTGGCTCACCGAGTCCACACCGACTATCGGTCATTTGTTCACACTAGTTCTAGTTTATCCAACTTTCTCATGCACTCCCTACACACTAGGGGCAATTTAGAGGCCATTTAATCTGCAGACCTGCGTGTCTTTTGGGATGAGGGAGGAAACAGAAGCACCCGGAGAAAACCCGTGCAGTCACAGGGAACGCGTGCAAACTCCATACAGGCAGGGCCCGAAGACAGGATCGAACCTGGGGCTCTGGCGCTATGAGGCAGCAACTCTACCAGTGACTTGTATCTTGAATGTTGCCACAGTTATCATCTCTGTTTGCAGGTCTGTGATTTCCTACAAGACTCAGGAGCAGCCTGTGTTCTCCTTCGATGCCCTTGCAGGTTCTGGTGAGTTACTGTGCTGCCCACCTGATGGTTCACTGACTCTACCCTTATGCTGAGTTAAGGACTCTTGAGTTTCATACGTTTCACTTTTTGTACAAGTTTTTGGGAGGATTCTGTTATCTAACCCTGCACCATTATTGATGTTTGGATTTCAGATTGTACAATAGTTCAGGTCCTCTGTTTTCTATTCTGGATGATTCATACATTTTGATTTAGTTTACAGCAATTTGGTGTACCTATAGCTTTGACTGGGTGGAGGCAGGAAAGGTGGTGCCAGAATATAGAATTTAGACTTTCAAGATACAGCGTGGAAACAGGCCCTTCGGCCCACCGAGTCTGCGCAGACCAGCGATCACCCCGTATACTAGCACTATACTAGCTTATACACTAGGGGACAATTTAGAAATTTTACCCAAACTAGTTAACCTACAAATTTGCACGTCTTTGGAGTGTAGGGGTAATCGGGAGCATCCGGAGAAAACCAACAAACTCCATACAGACACACCTGTAGTTGGGATCGAACCCGGGTCTCTGATGCTGTAAGGCAGCAACTCTACCGCTGCCACTCTCACATATAAGCACTATGTATTTATATACATTATATACATTATCTATCTATTTATTAATTTCCCTATGTTCTCAAAATCTCTGTAAAGCGTCTTTGAGTATATGAAAAGCGCTATATAAATAAAATGTATTATTATTATTATTATTATATAGATATATATTAAATATATCTTTATATATTTTTAAATATATTAATCACTGCTAAATGGCACAACAGATATATTAACTATAAAATTATTCGTTTCAACAGAGTACGACATTTCTTGAATTTCTGCATTATATATATGTCGAGCTCATAGAATATATAAACTCGCAGAAATATACATGTGTGTATATTTTATAAGATATAAACTCTACTTGCAGAAATTCAAGAAATGTATTGTACTCTGTGGAAAAGAATAATTTTACAGTGAATAAATCTGTTGTGCCATTTAGTGGGTGATCATTAATATGTTTGAAAATCAGCATCCATCCTTCCTCCTGCATTGTAAGCTGAGATCCCATTAAAACCTGTGCTGGAATAGTGGGTTATCATCTAGGCCTAGGAAAGTACAGACTCGCAAGCTATTGTGAGACATTCACTCACTAATCACCTACGTATTGCCTTGTTTGAATGTGACAGCAAGATGCATTTCTTTTTATTATATTTTGGAGAAATTGTTTAGAGATACAGTGCAGAAACAGGCCCTTTGGCCCACCGGGTCCGCGCCGACCAGTGATCCCCGCACATTAACACTATCCTACACCCATGAGGGACAATTTTTTTTACATTTACTAAGCCAATTAACCTACAAACCTGTATGTCTTTGGAGTGTGGGAGGAAACCGGAGATCTCGGAGAAAACCCACACAGGTCACGGGGAGAACGTACAAACTCCGTAGACAGCACCCGTAGTCAGGATCGAACCCAGGTCGCCGGCGCTGCATTCGCTGTAAGGCAGCAACTCTACCGCTGCACCACCGTGACCGCTAATTTTGAATAGTAACCTGATATTTCAGTAACTATTTCCTTTAAATGTGCCCATTTCGGATTAGTACTCGGAGTAGGAAAGAACTGCAGACGCTGGTTTAAATCTGAGATAGACATAAAAAGCTGGAGTAACAGCATTTTGAAGGAAGCTGTCCAGAGATGTTGCCTGTCCCGGCTGAGTTACTCCAGCATTTTGTGTCTATCTCAGATCAGTATTAGTTTGGCATCCTGCCCAAAAGAAATATCAGTATGCTTGTGAATAATGGCTGCTTTACGCAAAACATTTTAAAGTTCTAAAAAAAGACAAAGTGCTGGAGTAACTCAGCGGGTCAGGCATCATCACTGGAAAACATGGATATGTGATGTTTCGGGTTGGGACCCATCTTCAGACTGATCGCGGTGGGGTGCAAAAGCTGGAAGAGAGGTCCTTCTCTCTCCCCTCCCCCCCTCCCCCCAAATCAATCTGAAGATCCCAACCCCAAATGTATCTGCGTTCTCCAGACTTTGTATCTTTTTTAATAAACTAGCGTCTGCAGTTCCTTGTGTCTCCATGTTAATTTTCTACATGTTTTCAGATAATTCAATGTTATAATCTTACTCATTTGCAACGACCTTGCCATTAATCACGGTTTAATTTTATCTCCAGAGAACATGAGTGTTTACGATGACGTTGATGCTGATGTTCTCCGAAACTACCAGGAGTTCTCTCTGGTGAACATCATTTACTTTGGGTTAAAGGAATCGACTACAAGTGAGCAAAGTGCAAGGATGACTGCCATGGACAGTGCCAGCAAGAATGCCTGTAAGAAAACGTTGAGATAATGTGGATGATCTTACAGATATTAGCAACGTAGCCAACATAATCAAACACATATCCCCCTCAGTCATTTTCCCTGTTCCTGTCAGGCAGCAGTTTTAGAAGCCTGAAAACATGCACGAGAACCAGAATCATCTTCTTCCCCTCTGTTATCAGGGTACTGAACAGTCCTTCCATAAGCTAGGGTACTGTCCAATTCACCTGTATGCCGTTTCGGACATTGGACTTTGTCCATGGAACTGATGCACTACAATGCTGAGAACTATATTCTGTTCTCCGTATCTTCCCCTTTGCTCTACCTATTGTACATGAGTGTGACATGATTGTATTTATGTATATCTGATAGGATAGCATGCAAAGCATAGCTTTTCACTGTGCCCTGGTACATGTGACAATAATAAACTTAAACCTAATCCTAATCATTCGGTTTCCTCCCACATCCCAAAGATATGCAGGTTTGTAGGGCAATTGACCTCTGCAAATTGTCCCTGATATGTAGGGAGTGGATGTAAAGGTGGGATAACATTGCACAACTGTGAACGGGTGATCGATGGTCGGCGTAGACATCGGTGGGCCAAAGGGCCTGTTTCCATGCTGCATCTCTAGACTAAAATAAAATATAATGTTACTTATATTAACATATAATGTTAACATATAATGTTAATATAAATAAAATATAAGTTTAGTTTATAGATAGTGTGAAAATAGGTCCGTCGGCCCACCGAGTCCATGCCGACCAGCGATCCCCGCACACTAACACTATCCTACACACACCTGGGACCATTGACAATTTCACCAAAGCCCATTAAACTACAAACATGTACATTTTTGACATGTGGGGGCAAATTCCATACAGACATCACCCGTAGTCGGGATGGAACCCGGGTCTGTGGCACTGTGAGGCAGCAACTCTACCGCTGCGCCACTAAGTGTGAGCGGACAGAGATCCAAATGTCACAAAGACTTGATGAATGTATAAAGGAAATAATGTAACAAATGATTTTGTTTATTTTAGCTGAGATTATAAACAAGCTGACTTTGACGTACAATCGCACCCGCCAGGCTGTCATTACCAGGGAGCTCATCGAGATTATCTCTGGGGCTGCTGCTCTGTGAGTATTGTGTTCAACGCGGAAACTGCGATGCTTGTTTACTCTGAATTGCAAAAGTAATAAGTCGGGAAGTGAGAAACTAAGAAAAAATATATGCTCAAAAAAACAAATTGAGGGCTGCAGCTCAAATCTAAATCCTGGAATGTAAAAACTTTACAAAAATAATTAGGCCATATTTACATTTAAGACAATAGGTGCAGGAGGAGGCCATTCGGCCCTTCGAGCCAGCGCCGCCATTCAATGTGATCATGGCTGATCATTCTCAATCAGTGCCCCGTTCCTGCCTTCTCCCCATACCCCCTGACTCCGCTATCCTTAAGAGCTCTATCTAGCTCTCTCTTGAATGCATTCAGAGAATTGGCCTCCACTGCCTTCTGAGGCAGAGAAGTCCACAGATTCACAACTTTCTGACTGAAAAAGTTTTTCCTCATCTCAGTTCTAAATGGCCTACCCCTTTTTCTTAAACTGTGGCTCCTTGTTCTGGACTCCCCCAACATTGGGAACCTGTTTCCTGCCTCCAACGTGTCCAAGCCCTTAATAATCTTGTCTGTTTCGATAAGATCCCCTCTCATCCTTCTAAATTCCAGTGTATAAAAGCCTAGCCTCTCCAGTCTTTCAACATACGACAGTCCCGCCATTCCGGGAATCAACCTAGTAAACCTACGCTGCACGCCCTCAATAGCAAGAATATCCTTCCTCAAATTTGGAGACCAATACTGCACACAGTACTCCAGGTGCGGTCTCACTAGGGCCCTGTACAACTGCATGAACCTTTATTTGAACTTAGATTTCATAAATATCTCAGGCGATACACAATTCCATATTACATGCATACATACATATCACATATATATGCCTTATATAAATTACATATATGGGTCCTTGATTGATTTTCCAGCAACTGGTCATCCGGCACCTCCTTTAATCCGGACAGAGTTATGAGAGCGCACTTGAAATCTGCGCTGGAAGTCTATCATGTGGAAATTCTTTTGCTCCTCACTCCAATTAAATTTTACCAATTCATTTGCATTTCCTTTCCTCATTTCAAATTTGTACATCTTCACCTTTTTGTACAGTTAATTGAACCTGCTCGCTGTCATTTCATTTTTTATATTCAGTATTGGTTTGCTTCAGTGCGATTCTGCTTATTATGAGCTCCTGTTAATTTAACTGAACTTAACAATTCATCGCTTGAGCTTTGTATGGCATTAACTTGCAGCTATAGGATATTTGTATCTTGCTTATCACTTTCATTATACTGTATACTGCTGTGATTAAATTACATATACATAGTTTCCAAATACTGTTAAACAGTATTGTACATCTGACATCTATCAGAACTCTTGATAATGGACTGATTCATCCAATGGCTCGAGGGACTGAGCTATAGGGAGAGGTTGAGGAGGCTAGGACTTTATTCCTTGGAGCGCAGGAGGATGAGTGATGATCTTTTTGAGGTGTACAAAATCATGAGAGGAATAAATCGGGTAAACACACAGGGCCTTTTGCCCGAGTAGGGGAATTGAGAACCAGAGGACATAGGTTTAAGTTGAGGGGGGAAAGATTTAATGGGATCTGAGGGGGTAAAAAAAATTTGCACAAAGGGTGGTGGGAGTATGGAGAGGAGGGAGTTGAGGCAGATACTATCACAATGTTTAAGAAACATTTAGACAGGTACATGTATCGGATAAGTTTAGAAGTATATGGGCCAAGAGCAGGTAGATGGGACTAGTTTAGATTGGGCATGTTGGTCAGCGTGGGCAAGGTAGATGATGTTTCGGGTCAAGAACCTTCTTCCCTGACACTCAGTCTGAAGAAGGGTCTTGACCTGAAACATTACCCATTCCTTCTCTCCAGAGATGCTGCCTGTCCCGCTGAGTTCCTCCAGCATTGTGTCTACCTTCCTGTTTTTATTTGCTGCTTTGAGCTTAATTTAGCTGCTGTCATGGCTGCATTGTATAAACGGCTTTACCAATCATTATTTTCAATTTTTTCTTCCTATTATTACAAGGAGCTTTTAAGCTCATAGCAACATCTTTGGTCCATAGAGGTAATGGTTTAATCCTGGCACATTTTTGGTATAAGTGGAAAAATGAAGTTACTTTAAAGACTGCTGTGTTAATCATATAATAGTCTATAATAGGCTGTATAGCTGCTTTTCTGTTTTGCTTCTAGTTATTTAGGTTACTGTAGCTAGAAACAAATATACTCTATTACAGTATTAGTTGCAAATTTAATCTAGCAATGCAATTAGAGAGTGCTCAGGCACAAAAGATAGATCACATTTCGGATGTGCAAAATAAATGCTTATTTATTTTGAACAATATTGAAGTGATAAATGTATGACCTGCTTGGACTGTTAGAGTTAGAAGGTTGAAAGAACCTTTAGGACGCGTACTAAAATGTTTGTATGTTAACTTTGCAGGTAACAACGGTGATCCAGAAAGAAACAAGAGAAAACAAATAAAACCACGATCCTGTTGGAAGATTATGATATGGAATTTCTACTACATTTGTGGAAATCTAAAGTTTGTAAATTATAATACAGTAAAAACCTTACACAATGAATGGCTCCTTTTGTGTTGTGTTTTCTATATCTTTAATGTGGCTTATAGACATCGCTAACAACTGGAAGATAGATAGTGCTGGAGTAACTCAGCAGGTCAGGCAGCATCTATGGAGAAAAAGGATGGTAGACATTACGGGTCGGAACCCTTCAGGCTGAAAGTAGAAGGGAGGGAACTGGAGGTAGGAAAGGCCAGAATAAATCAGGGCCGCCAACAGATGACCAAGAAAGGGTGGAGCCCACATGCCCCATTGTTGGCTGGGGAAGAGGTGACAATGAAGGGATACAAGGATACGAACAGTGAAACTAGTAGAGGACGACTGGGGAGGGGAGGGCGTGCGAGAGAGATTGCAGGGGTTAGTTGAAATGAGAGAAATCGACGTTCATACTGTTGGTAGATACAAAAAGCTGGAGTAACTCAGTGGGACAGGCAGCATCTCTGGAGAGAACGAGTGGGTGACGTTTCGGGTCAAGACCCTTCTTCAAACTGGTTAAGGATAAGGGAAGCGAGAGATATAGGTGATGATGTAGAGAGATAAAGAACCATGAATGAAAGATATGCAAAAAAGTAACAATGATAAAGGAAACAGGCCATTGTTAGCTGTTTGCTAGGCGAGAACAAAAAGCTAGTGACTTGGGTGGGGGAGGGATAAAGTTGGGTTGTAAGCTGCCCATGCAAAATATGCTAACAGCTAAATAGTTATATTTGAGAATAGCTTTACATAAACAATTATCAAGGATATTTCTGAGATTGGACCACTTTTATTCATGAAACATAGTTGTTGCTGTTTCCATAAACTTCATTTTCTCAAATGCTGTGGTTCCTGTACTCAGTGAGTGTATCTGCAAAGCACAGGCCAAGTGAACACTTAGGGAAAATCAAGGGGTTAATTGATCTGCCTAGCATTCAGGTTGTGTGATATTGGTGACACATGTAACAATTAAGTGCTGGAGGAACTCAGCGGGCCAGGCAGCATCTGTGGAGGGAAATGGATGGACGTCATTTTGGGCCAGGACCATCTTCGGATACTGGTAGTGGTTTCAAAGAAGGAACTACAGATGCTGGTTTACACAAAAGAACACAAAGTGCTGGAGTATCTCAGTGAGGCAGGCAGCATCTCCAGGCAACATGCATAGGTGACATTTCGATTACTGGTTCGTAGATTGAAATTGGGTTTATGAAGGAAAACATGAATTACTACACAAAGAAAGACCAAGGTACATTCCAGTTTTAGGTAACCTCTAACAACTTTTCTTCTCTTCCCCCTGGAATTTAATACAGAGAAATGTGAGGTGTTGCATTTTGGGAAGTCTAACATGAGCAGGACCTACACAGTGAATGGGGAGTGTTGTAGAGCAGAGGGATCTAGGAGTGCAGGTGCATGATTCCTTGTAAGTGGAGTCGCAGGCAGATAAGAGTGGTTTAAAAGGCTTGAGGCACATTTGTCATCATCAGAGAGAGTACTGAGTATAGAAGTTGGGAGGTCATGTTGCAGTTGTATAAGATGGTGGTGAGGCCGCATTTAGTTCTGGGCACCATGTTATAGGAACAATGTTGTCAAGTTGGATAGAGTACAGAGAAGATATATGAGAATGTTGACAGGGTTAGAGGGTCTGAGCTACAGGGAGAGTTTGAATAGGCTGGGACTATTTCTTGGATTGCAGGGGGATGAGGGGTGATCTTATAGAGGTGTATAAAATCATGAAAAGAATAGATCAGGTAGATGCACAGAGTCTCTTGCCCAGAGAGGGTGACTTGAGGACCAGGGGACAGGTTTAAATTGAAGAAAAGATTTAATAGGGGTAACTTATTCCACACAAAGAGTGGTGGGTGTATGGAACAAGCTGGCAGAGGAGGTAGTTGAGGCTGGGACTATCCCAACGTTTACGAAACAGTTAGACATGGATATCTACTATTTACATCTATCTACTGTATCCGCTGTTCCAGGTGTGGACTCCTATATGTTGGCGAGCTGTATTACTCTATAACTGTGACTCCTCTCCCCCACCCAATCGTTCTGAATAAGGGCCCCGACCCGAAATGTCACCTATGC
The DNA here is from genome assembly GCF_053455715.1 of Rhinoraja longicauda. Classification (NCBI taxonomy): domain Eukaryota; kingdom Metazoa; phylum Chordata; class Chondrichthyes; order Rajiformes; family Arhynchobatidae; genus Rhinoraja; species Rhinoraja longicauda. The sequence continues at coordinate 2,868,240 of NC_135975.1, forward strand.
ATGCTCTCCAGAGATGCTATCTGACCCGCTGAGTTACTCTTGTCTCCTCATATGTAAACCAATATCTGCAGTTTCTTGTTTCTACAGGGTACATCTAGTTTGTTTTCACCCACGCTGGAGGTGGTTGTGACATCTAGATTTTAGATTTTTTTAGATTTAGAGATACAGCGCAGAAACAGGCCTTTCGGCCCACCGGGTCCGCGCCGCCCAGCGATCCCCGCACATTAACACTATCCGACACCCACTAGGGACAATTTTTACATTTGCCCAGCCAATTAACCTACAAACATGTACGTCTTTGGAGTGTGGGAGGAAACCGAAGATCTCGGAGAAAACCCACGCAGGTCACGGGGAGAACGTATAAACTGCACAGACAGCACCCGTAGTCAGGATCGAACCTGAGTCTCCGGCGCTGCATTCGCTGTGAGGCGGCAACTCTACCTCTGCGCCACCGTGCCACTAGAATTTCATCTAGTGAATTTTTTTCTGACAAACTTGGATCTCATACATTTTAACCTTCCAGACCATCCATGACCTTGTTGAAGATCTTGCTAAAGTCCATATACACATCAACCCTCTTGGTTACCTCTTCCAAAAAACTCTTGACATATTAGTGAGACTATTTCCCATGCACAAAGTCATGCTGATGATCTCTAATCAATGCTTGTTGATCCAAATGCTGTCCTTCAGAATCCCCTCCAGTAACTTACCCAGACTGTTCACTAGCCTGTAGTTCCCTGGTTCTGAGAATTGGTTTATTTTTGTTGTCCGTAAATAACGGTACAACATTAGCCTCTCTCCAGTCTACAAACTTCACCAGTGGCTAAAGATGAGGCAAATATCTTGTAAATGTATTGTCTTTCCGCTGACTGGTTAGCACGCAGCAAAAGCTTTTCACTGTACCTCGGTACACGTGACAATAAACTATAAATTGACTATTGACTATAAACTGAACTATCTGCAAGGGCCTCCGCAACTTCTTAGATTAGTTTAGAGATGCAACATGGAAACTGGCCCACCGAATCTGCGCTGACCAACAATCACCCGTACGCTAGTTCTATGTTGTCCCTAGTTTCACATCCTACACTCAGAAGCAATTTACAAAAGCTAATCAACCTACAAACCTGCACGGCTTGGGAATGTAGGAAGAAGCCGGAGTACCCAGAGCAAACCCACATGGTCACAGGTAGAACGTACAAACTGCATGTGTCTTACACTTTGCTCCATGTGCTGTGGTTTTCACCCAGAGAGTTGTGAATCTGTGGAATTCTCTGCCACAGAAGGCAGTGGAGGCCGATTCACTGGATGTTTTCAAGAGAGTTAGATTTAGCTCTTAAGGCTAAATGAATCAAGGGATATGGGGAGAAAGCAGGAACGGGGTACTGATTCTGGATGATCAGCCATGATCATATTGAATGGCGGTGATGGCTCGAAGGGCCGAATAGTCTACTCCTGCACCTCAGGTGGTGGTGGAGGTGCTGTTGCTGCTGGTAGTTGTGGAGGAGGAGGTGGAGGTGGCAGCGGTGGAGGTGCTGGTGGAGATGAAGGGGGGAGGTGGTGCTGCTGCTGGTGGAGGTGCTGGTGGAGATGAAGGGGGAGGTGGTGCTGCTGCTGGTGGAGGTGCTGGTAGTGGTGGAGGTGGAGGGGGAGGTGGTGCTGCCGCTGGTGTAGGAATAGGTGGAGGAGGAGGAGGAGGTAGTGGTGGAGGTGCTGCTGCCGCCACCTCTGTTGGCTGAGGAGGTGACAACAGACAATAGGTGCAGGAGGAGGCCATTCGTCCCTTCGAGCCAGCACCGCCAATGTGATCATGGCTGATCATTCTTAATCACTACCCCGTTCCTGCCTTCTCCCCATACCCCCTGACTCCGCTATCCTTAAGAGCTCTATCTAGCTCTCTCTTAACATATATAACCTATATAACATATATAACAACTACAGCATGGAAACAGGCCTGTCCGGCCCTACCAGTCCACGCCGACCATTCTCCCTGACCTAGTCTCATCTAGAGGATTGGCCTCCACTGCCTTCTGAGGCAGAGAATTCCACAGATTCACAACTCTTCTAAATGGCCTACCCCTTATTCTTAAACTGTGTGTGGCCCCTGGTTCCGGGTGGAGGTGCTGGTCGTGGTGGTGGTGCCGCCGCCGCCGCCGCCGGTAGAGCAGGAGGAGGTGGTGCCGCTGCCGCTGGTACTGCTGGTGGAGGTGCTGGTCGTGGTGGTGCCGCTGGTACTGCTGGTGGAGGAGGAGGTGGAGGTGGAGGAGGTGGAGGAGGAGGAGGTGGAGGAGGTGGAGGAGGTGGAGGAGGTGGAGGAGGTGGTGGAGGAGGTGGAGGAGGTGGTGGAGGTGGAGGAGGTGGTGGAGGTGGTGCCGCTGCCGGTAGAGCAGGAGGAGGTGGTGCCGCTGCTGATGGTGGAGGTGGCGGGCCCGGAGCTAGGCCCCGTCTCCCAGGCAACCGTCCTCCAGGCCGCGTGAGTCGATGCGGATGTGATCGATGTCGGCGGGCGGGCGGGCGGGCGGGCGGGCGGCGGTTGGCGGCGGGGGCGGGGCTGGGGGGGGGGGGGAGGGGAGGGACAGGACAACATGGCGGCGGCGCTGCTGCTGAGGGAGCCGGAGCCGGGCTGTAGCCGTTGCCGGCGGTGCTGAGTGGGGGTCCCGGGCCGGGCTGGGCTGGGCTGGGCTGCCGGCGGCGGCGGCGGCGGCGGCAGCAGCAGCATGTGCGAGGGCTACGGGCGGGCGCTGCTGCGGGTGGCGGTGGCGCAGATCTGCCAGGCGCTGGGCTGGGACTCGGTGCAGCTGACGGCCTGCGACATCCTCACCGACGTCCTGAGCCGCTACATGGAGCGGCTGGGCCGCGGCTGCCACCGCCACACTGAGCTCTGTGAGTACACGCCGGGGAGCTGGGGGAGGGCAGGCAGCGCCTAACGACACCAATCAATGCCCAGAGTCTGACACCAAGCAGCACCCATCAATGCCCAGAGACAACTATCAGCACCCACCAATGCCCAGAGACAACTATCAGCACCCATCAATGCCCAGAGACACCAAGCAGCACCCACCAATGCCCAGACACCTATCAGCACCCATCAATGCCCAGAGACACCAAGCAGCACCCACCAATGCCCAGAGACACCTATCAGCACCCACCAATGCCCAGAGACAACTATCAGCACCCATCAATGCCCAGAGACACCAAGCAGCACCCATCAATGCCCAGAGACAACTATCAGCACCCACCAATGCCCAGACACCTATCAGCACCCATCAATGCCCGGAGTCTGACACCAAGCAGCACCCACCAATGCCCAGAGACACCTATCAGCACCCATCAATGCCCAGAGACACCAAGCAGCACCCACCAATGCCCAGACACCTATCAGCACCCATCAATGCCCAGAGTCTGACACCAAGCAGCACCCACCAATGCCCAGAGACACCCATCAGCACCCATCAATGTCCAGAGACACCTTTCAGCACCCATCAATGCCCAGAGACACCAAGCAGCACCCATCTATGCCCAGAGACACCTTTCAGCACCTATCAATGCCCAGAGACACCAAGCAGCACCCATCTATGCCCAGAGACACCTTTCAGCTCCCGCCAATGCCCAGGAATATCACGCAGCACCTAGGAACACTCATCAATGGCATGCCCAGAGACACCAAGCAGCACCCATCAATGTCCAGACACATCAAGCAGCACCCACCAATGCCCAGAAATATCACGCAGCACCAAGAAGCACCCATCAGTGCCCAGAGGCACCAAGCAGCACCTAGGAACACCCATCGGTGCTCAGAGACATCTCGCAGCACCCATCAATGCCCAGAAATACCAAGCAGCACCCATCAATGCCCAGAGACACCAAGCAGCACCCATCAATGCTCAGAGACACCCATCAATGCCCAGAAATACCAAGCAGCACCCATCAATGCCCGGATATATCAAGCAGCACCCATCAGTGGACAGGAACAGCCATCAGTAGGCAGCAGCACTCAAGCAAGAGACACCAAGCAGCACCTTGAAACACCCATCAGTACCTGGAAACACTCAGCAACACCCATCAGTACCTAGCAGCACCCATCAGTACCTAGCAGCACCCATCAGTACCTAGCAACACCCATCAATAGCTGTCAGCACTCACCAGCAGCACCCATCAGAGCCTTGAAATAGGCATCAGTACCCAGCAGTACCTATCAGCATTGAGTAGCATCCATCAATACCCAGAAACACCTGTCAGCACCCATCAGCACCTAGGAGCTCTCACCAGCACCCAGCAAGAACCCACCACATTCATCAGCACCCATCAATACCCAGAAACACCCAGAAGCACCCACCACATCCAGTAGCATCCAGTAGCACCCAGCAACACCCATCAGCACCCACCACATCCAGTAACATCCAGTAGCACCCAGTAGCACCCAGCAACACCCATCAACACCTAGTAACTATCAATACCCAGCAATTCCTTCATCCTCCCTCTGTCCTTTATTATTAACACCTGGTCCCTCATCAACACCCACCCCTCTTCATTCTCGCCCGGACCATCATCATTCTTGTCCAATCAGCACACGTCCACACCCTTTAGCACCCAGTCTCTTGTCAACACTCATCCCTCATCATCTGTACCTCATCAGCATCCAGCAACACCTAAAGTCCTTAATTCAACCAAAGACAGTCAATAGTTCATAGTTGAGGTTAGTGTTATCTCTGATGTCTCTTCCCCACCCCAACCACTTCCCTTTCTGAACAGAGGCACAAGCTTGTTCCACTCCAGTCTAATTCCTTCTCCCTGTTCGAATCGGGCAAAAGGTACAAAATCTTGAAAAGCACGCACCACCATACTCAGCAACAGTTTCTTCCCCTCAGTGATCAGGCTTCTGAACGGTGCTTCCAGAAGCTAGGGTACTGTCTGATTCACCTCTACCCCATTGCAGACATTGAACATTGTCTCTGGAACTGATTTATTACAATACTGAACTATTTTCTGCACTCCGCAGTGTAACTTCCCCTTTGAGCTCCCCTTTCCTCTGCCTATTGTACTTGAGATTGGATTAATTGTTTTTTACACATTATGTTATCTGATCTGTTTGGACAGTATGCAAAACTAAAAATTTTCACTTTACCTTGGTACCCGTGACAATAATAAACCTGAACCTAAACTGAACCCCTCAGATTGTCAGCAAACACCTCCAATGTTTCCATTCAGCACTTCATGAAATTGCAAGAGAAATAGAATCTCTTATTTGTGTTACTGCGCTTGTGCTAAACGAATAGATGTACTGGGTGGACAAATGTAGACATATTGGCCATTCAATAAGACTGTCGGAGCTGTTACTCAACTCCAATATTACGCGATGTATCATGTATTAATCATGTATAGTCTTTCTGTTTTCTGGTTAGCTCGCAACAAAAGCTTTGCACTGTACCTCAGTATGTGTGACAATATACTAAACTCATACTCAATATCTTTAATATGTTTGTTTATAAAATATCTAAATTTTTAAATGAACTCAGCAATTGATTGTAGAAGAGAATTTAAACATTTTACCTCCGACTTTGTAGAAGTTTGTACGAGCGAACTGCAGATGCTGGTTTACACCAAAGATAGACACAAAATGCTGGTGTAACGCAGTGGGACAGGCAGCATCTCTGGAGAGAAAGAATAGGTGACATTTCGGGTCGGGACCCTTCTTCAGACTTCAGAGATATTCCTTTTCTCCAGGGCTGCTGTCTGACCCGCTGAGTTACTCCAGCATATTGTGTCTATCTACCTACCTATCTAGTTATCTGTCTATCGATAACTTCCGGTTCCCAGGCCCCCACTCCCTCATCTTTACCATGGATGTCCAGTCACTCTACACTTCCATCCCCACAAGGATGGTCTCGAAGCCCTCCGTTTCTTCCTCGACCGTAGAACCAGCCAATCCCCATCTACCAACACTCTCCTCCGCCTAGCAGAGCTGGTTCTTACCCTCAACAACTTCTCCTTTGACTCCTCCCACTTCCTCCAAACCAGAGGCGTAGCTATGGGCACTCGCATGGGCCCTAGCTACGCCTGCCTCTTTGTCGGGTACGTCGAACAATCCCTGTTCCGGGTGTACACTGGCCCCATCCTCGAACTCTACCTCCGCTACATCGATGACTGCTTTGGTGCTACCTCTTGTACCCATGCAGAACTCACTGACTTCATACACTTCACTTCCAATTTCCATCCTGCCCTTAAATATACCTGGACTATCTCCGACATCTCGCTCCCATTTCTGGACCTCACCATCTCCATCACAGGAGACAGACTAGTGACGGACATTTACTATAAACCCACTGACTCGCACAGCTATCTGGACTACACTTCTTCCCACCCGGTCCCCTGCAAAAAGTCTATCCCCTACTCCCAATTCCTCCGTCTACGCCGCATCTGCGCCCGGGATGAGGTGTTTCACACTAGGGCGTCAGAGATGTCCTCATTCTTCAGGAAACGGGGCTTCCCCTCCTCCATTATAGATGAGGCTCTCACTAGGGTCTCTTCTACATCCCGCAGCTCCGCTCTTGCTCCCCCTCCCCCACTCGCAACAAGGACAGAATCCCCCTCGTTCTCACCTTCCACCCCACCAGCCAGCGGATCCAACAAATCATCCGCCAACATTTCCGTCACCTACAACGGGACCCACCACTGGCCATATCTTCCCATCCCCTCCCCTCTCTGCGTTCCGCAGAGACTGTTCCCTCCGTAACTCCCTGGTCCACTCGTCCCTTCCTACCCAAACCACCCCATCCCCGGGCAATTTCCCCTGCAACCTCACAAGATGCAACACCTGTCCCTTTACCTCCCCCCTCAACTCCATCCAAGGACCCAAACAGTCTTTCCAGGTGAGGCAAAGGTTCACCTGCACCTCCTCCAACCTCATCTATTGCATCCGCTGCACTAGATGTCAACTTATTTACATCGGCGAAACCAAGCGCAGGCTCGGCGATCGCTTCGCTCAACACCTGCGCTCGGTCCGCATTGACCAAGCTGATCTCCCGGTGGCTGAGCACTTCAACTCCCCCTCCCATTCCCAGTCTGACCTTTCTGTCATGGGCCTCCTCCAGTGCCATTGTGAGGCCCACCGGAAATTGGAGGAACAGCACCTCATATTTCGCCTGGGCAGCTTGCAGCCCAGTGGTATGAACATCGACTTCTCCAACTTTAGATAGTTCCTCTGTCCCTCTCTTCCCCTCCTCCTTTCCAGATCTCCCTCTATCTTCCTGTCTCCACCTATATCCTTCCTTTGTCCCGCCCCCCTGACATCAGTCTGAAGAAGGGTCTTGACCCGAAACGTCACCCATTCCTTCTCTGCCGATATGCTGCCTGACCTGCTGAGTTACTCCGGCATTTTGTGAATAAATACCTTCGATTCGTACCAGCATCTGCAGTTATTTTCTTATACTACTTTGTAGAAGTGTTTCCTCATTCCACTCTTCTAGTGCCGCACAGTACCTGACTTGAGTTTGATCCTGACCTCGGGTGCTATCTGTGTGGAGTTTGCACTTTCTCCCTGTAAATGCCTGGATTTTCTCCGGGTGTTCCGGTTTCCTCCCATATCCTAAAGATTTACGGGTTTGTAGGTTAATTGGCCCTCTGTAAATTGCCCCTAGTGTGTAGGGAGTGGATGAGAAAGTGGAATAACATAGAACTAGTGCATACGGGTGATCAATTGTCGATGTGGACTCATTGGGCCGAAGGGCCTATTTCTAGGCAGTATCTTTCAATCAAACAATTCATTCATTATATTTAATGTTGGCTGAGCCATTTTCCTGGTCTGAAAACTCAAATTTGTCAAAAGACTGGAATATACTTCAGAAACATTAAGTATTAAAAGTAGTATTAAAACATAAAAAGGAAACTTTAAATTTATAAATAAATTCAACTAGTTAAAAATCTAAAAGTTCTAATGCTCACCGTAGCCTTCCAGTATTTTTTTCCTATGAACAAACAACTAGTGCGAACGGGCGTGTAGAAAGGAACTGCAGATGTTTGTTTAAACCGAAGATAGACACAAAATGCTAGGATAACTCAGTGGGTCAGGGCAGCATCTCTGGAGAAAAGGAATAGATGACGTTTTGGGTTGAACGGGTGATCAATGGTTAACGTGGACTTGGTGGGCCGAAGGGCTTGTTTCTGTGGTGCCTCTCTAAAGTAAATTTCTAAAAACCTGGCTTTAGATTTTGGTCCATGCCCTCCGGTTCTGTTCTTTTCAATTGGTGGAAATAGTTTATTGTTATCTGCTTGTAACATACATTTCAAAATATTATGATGCCAATCAAATTTCACTCAGAGTGTTGACAGAGTTTGATGAATCTCAGTCATAAACACAAGCAGTGTGTGTGTATATCACATGCAGCCTCACGTCTAATGTGATTTTCCAATACTTATGTGACAGTTACTGTAAAGCAACATTAATGAATGCAAACCATATTTATTCACCTGTCAAGCTGTTATAATGTGATTATTGGGATATACCTGTGAATCTTGCCAGCACGTGTCTATGTTACGTTTGAACAGGGCCATAAATATGTAATATGAGATTGCATTGTCAAGTGTAGGTTTACTCTAGCTATATTCTGCGGAGCAAGATTAAAATGTAACGTGCTATCTAAAGTACATGTTACAGTTTTTGAGATTAATTCTGGCGACACTGATTTTTTAGTACAACAATGATTCCACGACATTTGAGACATTGAGTGTTATGCTCTTTGGTTTACTTCAGACTCTAAAGTTAACTTGAAATCTAAACAAACACAACTTTTATTAAAAGTTAATAATGTAAAAGTTTACATGCCCTCTGGCCCTCCATTTACACCTTCTCCCTATGACCGCGTGGGTTTCCTCCGGTTTCTTCCCACATCCCAAAAGCGGGCAGATTTGTAGGTTAATTGACCTCCATAAGGTGCCCCTGGTGTGTATGGAGTGGATGAGAAAGTGGGGTAACATAGAACTAGTGTGAACAGTTGATCTAATATGTCTTTTAGTTTAGTTTGGAGGTCTTGCGTGGAAATAGGCCCTTCGGCCCACCGAGTCCGCACCGACCAGCAATCTCCGTCCATTAAAACTATCCTACACACACTGGAGATGATTTACATTTATAAAAAGCCAATTAACCTACAAACCTGTGGAGAGGGGGAGGAAACAGGATCTTGGAGAAAACCCATGCAGGTCACGGGGAGAAAGTACAAACTCCGTACAGACAGACACCTGGGTCCCTGGCGCGGTTAAGCAGCAACTCTACCACTGTGCCACCGTGCCACCCGTCTTCATCTGTCTGAAATAACTAGTCCTTTTCAAAAAGGATGAGAGGTAAAAGAACGATTATCATTGCATTGCATCACCAGACCACGTTAATACTGTGGCTCAGCAGATTCCAGCTTTTTTTACTTGGGCTGCCATGGTCTCTTCAGGGTGCTTCCAGTTCCAATCATTTTACCCCATGGATTAGCATTTGGCCTTTCCTCCAGCAGCAGAAAGCAGACTGAAGCTTATGGACAGGGCAGTGCACTGGAGGAATAACTTACATGTTGTATGCCACTGTGTTGCACAAAAGAAAATGTATATTTTGAAATGCTAATGACATTATGGGTAAATAATTTGAAGATACTTTTGAAACTGAGTAGCAAGTTGTTGATTTAATTTCTGTAAAAACAGCCAATAACCCAATGTCCTTTTAGTATTTTAGTTTAGTTTAGAGATACAGCATGGAAACGGTCCCTTCAGCCCATTGAGTGCATGTTGGCCATCACACTAGTTCTATGCTTTCCCACTTTTGCATCCATCCGCAACACACTAGGGGCAGTTTGCAGAGGGCCAATTAACCCACAAACCTGCATGTCTTTAGAATGTGGGAGGAAACTGGAGCACCCGGAGGAAATCCACGTGGTAATGGAGAATGTGCAAACTCCATATAGACAGCACCTGAGGTCAGGATTGACCCTGGGTCGCTGGTGCTGTGAAGCTGTGACTCTACCAGCTATTTCTTGCTTAGGCATGTGTTTTTAATATGTTCTGGGTGGCGGATAGGTCGCAAGTCAAGTGGCTGCATTGTCATTGTCCAACTCACTAAACTCACCTAGAATTCCTTCAGAGGTGTTAGATTTTGTATTGTGGTGATTGTGTCATGTATGTGGGTCATGAAAATCTACCCAACTTCTCACTGTTGCTTTGTGCCCAGTGATCTTTGTGTATGTACAGTTATTCTGAGAGGTTGTGTCAGCTTAATCTAGTTTAGTTCAGTTGAGAGATTCAATGTGGAAACAGGTCCTTCGGCTGACCTGTGATCACCCCGTACACGAGCATTATCCTACACACGAGGGACAATTTACAATCTTTACCAAAGCCAATTAACCTATAACCCTGTACATCTTTGGAGTGTGGAAGGAAACTGGAGCACCTGGAGAAAACCACTGGAGTCAGCAACTCTACCACTGTGCCACAGTGCCATCATCGTGATTAAAGATTTGTTAAATCTCACCCTTTGGATGCGCAAAATACATTGTCATAATGGAACAATCTGAATAAAATGGAATGTTCTACACCTATTCCTACCTATGCACATGAGGCATTTTGGCAAGTCAGTGAAGACCATAGAACGCATGCGAACATAGAACTAGCGTGAACAGGTGATTAATGGTCAGTGTGGACTTGTTGGGCCAAAGAGCATGTTTCCATGCTGTATCTCTAAGCTAAACTAAATTAAACTTTAGCAATGCAAGGTGTTGATACGTAGAAAAAATTGAAGGGACCAAGACATTTAAATAGATGTTGACAGAGACATACAGAGCTGCAGATACTGGAATCTTGCGTAGAGTACAAAGTGCTCAAGTAACTCAGCTAGTCAGGCACAATCTGTGGAGGACGTGGACTGTTGACATTTCGGGTCAAACCCTTCTTTATATCGATGTGCATAGTAATTCAGAAGATTGATTTTGATATTAAGGTGACCCTGTAACCACAGGTTATCAATCAGTTGACATGCACTTCAAATGCCATACTACATACGTGCAGGTTTGTAGGTTAATTGGCTTAGGTAAGAAATTGAAAATTGTCCCAAGTGTGTCGGACAGTGTTAGTGTACAGGAATCGCTGGTCGGCGCGGACTCGGTGGGCTGAAGGGCCTGTATCTCTAAAGCCTAAAAGTAAAGTCTAATATGTAGGTTGACAAAGCTTATTTTTTTAACGCCCCGATATTGGAAATTCAATATAACAACAAGCTTGGCAGCATTTGTGGAGAGAGTGCAACAGTTAATATTTCAGCTCATTAACCATTCATCGAAACTGCTCTGAAGACAGATTGTCAACCTGAAATGCTATCTCAGTTTTTCTCTCTCCACAGATGCTAGCTTGATCTACTCTTTCTACCATTTTCTGTTCAATTCCATCTTTGCATTTTTATTGATTTTTAATTACTGTTGAATTCACTCTCGCACCTCTCTACAAGGAATGCCACCTTAAAGAAGCTCCACTCCTCTCTCCATGACTTTCATTTGCCTCTCTTGCCTTGTTGACTTTCAAGGTTTGTTTTACTTCTTGTTTCCAAAAAGATGTGTATTCAACTTGCATCCACAGTACTAAGGAGGGCTTTCAAACTGAAAGCTTAACTCTGTTTCTCTCAGATGCTGTTTGACCATCTGAATATTTCCCGCATTTTCCACTTTTACATAGATAATAGGTGCGGGAGTAGGCCATTTGGCCCGTCGAGCCAGCACCGCCTTTCAATGTGATCATGGCTGATCATCCACAATCAGTACCCCGTTCCTGCCTTCTCCCCATATCCCTTGATTCCGCTAGCCCTAAGAGCTCTATCTTTAGAGTCATACAGCGTGAAAACAGACCCTTCGGTCAAACTTGCCCACACCGACCAACATGTCCCATTAACACTAGTGCCACCTGCCTACGTTTGGCCCATATCTCTCTAAACTCTCTATCCATGTACCTGTCTAAATGTTTCTTAAAACGTTCCAATAGTACCTACTTCAACTAGCGGTTCGTTCCATACACCAACCACTCTTTGTGTGAAAAAGTTACCCCTCAGGTTCCAGTTAAATCTATCCCATTTCACCCTGCCCTATGTCCTCTGGTTCTCGATTCCCCTACTCTGGACAAGAGACTCTGTGCATCTACCTGATCTATTCCCATGATTTTGTATACCTCTATAAGATCACCCCTCATCCTTCTAAGCCTCAATGAATGGAGTCCTAGCCTGCTTAACCTCTCCCTATAGCTCAACCTCTCCCTATAGCTCAGACCCTCAAGCCTGGCAACATCCTCGTAAATCTACTCTGCACCCTTTCCAGCTTGACAACATCTTTCGTATAACATGGTGCTCAAAACTGATGCTCTAAATACGGCCTCACCAACAACGTCTTATATAACTGCGTCATGACCTCCCAGCCTCTATACTTTTATTTAAAACGTATCCCGTTTACCATTAAGATAACGATTTTGGTGGGAAATGTCTGGCAGTTAGTAAAGTTAATGCATTGATCTGATTAACGATTTAATTAAGCTTCATGGTAACCAAAGAGACACAGAGATTGCCAATGCTGGAATCTTCAGCAAAAAACAAACCGCTGGATGAACTCAAAAGATAGACATAAAATACTGGAATAACTCAGCGGGACAGGCAGCATCTCTAGACAGAAGGAATGGGTGACGTTTTAGGTCAAGATCCTTCGGTGAGACTGTGAGTCAGGGGAGAGGAAGACACAGAGATAAGAAAGTGAAAGTGTAAGGTGTGAAAAGAAGACATCAAAAGACATAAAGTTCAAGGAAGATGTAGAATAGATCATTGTTAGCTGGCAGACGGTGATGACAAAGTAAACAGAGATTAAATGTAATCAGGGGGACAGTCAGACTGGTCAAAGAACTGGGAAGGGGAGAGATGGAGAGAGAGGGAAAGCAAGAGTTACTTGCAGTTAGAGAAGTCAATATTCATACCGCTCGGGTGTAAGTTTAGAAGGATGAGAGGAGATCTTATCGAAACGTATAAGATTATTAAGGGGTTGGACACGTTAGAGGCAGGAAACATGTTCCTAATGTTGGGGGAGTCCAGAACAAGGGGGCACAGTTTAAGAATAAGGGGTAGGCCATTTAGAACTGAGATGAGGAAAAACTTTTTCAGTCAGCGAGTTGTAAATCTGTGGAATTCTCTGCCTCAGAAGGCAGTGGAGGCCAATTCTCTGAATGCATTCAAGAGAGAGCTAGATAGAGCTCTTAAGGATAGCAGAGTCAGGGGGTATGGGGAGAAGGCAGGAACGGGGTACTGATTGAGAATGATCAGCCATGATCACATTGAATGGCGGTGCTGGCTCGAAGGGCTGAATGGCCTCCTCCTGCACCTATTGTCTATTGTCTAAACTGCCCAAGTGAAATAAGAACTCAGCAGGTCAGGCAGTTTGTAGAGAAGGAATGGATGGCTGGAGGATATTTCGGGTCAGGACCCTTGTTCAAGAAGGGTCCCGACCAAAATGCCCTCTATAAACGTTGTCTGACCCACTGCGTTCCTCTGTTTTCTGTTCATGGTAATTGAGTTAACCTTTTTGCTGGATTATTATTTTGGCCTGATGTTTGGGTTAATCAGCTAATTAGATTTGGAGCTAATGAGCTAAATTAGATTTGGCGCAAAATGTGTGGGTATTTGTTTTAGGTGTAAAACTTATGCACTTAGGATTTCTGTGTCAGTAGTATTCATTAATGTGATTTCGACCACTTATAAAAAGCAACTAGTTGAACTATTCAGTAAATGTATTTGGTATTTATGGAATACAGTTGTCCTGAAAAACAGTTTGAGTCTCACCATGGCTAAAAAGTGGATTTTTATTAGCTTTTCAGTGTTGGAGATCTAGTCCAACGGGATTTGGTAAATATTAGCATATTCATAATATTGTAGTTGTCATTTTGACACAAAGAACATTCCTTGAAATACTTTTGTCAAATATGCAATAAATCATCCTCACAGTAAAGTAAATTTATGTAGTACGCTGGCATGTTATGCTGTTGAAGCCTAAATCAGTGCAGATAAACGCTGTGAATATATAGCTATTAATTTGCACAAGCATTGCCTCACCACTGCAACCGCAGGAGATGCAACACCTGTCCCTTTACAATATATAATAATATATTCCTTTATTCGTCCCACACTGGGGAAATTTACAGTGTTACAGCAGCAAAGTGGATAGCAAGAGAGCAAGAGATTATTCATTATAAATGAAAGATACATATATTGTCATCAGTTTTCTGTGTGTTCTTAGCTGTTATTGTTGACTCATCTGTGGTTATGGGAGATTTCAACATGCAGGTAGACTGGGAAAATCAGGTTGGCAATGGACCCCAGGAAAGAGAGTTTGTAGAGTGCCTTTGAGATGGATTCTTAGAACAGCTTGTACTGGAGCCTACCAGGGAGATGGCAATTCTGGATTTAGTGTTGTGTAATGATCCTGATCTGATAAGGGGACTAGAGGTAAAAGAGCCATTAGGAGGCAGTGATCACAACATGATAAGTTTTACTCTGCAAATGGAAAGGCAGAAGGGAAAATCGGAAGTGTCAGTATTACAGTATAGCAAAGGGGATTACAGAGGCATGAGGCAGGAGCTGGCCAAAATTGACTGGAAGGAGGCCCTAGCAGGGAAGACGGTAGAACAGCAATGGCAGGTATTCCTGGGAATAATGCAGAGGTTGCAGGATCAATTTATTCCAAAGAGGTGGAAAGACTCTAAGGGGAGTAAGAGACACCTGTGGCTGACAAGGGAAGTCAGGGACAGCATAAAAATTAAGGAGAGGAAGTATAACATAGCAAAGAAGAGTGGAAAGACAGAGGATTGGGACTTTTTTAAAGAGCAACAAAAGTTAACTAAAAAGGCAATACGGGGAGAAAAGATGAGGTACGAGGGTAAACTAGCCAATAATATAAAGGAGGATAGCAAAAGTTTTTTTAGGTACGTGAAGAGGAAAAAAATAGTCAAGGCAAATGTGGGTCCCTTGAAGACAGAAACAGGGGAATTTATTATGGGGAACAAAGAAATGGCAGACGAGTTAAACCGTTACTTTGGATCTGTCTTCACTGAGGAAGATACACACAATCTCCCAAATGTTCTAGGGGCCGGAGAACCTAGGGTGATGGAGGAACTGAAGGAAATCCACATTAGGCAGGAAATGGTTTTGGGTAGACTGATGGGACTGAAGGCTGATAAATCCCCAGGGCCTGATGGTCTGCATCCCAGGGTACTTAAGGAGGTGGCTCTAGAAATAGTGGAAGCATTGGAGATCATTTTTCAATGTTCTATAGATTCAGGATCAGTTCCTGTGGATTGGAGGATAGCAAATGTTATCCCACTTTTTAAGAAAGGAGGGAGAGAGAAAACGGGTAATTATAGACCAGTTAGTCTGACATCAGTGGTGGGGAAGATGCTGGAGTCAATTATAAAAGACGAAATTGCTGAGCATTTGGATAGCAGTAACGGGATCATTCCGAGTCAGCATGGATTTACGAAGGGGAAATCATGCTTGACAAATCTACTGGAATTTTTTGAGGATGTAACTAGGAAAATTGACAGGGGAGAGTCGGTGGATGTGGTGTACCTCATCTTTCAGAAAGCCTTCGACAAGGTCCCACATAGGAGATTAGTGGGCAAAATTAGAGCACATGGTATTGGGGGTAGGGTACTGACATGGATAGAAAATTGGTTGACAGACAGAAAGCAAAGAGTGGGGATAAATGGGTCCCTTTCGGAATGGCAGGCAGTGACCAGTGGGGTACCGCAAGGTTCGGTGCAGGGACCCCAGCTATTTACGATATACATTAATGACTTAGATGAAGGGATTAAAAGTACCATTAGCAAATTTGCAGATGATACTAAGCTGAGGGGTAGTGTGAATTGTGAGGAAGATGCAATAAGGCTGCAGGGTGACTTGGACAGGTTGTGTGAATGGGCGGATACATGGCAGATGCAGTTTAATGTAGATAAGTGTGAGGTTATTCACTTTGGAAGTAAGAATAGAAAGGCAGATTATTATCTGAATGGTGTCAAGTTAGGAAGAGGGGATGTTCAACGAGATCTGGGTGTCCTAGTGCATCAGTCACTGAAAGGAAGCATGCAGGTACAGCAGGCAGTGAAGAAAGCCAATGGAATGTTGGCCTTCGTAACAAGAGGAGTTGAGTATAGGAGCAAAGAGGTCCTTCTACAGTTGTACCGGGCCCTGGTGAGACCGCACCTGGAGTACTGTGTGCAGTTTTGGTCTCCAAATTTGAGGAAGGATATTCTTGCTATTGAGGGCGTGCAGCGTAGGTTCACTAGGTTAATTCCCGGAATGGCGGGACTGTCGTATGTTGAAAGGCTGGAGCAATTAGGCTTGTATACACTGGAATTTAGAAGGATGAGGGGGGATCTTATTGAAACATATAAGATAATTAGGGGATTGGACACATTAGAGGCAGGAAACATGTTCCCAATGTTGGGGGAGTCCAGAACAAGGGGCCACAGTTTAAGAATAAGGGGTAGGCCATTTAGAATGGAGATGAGGAAGAACCTTTTCAGTCAGAGAGTAGTGAAGGTGTGGAATTCTCTGCCTCAGAAGGCAGTGGAGGCCAGTTCGTTGGATGCTTTCAAGAGAGAGCTGGATAGAGCTCTTAAGGATAGCGGAGTGAGGGGTTATGGGGAGAAGGCAGGAACGGGGTACTGATTGAGAGTGATCAGCCATGATCGCATTGAATGGCGGTGCTGGCTCGAAGGGCTGAATGGCCTACTCCTGCACCTATTGTCTATTGTCTATTGTCTGCTGGGAGCAGTGCTGGTTGTGCAGTCTCACAGCAGCGGGAAGGAAGGACCTCCTATATCTCTCCTTCACGCACTTGGGGTGAAGGAGTCTATCAATGAAGGAGCTACTCAGTGCAGTGATAGTGTCCTGCATGGGGTGGGAGTCGTTGTCCAGCAGCCATGTTAGCTTTGCCATCATCCTCCTCTCTCTCACAACCTGCACTGAGTCGAGGGGGCAACCCAGGACAGAGCTGGCCTTCCTGACCAACTTGTCAAGTCTCTTCCCTTCCGCCGCTGAGATGCTGCTGCTCCAGCAGACCAGCCCATAGAAAATGGCCGATGCAACCACCGTGTTGTAGAAGGTCCTTAGGAGTGCCCCCTGCACTCCAAAGGACCTGAGTCTCCTTAGCAGATAAAGTCTGCTCTGGCCCTTTCTGTATGGCGCATCGGTGTTTTCAGTCCAGTCCAGTTTATTGTGGAGGCAGACACCCTGTTGAGGTCGATACCTCCCCCCTTGACTCCATCCAAGGACCCAAACATTCTTTCCAGGTGAGGCAGAGGTTCACTTGCACCTCCTCCAGCTCATCTACTGTATCCGCTGTTCCAGGTGTCAACTTCTTCACATCGACGAGACCAAGCGCAGGCTCGGCGATCGTTTCGTTGAACACCTCCGCTCAGACCGTCTTAACTTACCTGATCTCCCGGTTGCTCAGCACTTCAACTCCCCCTCCCATTCCCAATCTGACCTTTCTGTCCTGGTCCTCCTCCATTGTCAGAGTGAGGCCCAACACAAATTGGAGAAACAGCACCTCATATTGTGCTTGGGTAGTTTAAACCCCAGCGGTATGAACATTGATTTCTCTAACTTCAAATAGCCCTTGCTTCCCCTCTCTATCCCCTCCCCCTTCCCAGTTCTTCCAGCAGTCTTATTGTCTCCAACTACATTCTATCTTTGTCCCGCCCACTCCCCTGACATCAGCCTGAAGAAGGGTCTTGACCCGAAACGTCACCCATTCCTTCTTTCCAGAGAAAGTCTACCTTCGATTTAAAGCAGCATCTGCAGTTCTTTCTCACACTTCACCTCTGCTTTGTCCTCCTTGAAATGAGAGGACATCATTAACCTCTTAATTAGTTCATCTCTAACCTCTAGAGGTTAACCTTAACCTCTTCTTAGACTCTGTGTGTAGAAGAGTCTCGACCGGAAACACTGCCTGTCTGTTCCCTCTGCATATACCGTTTGACCCACTGTTTCTCCAGCACTTTGTTTCACTTGAGATTTCAGCATCTGCGGTTCCTTCTGTCTGGTCATTTTCTTCTTGTGACCACGCATTTCTATGTTTATTTGTCCAAGGTATGCACACTTAAATAAATATGATGGAGAGTGGTCCAGCCTCACACTAAAATCCGTCTGCTTAAAGTACGACTATTGTCTTTCCAAACTGCTCACTCTTTTGTTGCGTGCTAACCAGTCAGCGGAAAGACTATACATGATTACAATCGAGCCATCCACAGTATACAGATGCATGATAAAGGGAATAACGTTTAGTGCAAGATAAAGTCCAGTAAAGTTCGATCAAAGACAGTCCAAGGGTCTCCGAAGTAGATAGTAGCTCAGGACTGCTCTTTAGTTGGTAGTGCACTTTTCCTTAGAGCTGTTTTCGTTAGAGCAGGAATTGCAATCAGTAGAACACTGGATTGCTAATGTGTAGGAAGGAACTGCAGATGCTGGTTTAAACCGAAGATAGACACAAAAAGTTGGAGTAACTCAGCGGGACACGCAGCATCACTGGAGAGACGGAATGGGTGACGTTTCGGGTCGAGACTCTTCTTCAGACTGTAGCTCTACCTGTGCAGCAACCGTGTAGTCTATTCAAGGCTGGTGACAGGAAACTAATCTCTCGGTTCCCTCTCCCCTGACTCAGTCTGAAGAAGGGTCTCTCAGAATTGAAGGGTTCAGCAATTCTACTGGATTGCTAATGCGCCACTCAATTTGGTGCAGGGGAATGGAGGGAGCATTCATCAGCTGTTGGTCTGTCTGGCTAACAGTGCCTCGGAACTTCTCAGTGAAAGTAATCCTCTGTAAAACTAAGCAGCCCTTGGAAAAGTAGGAACTAATTAATCACTGCTGGCAAAACTTTTCCCAATTATAGAAGTTGGGAATACAGCTGAAAGTTTGAAAACGGTCAATGTACCTTGAGTACTTGTATTATTGTAAAGCTACGAACAAAGTTTGGATTTGTGAAATTTTACATAATTGGAGGGAGGCAGCCCAGTGAGAACGCCCAGGAATGAACAAAGGAGATTACAAAAAGGGGTGGACATTGCGCGGTCCTTCATAGAAATATAGAAAAATAGGTGCAGGAGTAGGCCATTCGGCCCTTCAAGCCAGGAGTAGGCCATTCGGCCCTTCAATATGATCATGGCTGATCATCTAAAATCAGTACCCCGTTCCTGCTTTTTCCCCATATCCTTTCATTCCTTTAGCCCTGAGCTAAATCTAATTCTCTCTTGAAAAACTTCAGTGAAATTGGCCTCCAAATGCCTTCTGTGGCAGAGAATTCCACAGATTCACACCTCTGGATGAAAAAGTTTTTCCTCATCTCGGTCCTAAATGGTCTACCCCTTATTCTTAAACTGTGACCCCTGGTTCTGGACTCCCACAACATCGGGAACATTTTTCCTGCATCTACCCTGTCGCATCCTTTAAGAATTTTATATGTTTAAAAAAGATCCCCTCTCATCCTAAATTCCAGTGAATACAATCCCAGTTGACCCATTCTTTCATCATAAGTCAGTCCCGCCATCCCGGGAATTAATCTGGTGAATTTACGCTGCACTCCCTCAATAACAACAATGTCCTTCCTCAGAGATGCTGCCTGACCCGCTGAGTTACTCCAGCACTCTGTGAAACGTCACCTATCCATGTTCTCCAGAGATGCTGCCTGACCCGCTGAGTTACTCCAGCACTCTGTGAAATGTCACCTATCCATGTTCTCCAGAGATGCTGCCTGACCCGCTGAGTTAATCCAGCACTCTGTGAAACGTCACCTATCCATGTTCTCCAGAATGCTGCCTGACATGCTGAGTTCCTCCAGCACTCTGTGCCTATCTTCCTGGGCAGAAGCTTGATCTAATGTCCCTTCTAGCAAAAACAACCTGTCACAGAGAGCTGAATGAAAGATACAAAAGCAATATGAATATTGTACCTTAATACTGTTTGATTTTTGTTAAGTAAGCTGCACTGAGCCATTAACCTTTCCTTCTCCTTTTCCAGATGGCCGCACGGATCCCGTGTTGGATGATCTAGGTCAGGCCTTTAAACTTATGGGGATCAGTCTTTCAGAACTCGAAGACTATATTCACAACCTTGAGCCCATCGGGTTTGCACATCAGATCCCAGCTTTCCCTGTCAGCAAAAACAACGTGCTTCAGTTCCCACAGCCTGGAGCCAAGAGACTTGGTGAGGAGAAGGAGTATATCCCAGAGTATATGCCACCTCTCATCTCGTCACAAGAAGGTGAGGCCTGTATTGCATCAAACTTTGTTGGTTGAGAAAAAAATGCTTGAACATGTCTCTTCAATTAAAACCATCTGTACCTTTCTGTAACATAGCAAACCTTCAGATAACATATTGCAGAAGTGTTAGCGAACACGTTCTTCAATTGAGCTGACCACACAAGGGGATGGGAGGACAGATGACCAAAGACAGTGAAAGAAGCCGGTTTTAAGCAGAATGAAGAGGTGGAGAATGTTGGGATATGTGATATGTTCCAGGAAAATATCCACCCAGCACTTTTAAAATAAATAAAATTAAAAAAATATATATATTGATATATATATATATATATATATTAGGTATATTTATCTTTATAGATATTTATTTTAAATATATTTATATAGATTTTTATTTTAAATATATTTATATATAGGTCATATACTGTGACATGGTTGGCCAAATTTGAAAGTTATTAAATCATAATGAAATACAGCATTAAAAATGGGTCTACCTGATCCTTTTGAACGAATTTGTGATCAAAATCGACCAAAATTTTAGCAAAATTTAATACTTTCAATTAAAGAAAAACGATTTCTAAGCTCTCTTGCAAATGTCGGCACGTAATCCACCACGAGGCCCATAGTTCACGCCAGGGTCATTACAAATTGCGTTGTTTGAATTTTTATTTTAAAATCGCGACGAATGCAAAAAAAACAGTAATAGCATTGACAACGTTAGACAACGGGAGGGGCTACAGGATGAGACATCGATAAAATAGGTGAGCAAACTAGATTTTTATTTCTTGATTTTACGTTCTATTCATTATTAAGTATTTCAATGGAAAGCTTAAACACAAAATATAAACAATAAAAAACAAACAATAAATTTTTTTAAACAGTTACTCTGCTTTTAATTCACACATTTCACACGTGACCAAAGAGGCACCGTACTCACGCTGTGCTGCAAAAACATGGCGCATTAGAAAACAACCTAATCAGGTGATAAATCATAAAAATCATAAGCATTATCAGTACTTGGCCTATATTGAGTTATTGAATTGCGAAATTAATGTAATCTGTCTGGTGTAAATTAGCCTAAGGATTTGATGAAATCCTGCTTGGAAAATGTCACAAAAAAACACAATGAAACATGGGGACATATCTGAGGTAGACTGCAAATGGAAAGGCAGAAGGGAAAATCGGAAGTGTCGGTATTACAGTATAGCAAAGGATTACAGAGGCATGAGGCAGGAGCTGGCCAAAATTGACTGGAAGGAGGCCCTAGCAGGGAAGACGGTAGAACAGCAATGGCAGGTATTCCTGGGAATAATGCAGAGGTTGCAGGATCAATTTATTCCAAAGAGGTGGAAAGACTCTAAGGGGAGTAAGAGACACCTGTGGCTGACAAGGGAAGTCAGGGACAGCATAAAAATTAAGGAGAGGAAGTATAACATAGCAAAGAAGAGTGGGAAGACAGAGGATTAGGACTCTTTTAAAGAGCAACAAAACTTAACTAAAAAGGCAATACGGGGAGAAAAGATGAGGTACGAGGGTAAACTAGCCAATAATATAAAGGAGGATAGCAAAAGTTTTTTTAGGTACGTGAAGAGGAAAAAAATAGTCAAGGCAAATGTGGGTCCCTTGAAGACAGAAGCAGGGGAATTTATTATGGGGAACAAAGAAATGGCAGACGAGTTAAACCGTTACTTTGGATCTGTCTTCACTGAGGAAGATACACACAATCTCCCAAATGTTCTCGGGGCCGGAGAACCTAAGGTGATGGAGGAACTGAAGGAAATCCACATTAGGCAGGAAATGGTTTTGGGTAGACTGATGGGACTGAAGGCTGATAAATCCCCAGGGCCTGATGGTCTGCATCCCAGGGTACTTAAGGAGGTGGCTCTAGAAATAGTGGAAGCATTGGAGATCATTTTTCAATGTTCTATAGATTCAGGATCAGTTCCTGTGGATTGGAGGATAGCAAATGTTATCCCACTTTTTAAGAAAGGAGGGAGAGAGAAAACGGGTAACTATAGACCAGTTAGTCTGACATCAGTGGTGGGGAAGATGCTGGAGTCAATTATAAAAGACGAAATTGCTGAGCATTTGGATAGCAGTAACGGGATCATTCCGAGTCAGCATGGATTTACGAAGGGGAAATCATGCTTGACAAATCTACTGGAATTTTTTGAGGATGTAACTAGGAAAATTGACAGGGGAGAGTCAGTGGATGTGGTGTACCTTGACTTTCAGAAAGCCTTCGACAAGGTCCCACATAGGAGATTAGTGGGCAAAATTAGGGCACATGGTATTGGGGGTAGGGTACTGACATGGATAGAAATTTGGTTGACAGACAGAAAGCAAAGAGTGGGGATAAATGGGTCCCTTTCGGTATGGCAGGCAGTGACCAGTGGGGTACCGCAAGGTTCGGTGCTGGGACCCCAGCTATTTACGATATACATTAATGACTTAGACGAAGGGATTAAAAGTACCATTAGCAAATTTGCAGATGATACTAAGCTGGGGGGTAGTGTGAATTGTGAGGAAGATGCAATAAGGCTGCAGGGTGACTTGGACAGGTTGTGTGAGTGGGCGGATACATGGCAGATGCAGTTTAATGTAGATAAGTGTGAGGTTATTCACTTTGGAAGTAAGAATAGAAAGGCAGATTATTATCTGAATGGTGTCAAGTTAGGAGGAGGGGGAGTTCAACGAGATCTGGGTGTCCTAGTGCATCAGTCAATGAAAGGAAGCATGTAGGTACAGCAGGCAGTGAAGAAAGCCAATGGAATGTTGGCCTTCGTAACAAGAGGAGTTGAGTAAAGGAGCAAAGAGGTCCTTCTACAGTTGTACCGGGCCCTGGTGAGACCGCACCTGGAGTACTGTGTGCAGTTTTGGTCTCCAAATTTGAGGAAGGATATTCTTGCTATGGAGGGCGTGCAGCGTAGGTTCACTAGGTTAATTCCCGGAATGGCGGGACTGTCGTATGT
This sequence comes from Rhinoraja longicauda, assembly GCF_053455715.1. Taxonomy (NCBI): domain Eukaryota; kingdom Metazoa; phylum Chordata; class Chondrichthyes; order Rajiformes; family Arhynchobatidae; genus Rhinoraja; species Rhinoraja longicauda. The sequence continues at coordinate 2,891,507 of NC_135975.1, forward strand.
TGAAAGGCTGGAGCGATTGGGCTTGTATACACTGGAATTTAGAAGGATGAGGGGGGATCTTATTGAAACATATAAGATAATTAGGGGATTGGACACATTAGAGGCAGGAAACATGTTCCCAATGTTGGGGGAGTCCAGAACAAGGGGCCACAGTTTAAGAATAAGGGGTAGGCCATTTAGAACGGAGATGAGGAAGAACTTTTTCAGTCAGAGAGTGGTGAAGGTGTGGAATTCTCTACCTCAGAAGGCAGTGGAGGCCAGTTCGTTGGATGCTTTCAAGAGAGAGCTGGATAGAGCTCTTAAGGATAGCGGAGTGAGGGGGTATGGGGAGAAGGCAGGAACGGGGTACTGATTGAGAGTGATCAGCCATGATCGCATTGAATGGCGGTGCTGGCTCGAAGGGCTGAATGGCCTGCTCCTGCACCTATTGTCTATTGTCTAAAACGCTGGAGTAACTCAGTGGGCCAGGCAGCATCTCTGGAGAGAAGGGATGGGTGACTTTTCGGGTCGAGACTCTTCTTCAGACTGATGTCGGGAGGGGGCGAGACAAAGATAGGATGTAGTCGGAGACAGGAAGACTGGTGGGCGAACTGGGAAGGGGAGGGGATAGAGAGGGAAAGTAGGGACTATCTGAAGTTAGAGAAGTCAATAACCGCTGGGGTGTAAACTACCCATGTCAAATATGAGGTGCTATAACTGATATTTTTCTTTGCAAAAACAGATTTATTTATTTTTGCATCATCTCATTATTTTGTCTATACACTATGATCTATATTACTTAAAATACAGGATCTGAAACAATGGGAATATATTACATAAAAAGCAGGAAAATAACCTGGAAGTTTGGAGACCTTCAGTTTCACTACTGAGTGCTGTATTTATGGAAACATCCATATATTTTAATTAATTATATACACTTGCACATAGCCACACACACATGTATGTGTGTATATATATATACCTATAATTTCTTGTGCATGTTTTTAAATAGACAGGTATACCTTTTACATTTGCAAATTATCCAATTTATAATTATCTTCTATGCTGATTGACATATGCACTCAAAATAATGTTATACTAATTTGCCTCATTTGAGAGCTCTCTTACTTATTGATTCAGGAGATTGTGGATTTAAGACAAGTTCCAGAACTTGAGTACACAGTCTTGGTTCGTTCTCCGGTGTAATACATAGGAAGCACCTCATTGAAAGACGTGCCAAACTTCAGATGAGACTCTAAACAGAAGTCCAGTCTTCCCATGTGAATGTTTAAATCCTACGGCTGTTACCACATGTCACGTTGGTGACCTGTGTTTGCCGCAACAAGGGTCATATACTTCAACGTAATTCATTTTTGTACTTTATTTGATTTCCTCTTGGGATGTGGCGATGCTGACAGCGGATGATTCATTGTCAATCCTTGGAGGGATTAAGAGACAATTTGTAGAACGGGACTGAATTCGTTAATAGGCGGGTTAGGTATGAATGAGTGGCAGTTTCTCAACAAAAGGAATAATAGTGAACCAGCTGTGTTTCCACAACACTCTGACAGCTTTCATGGTCATTTTTTTCCTTTTGGGTGCCATGGTACAAATGACCAGATTTATTGCATGTAATGTCACTGTTTGTCATAATGGATTTGAACCTGCGACCTTCAGATTCAATGCAGAATGTCCAGTAGACTCCTTTGCTGCCTCCATTTGATCTGCTTGAAGTTTTCTGATGTACGTGAAAACATGATGTAAGAAGAAACTGTGGCCAAACTTGGTCTTTATATTGAAACGTTATTATATCTTTTAGAATTTACTATTCAAAGCATCCTTATGAAAGCCACCTTGACAGTACTCAGCATTTCTCTATTGATGATGTTTTAGGTTTAAGTTTATTACCAGGTTGTGCCATGATGGCAGCCTCGCCTGCAGTCTGTCTGTCCTTTTCATCTTTTTTTTGTTATTTTTGGTGAGTTTTAAAAGTCTGTGTTAATGTTCTCTGGTTTATTTTATGTGAGGGTGGGGGAGGGGGTCAGGGGAATTTTTTTTCAATCTCTTGCCTTGCTGGAGATGCGATTGTTTTCCGGATCGTGTCTCCTGTCGCTTTGTGACCTAACAAGGGAGTTGGAGGCCTTGCCCTGGACTGAATTTGAGCCCTTGCGGGGCATGGACTTACCATCTGAGCGTGCGATTCCTTGCCTGGGATCGACGCTCCAACCACGGCCTGCAGACTTTAACATCAAGGAGCTTGCAGTCTTGGGTTGAGACCGATCGGGAGCTCCAAGCCGCACGATGTTTGACAAGCCCCGACCCGGGGTAGATCACCCGGCGCGGGGGAGCTGAGATTGCCCCCCCACCCACCGATGCAGGACCATGATCGCCCCGAAGAGGAAAGCCCGCCGCCGGCTACGGGAGTCAAGATCGTCCCTTCAACAGAAGGTTAGAGGCCCTTGACCGCTGGAGGACAAGGAAGGGAGAGATTGAACTTTTTTTCACCTTCCATCGCAGTGAGGAATGTGGAGGAGTCACTGTGGTGGATGTTCATGGTAAAATGTATTTTGTGTGTCCTTCTGCTTTTTATTGTTACGACTGTACGGCAAATTAAATTCCTCGTATGTTGCAAAACATACTTGGCTAATAAACTGTGATTGTGATTATGATTATTGTCATGTGTACTGCGGTCCAGTGAAAAGCTTTGTCAGATAATACTATACATAACCACAATCAAGTCAAACTCATGTACAATAGATTGAGTGAAGGAAAAGATAGAGAGTGCAGAAAATAGTTCTCAGCATTGTAGCGCATCAGTTCCAGAGACAAAGTACAATGTCTGCAATGACGTAGAGGTGATCCAGACAGCTAGCTTAGCTTACCAGTACCCTAGCTTAGGGGGCACAGTGGCACAGCGGTAGAGTTGCTGCCTTACAGCCCCAGAGACCCGGGTTTGATCCTGACTATGGGTGCCGTCTGTACGGAGTTTGTACGTTCTCCCTGTGACCGTTTGGGATTCCTCCGGGTACTCTGGTGCCCTCCCACATTCCAAAGACATCCAGCTTTGTAGGTTTATTGGCTTCGGTAAAATTGTCCCTCGTGTGTGGGATAGTGCCAGTGTACGGGGTGAGCGCTGGTCGGCGCGGACTCGGTGGGCCGAGGAGCCTGTTTCCGCATTGTATCTCGAAAGTCTAAATCTAAAGTCTAAAGTTATGGAAGGACCGTTCAGACGTCTGATAACTTAGGGGAAGAAGCTGTGCCTGAGTCTGCTGGTGCACGCTTTTCACCTTTAGAAAAGTCTGCCTGACGGGAGCAGGGAGAACAGGGAATGACCGGGGTGGAAAAAGATCCTTGATTATGTTGGCTGCTTTCCCGAGGCAGCGTGAAATGTAGATGGAGTCAAATTTAATTGAAATGTATAAAACCACAAGGGACCCAGATAGTATAAGTAAATAGTACTTGCAGTGACAGGCAATTTCTTGTTAACTTTATAAACACTGTTAAACATTTACTAATGTAATCCTATTTGCTTTGACAGTTTTATGTAAAATCGTTTCTTTTTTGCAATTTTGCATAAACCTGGCCTTTTGTTGGGAACTTCCTGTGGGGGAGCTGTACAGTCTGTTTATTCTATTTCAGTCAAATTTGACCCATCAGTTGGGAATTGCTGCCAGAAGCCCAGAGTAAGCCTCTTTCAAGTCTTTCCTGTGCATATTGCCTACCCAGAGCTGGATAACTGTGAGGAGCCATTGAGCAACCCCACTAACACATTTTCACTCTAACCACAAGACTTCAGTTCAATTTATGTGTAGGAAGGAACTACTGATGCTGGTTTATACCGAAGATGAACACAAAATGCTGGAGTAACTCAATGGGTCAGGCAGCATCTCTGGAGAAAAGGAATAGGTGATGTTTTGGGCCAGAGTAAGGGTTCCAACCTGAAAAGTCACCTATTCATTCTCTCCACAGTTGCTGCCTGACCTGCTGAGTTACTCCAGCATTTTGTGCCTATCTTCAGCTCAGTTCAGTTTAAAGATGCAGCATGGAAATCGCCCCTTTGCCCACTGAGTCCACGCCCACCATCGGTCGCCCATTCACTCTAGTTCTATGTTATCCCACTTTCTCAACCACTCCTTACACATTAGGAGTGACTTTACAACCTCCAATTAACCTACAACCCCACATATCTCTGGGATGTGGGAGAAAACCGGAGCGCCTGGAGGAAACCCACGTAGGTCACAGCAGAACATGCAAACTCCATAAAGACAGCACCCAAAGTTAAGATTGAACCTGGGTCTCTGGTGCTGTGAGGCAGCAGTTCTACCAGCTGCGCCACTATGCCGTCCAGCCTTTCTTGTGCGATCGGTGAGGTCTGGTCTGCTGGGCATGTTCCATAACCTTGCTATCAGCAGCACATTATGTAGACAAAGAGGTCTCACAGGACTCTTTGAAATGCACAATCTCTACTTACCAAAATAGAAAATTAATCCTCAATGGTGTCAGAGAGAAGATCAAAAGCTGTTTCAACAATTCGTGATCAGCTGAACTTCTTGTTGTTTAACTCATTTGATCCCTACAATTGAATTATCGCATTAAAAATCAAAGCCAAGATATCTTTTGCTCAAGATTCTTGTAGTTCCTTGTGTCACTTGTTTTTTTTCTATTTTGGTGTGCTATCTATAAGATATCATTTCCGGTGTTAGGCCCTCAATTAATTAAAATAGGAATTTTGGAATGTATAAATGATACAAATAAAGTGTCTCAGCTAGACACAAAGAACTGGAGTATCTCAGCGGGTCAGGCAGCATCTCTTGACAAAAAGAAGGATGACGTTTTTGGTCAGAATCCTTCTTCAAATGCATTCAACTTTAAACGTCATCCCCATCCTTTTTTGCCAGAGATGCTGGCTGACCTGCTGAGTTACTCAAGACACTTTGTGTCTATCTTCAGTATAAACCAGCATCTGCAGTCCCTTCCTGCACAAGTGTCTCAGCTATGCTGTAAAGTAAAGCGAGAAACTACACAATGAATAACCTTTTTCAAAAAAGCTTGTTCCACATTTCCTCAGAGCAACTCACTGCGAGTTCTTGTAGAATCCTCTCGTAACCTTGAATGAACTTCCCAGTGTGAACTTTCCCAGCGAAACTATATCCGACCTGACCAAGTGATGGTAAATTCTTTAGCCTGGAGGGTATGAACAAGCGTTATCCACAAAAGGCCTTTCACAAACATACAAAAACCCAGTGAAAATCATAGCATTAAAACTTTTTAAATGACTTTCAGAAAATAAAGACAGAAAGAAAGAAAATAAAGACAAATTTAAGTTGCCTGAAGCCCACCCCACTCCCACATGTCCTCTTCAATGGCGGCCGAGGTACAGTGAGAATATTTTCCCGTGTAATTGCTGGAAAATTGCAGGAGATTTGGTTTCACCACTGGCCCCGTGAGGAGGCAAGTTAAGAGCACAATCAGGATTAATTGTCAGATAGAACTGACAGAAGTTTTGTGGAAATTCTGGGCCATTCTTCAGCATGAATTGCCTCACAGCCAGGCAGATGGCAGCTCTGGAGGAACTTAACTTGCTTTCACTGCTTGTTCTGTTGAGAGCCTGGAGCAGATTCCAGTGACATTGAAACAGTAAATTATTTATTGCAGATGCATAATCAGGCAGTTTTACCGATGACTGGCCAGGAGTTTAGGCTTAATCTGTTCAGCAAACCTTTAGGCAACTTTTTTTTTAAATTTAAAGAAAGAAAATGCATTTGAGGGTTAAGCAAAAATCCTATTTTTTATTTACTTTTAAGTCCAGAAGGAGTGAGACATTTATTTGTAGTTGAAATTTGAACATATTTTGACCTTTCCTAGTGTATAATCAAAATAGGATTATTATTCTTTTAGGTGGGCTATTGCACAACTTATGTTTAATATGCAACTAAATTTCTTCAGGAATTCGAATAATCAGTGACTTGAAATGGAGACGCAAGGAGCTGAGGATGCTGGAATCTTGAGCAAAACACAAAGTGTTGGAGTAACTCAGCGGGCCATGCAGCATCTGTGGCGGGAATGGACAGGCGACATTTCACGTCGGGACCTTTCTTCGGACTGATTATAGTGTGGGGGGGGCAGAAAAATCTGGAAAAGAGTGGTGGGGGCAGGTCAAAGCTTGGCAAGTGATGGGTGGATATAGGAGAGAGGCGGATGTTAGTATGACATAAAAACCTTTTAAAAAAAACAAAGGCAGATGAGCCAGGTGAGTGGAGGAGAGAGTGAAGATGGAAACTGTTGCTAGAGGTTGAGAAGTGGCACCTAGTCTGAAATGTAGTAATGGAGACACAAGAGACACAATGCAGGTGCCGGAATCTTGAGCAAAACATAAACCATGAAGGATTAGATGGCATCTGTTAAAGTGAATAGACGGCGTTTTGGGTTGGAGTCAGGATCCTGCTTCAGTCACCTGGTCTGAGCTTGGAATTACCGATGTAGAGGAGGCCACATCAGGAGCCGATTGCTGTAGAGGCGGTTGGAGGAGGTGCACATGAGGCTTTGTTTCACCTGGAAGGGCTGTTTGGGGCTGTGGATGGTGGTTGAAGGGGCAGGTGTAAGAACAAGGGTAGCAGCTCCAGCAGTTGCTGGGGAACGAGCCTGGGATAGGTGGGTACAAGCTGACCATGGAGTCACAGTGGTTCATGCAGAAAGCCGGATAGGGGTGGGGACAAGGAGATGTGGCTTGCGGTGAGATCGCATTGCAGCTGGACAAATGTTCGGGACTTTATTTTTGCGACAGAAAACAACATCTTGTTTCTGTACAAAATCATGAGAGGAATAGATCAGGTAGACACATAGTCTCTTGCTCAGAGTAGAGGAATCAAGAATCCGAGGACATAGGTTTAAGGTGAGGGGGGAAGATTTAATAGGAACCTATTTTCCACACAAAGGGTGGTGGGTGTATGGAATGAGCTGCCAGAGGAGGTCTGAAGAAGGGTCTCGACCCGAAACGCCACCTATTCCTTCTCTCCAGAGATGCTGCCTGACCTGCTGAGTTACTCCGGCATTTTTTGATGCCAGAGGAGGTAGTTGAGGCAGGTACTATTGCAACATTTAAGAAACGTATAGACAGGCACATGGATAGGACATGTTTAGAGGGATTTATTCATAAAATGCTGGAGTAACTCAGCAGGTCAGGCAGCATCTCGGGAGAGAAGGAATGGGTGACGTTTCGGGTCGAGACCCTTCTTGTTTAGAGGGATATGGGCCAAACGCAGACAGGTGCGACTAGTGTACTTGGGACATTTTGGTTGGTGTGGGCAAGTTGGGCCGAAGGGCCTGTTTCCACACTCTGTGACTATAACATTTGTTCTTGTAACAATGTTATTATGTGAGTGAATACTTCAGATTTCCAAATGTTGATAACTGAAATAAATCACAAAATGCTGGTGTAACTCAGCGGGTCAGGCAGCATGTGTGGAGGGAGTGGGCATGCAACATTTTGGCTCAGGTCTTTCCCTCCACAGCGAAAGGTCCCGACCCAAGGCGTTGCCTGACCATTCCTTCCACAGATGCTGCCTGACCTGCTGAGTTACTCTCGTGCTTTACTCAAGATTCCAGCATCTGCAGTTCCTTTGTGTCTCCTCATGAAAACTGAAATGTTAGGTGCATTTCTGAACAATTATCCAATATTATTTTAAAATAAATGTGAATTGGATACTTTATCTGTCAAGCCCATTCTAAAATATTATTAGCCATGGTAGTGTGATTCTCTTTAACTTGTTCACCGACGAGAGTTCTGCAACACCCTCTCTCGCGGCTCCCCTTCCATATCTCGTTTCCCTCTCCCCTGACTCTCAGTCTGAGGAAAGGTCTTGACCCAAAACGTCACTCATTCCTTCTCTCCAGAGATACTCCAGCATTTTGTGTCTATCTTCCTTCCTTATGTATGATTAGCCATTCCACTTGCGTTAAGTATAATGAGTTTAACTGAGAGTTCTCCACTTTGTTCTTCTCCCTGAAGGCAAGTAGGCTACGATTGATATGATTGCTCAGGAGCATCAACTCATTGACCATTAGGCTGTGACTATGTGTGTTGAAGTTTGATTGATCTATGCAAGGCAGCAAGGTTAAGGGCAATTAGATCACACTTTCAGTAAAATTAGCTTAGGCTTGGACGAATAGCAACTGTGCCATAGTTGTGTCGATTTGGAGATCAGGGCGGTATTCATTATTCAAAGTGCTAAACAGGCTCTGCTTTAATAAAATATTTGTAGGAAATGTTGGCTTATGTACACATTAATCCATTGACTGCAATGTAGCTTTAAAGTTAAAATCCAGAGATTTAAGATTCTTTACATCAATATCTTCAATCCCGAAATCACATAGCTTTATTTACAGGAATATAATAGGTAATCTTGTTTGTTTTTTGAATTATGTGAATATCTATCATTACAAACTGCTGTGACCTTGGTTTTCATAAATAGTTCAGATTGCTACGTTTGACCATGGTTCCTCAGTTTTGTGCAAATCTGGTTCTGAAGTAAAAGAATATTGTGAAATATGTACTTTGATGAGCACCATCATTTGATTGAATTACAGATTGTCCTCAGATATCCAGATGAATCCACATCTGTGCATTTGATGGAAAGACTCTTGAGACCATTTAAATGGATATGAGATAGTGAAGGTGACAAAAGGCCAGAAATGTTGTCTTCACTGCCTCCATTAAACACAGCAGATGGTCCTGGAGAGTTAACAGTGACAGTGCAACAAGGTTGTCTTAAGTTCCAATATCATTGTGTTATTCTCATTTAACCTAAAATCTGATCTTGTGCATGGATACTGTGGCTGCATTCATCAGAGTATAAGATATTCTTAATTCCATGGCCATGTTCATTACCAACCATGGGGATAGAAATTCATCCTTTGCATTTGCCCTAGACGACAATTTAGTCGTGACGTGTGGTGTAGGAAGGAACTGCAGATGCTGGTTTAAACCGAAGATCGACACAAAATGCTGGAGTAACTCAGCGGGACAGGCAGCATCTCTGGAGAGAAGGAATGGGTGACGTTTTGAGTCGAGTCCCTTCTTCAGAGTCGTGACAACGTATTATATAAGCTAGAGAAGGAGTTAGGAATAAAATAGTTTTGTGATATCTCTAGAACACCGGAGGTTGCAGGGTGATCCCTTAAATGTCTCTATTCTCTCTGCCTCATCCACCACTCTGGCAGCGCGTTCCTGGCAGTCGCCACCCACTGTGTAAAAAAAACATGCTTTGCACATTTCCTTTAAACTTTGCCCCTCTCACCTTAAAGCAATGCCCTCTAGTATTTGATTTATCCATCGTGGGGAAATGTTTATGACTGCCTACCTTATCTATGTCTCTTGCAATTTTATACATGACCAGATTTTTATGCAATTGTGGGAGTATTTTTGAAGTTGGAGATCTCTTAAGGGGGAACTATCACAGTTAAGTTGGAAAACAGTTAAAGGTGTGGTAGTTTAGAATATTGATTTTCTTGCTCAGAGGCCTCCGAGGTGAGGCAAGTGAAGTGATGTTTGGTAGGAACCTCCAAGGTGCTTAAACATTAATTTGGCAACAGAGGAGAGGAGACTCCAATTGGTTTGACCTGTAACATTTATTGGAAGAAGAATCCACTAGAATCTTGCAGCATGAGATTTAGTGCGGCACGGTGGCGCAGCGGTGGAGTTGCTGCCTCACAGCGCCAGAGACCCGTGTTCAATCCTGACTATGGGTGCTGTCTGTACGGAGTTTGTATGTTCTCCCTGTGACCGAGTGGGTGGGGGTGGGGGGGGGGAGGACTGAAGTCAGGCTGACAGGCCTATAGTTTCCCCTCTTTTGCCTTGCTCCCTTTTTGAACAGTGGATTAACATTTGCAATTTTCCTGTCCTTGGGACCACTCTACCGATGCCTTCACAATCTCTAAAGCTACCTCTTTCTGAACCCTGTTGTGTAGTCCATCTGGCTCAGGTGAATTATCCATCTTCACACCTGTAAGCTTCCCAAGCACCTCTTTTGAACAATAGCAACTCCGCTAGCTTCCACCCTCTGACTCTCTCGAATTTCTGGCATTTTTATTAGTTCTGCTGTGATGACTGACACAAAAAACTTATTCTATTAGTTCACCATTTTTGTATTCCCCATTAATACTTTTCAGCGTCATTTTCCAGCGGACCAATGTCCATCCCGGGTTTCTCCCACATCCCAAAGACGAGTGGGTTTGCACATGAATTGACCTCTGTAAATTGCCCCCAGTGTGTGGGGTGTGGATGAGAAAGTGGGTGAAGCGCGAATGTGAATGGGTGGACAGGCGCTCCTCAGCTTACCATGGGGTTCCGTTCCGAGAAATGCATTGAATACACCTGATCACGTGGACAGAAGCGAGCTGTGGCTCGCTATGGGTCACTGCCATTTGCATCATCACAAAGCCGAAATAGCGCAAGTCAAAGCATCCTAAGGCGGGGAGCATCTGTATCTCTAAAACAAAACTAAACTAAAATTGATTGATACTTTTGTAGAATACCTCAGTCGAGTTCACAAGGACAATCCATGCCACCTGTCTCTTCTCCAATTTGCTTATTTTTTCACTTCTGTTTCCAATTGCCAGTGTTTAAATTAATCATTGCCTTCAATTTTGCTCTGCAGACTTATCACAGGCATTCTCTCTCTCTCTCTGGGGTCTGAAGAAGGGTCTCGACCTGAAACGTCACCCATTCCTTCTCTCCGGAGATGTTGCCTGTCCCACTGAGTTACTCCAGCATCTTGTGCCTATCTTCGATCTAAACCAGCATCTGCAGTTCCTCCCTACACATTCTCTCTCTGTTCCCTCCACCGTTTCCAACTGGGTAACTTTATTTATTATCTCACTCTCCTAGTTGTGAAGGGTCCTCGACGAGAAATGTCACCTTTGTTCCTCTCCCCACTTGACCTGTGAAGTGCTTCCAGCATTCTATGTTTGGGCTTGGAATTCTCAGCCTCTTCTCTTTTGGCCCAAATGCAATTCAACCCTGGTTGTTGGATTTAAGTGGTTAACGCATGTTGTTGTTATAGGAAAAGAGTGTTGAAATTGGATTTCTCACAACTTTTCAACCTGGTTTCTGAATACATTATTGCTAGTTTGTTCAGTTTAGTTTAGAGGTACAGCGCGGAAACAGGCCATTCGATCCACCGAGTCCGCGCCGACCAGTGATCCCCGCACACTAATGTTCTACACACATTAAAATTATACCGAGCCAATTAACTTACAATTTAAAATTATACAAAGCCGATTAACTTACAGATCTGTACCTCTCTGTAGTGTGGGAGGAAACCGGAAATCCCGGAGAAATCCCACTCAGGTCATGGGGAGAACATATAAACTCCATTCAGACAGCACCCGTAGTGAGGATCGAACCCGGGTCTCTGGCACTCTAAGGCAGCAACTCTACCACTACTTGTTGAAGTAGAAACAGAGAATGGGCGGCACAGTGGTGCATCGGGTAGAGCTACTGCCTTACTGTGGCAGAGACCCGGGTTCGATCCTGACCAAAGTCGCTGTGTGGAGTTTGTGCATTCTCCCTGTGATCGCGTGGGTTTACTCTGGGCACTCCGGTTTCCTCCCACATCCCAAACGACATATGGTTTTGTAGGTTAATTGGCCCTCTGTAAAATTGACCCTAGTGTGCAGGGAGAGGACGAGAAAGTGGGATAACACAAAACTAGTGTGAATGGGTGATGGGCTGAAGGGCCTATTTCCATGCATATCTCTATGAACTAAATGCTGGGGATACTTAGCAGGCCAGGCAGCATCTGTGGCGAGAGAAGTAAAATTAATTTTTCATCAAAAATATTTGCTGATGAAAGGAATTGCTTGTTTTCTGATTCAGCATTTCATTTTTTTATTCGGATTTCCAACATCAGTATTTTCTGTTTCCCATCCATGAAATGATTGATTGATACAGGGTTTTTTGAGAATTTGTTTAAGGTCATCTCTATCCTGGGACAATTGTTTCTCTTCATCTCAAGCCTCGCCTCAGACTTGTTGAGTTCCAACCATGCCCATCAGGAACATATAAACCTTAGACCTTGTACTCTTATCTATTTTCCCATGTTTCACATCTTCATTATTTGAGGAACTTAAGAAAGAATTTTGAGTCTGTCTCTGGTTTAAAAAAATATTTTATGCTGAGAAGATGAATCTAAATGAAAATTAGACCAGACAGCTAAAATGAAGAGTAAATATCAGAATATCAGGATTTCAGATGCTGACCTTTGTTAGCAAGCGGAAATTAAAGTTGAAAAGGAAATAAAACAGATCATGAAGTTGTCCGACATCCTTTGTTGAGAAAATAGGCACAAAATGCCGGAGTAACTCAGCAGGTCAGGCAGCATCTCTGATGACTTTTCGGGTCGAGACACTTCTTCAGTAAAGGTCACCCATTTCTTCTCTCCAGAGATGCTGTCTATCCCACTGAGTTACTCCAGCATTTTGTGTCTATCTTCTGAGTAAACCAGCATCTGCAGTTCCTTCCTACAAATCCTTTGTAGAGAAGTGGCAGTCCACTTAACTGGGTCAAATGCGAGAGGGGATAAGTAAGCCTGTTCAGAATTTGGCTTTTGTCATTGACTTTATGATTATTATTTCTGTGATATTAAACAGTGCAAAGAATGTCCATTTAACTGATTTTATGGAATGCATCCACTAATCACAAGGGGTGATGGTGGAGGTATATACGAGGCTCTTCGATAGGCATATGGAAATGCAGGGAATGGAGGGATATGGATCACGTGCAGACAGAGGAGATTAGTTCAACCTGGCATCATGTTCGGCGCAGTCTTTGTGGACGAAAGTGCCCGTACCCGTACTGAAGATAGACACAAAATGCTGGAGTAACTCAGCGGGTCAGGCAGCATCTCTGAAGAAAAGGAATAGGTGACATTTCGGGTCGAGGCCCTTCTTCGGACCGAGAGTCAGGGGAGAGGGAAACTGGAGGTATGGAAGGGTTCAGAACAAATCAGAGCCGGCACCGATGGCCAAGGGAGGTGGAGCCCACAATGGTCCATTGTTAGCAGTGGAAGAGGTGATAATAAAGGGATATATGGATATGAACAGTGAAACTGCCAGGACATCTAGGGTGGGGAAGGGACGGAGAGAGAGTGAATGCAGAGGTTACTTGAAATTAGAGAAATCAATATTTATACCGTCGGGTTGTCAGCTGTGCTGCACTGTTCTATGCTCAATGTAAATAAACATTATAACTTCAGTTGCAATATATCTCTATTGGGCTCAATGTTCTAGAACTTCTGTTTAGAACAGTTATAGTCTTTGGCATTCAGCTAACAATTTATCTACATGGTACACTAATAGTATGTTTCATTGTACCATCTTACGACCCAAAACTTAGCAAGATGTCATGCTGTGAACAGCAGTTCTAGAACACATGCTGATATTTCGTGGTAAATATTAGTTTTTAATATGCACAAAATTTGTTCCCTAATGTACATTCAGCTCTGGGCTAATTTCCCTAATACTGACATAGATGTGTGCAAACTCTATTTTCCATCTTGATATTTTATTATGTAAACTAATTTAATTTCTAAATACGCCAGTTATTCATTTGTAAGATACTGTAGATTGCTTCAACTCCTGCAGGTGGCGGTCTTGGCTCATATTTCAGTATATGTCTGTCCATTGTTATTGAAGCACAGTGGTATAAGAAACAGCAGCAAGAATAGGCTGCTGGGCCCTTCATGCCGAAGCCTATGCGATCTCATGGTTGCTAAATACGTTAACTCCCCTTCCCATTCCCATACTGACCTTTCTGTCTTGGACCTACTCCACCGTCAGAGTGAGGTCTAACACGAATTGGAAGAACAGCTCCTCAAATTTCGCATTGGCAGCTTACAACACAGCGGTACGAATACTGACTTTCTCTAGCTTCAAGTAGCTCTTGCATCCCCTCTCCCTCTGTCCCTCCCTCACCCTAATTTGACTGTCCTCCTGATTAATGTTACTGATTGTAGGCCTCGTTGTCACCTTCCCCTCAGCCAACAATGAACCATTCTACATTTCCTTGATCATCAGTTTGAAGAAGGGTCTCGACCTGAAATGTCACCCATTCCTTCTCTCCAGAGATGCTGCCTGTCCCACGGAGGGACTCCAGCATTTTGTGTCTCTGTGTTCGGTCCCTTCACTCCTGATCTGCCATTCACCAGGATTCTGGACGGGCTCTTTCCTCACTGCCATTTGCCTGTCCTCACCACATACGCCTTTATTCTGATAATATCCAGAGATCAAGTTGAATCAGAAAAATCTAATAAAGTTCAATTAAAAGATCTGGGTTGGATGCAGAATAAACAACTTCGCTGAAAAGCTAAGTTAATTTGAAGATTGGGTATATTTTGATACATTTTGTGGAATAATGTGAATGAGAGGGGAAACATTAGTATTGCCGGTTAAATTGTAGACTTGGAGAAACAAGGAACTGCAGATAGACGCAAAGTACAGGCATCACTTAGCGGGTCAGGCAGCATCTCTGGAGGAAAAGGGTAGGTGTCATGTTGGGTCAGGACCCTCAGACTGATGGGTATCAATATCTTTCAGAGATGCTGCCTGGCTCGCTGAGTTACTCCAGCACTTTGTGTCTATCTTTGGTATAAACTCGCATCTGCAGTTCTTTTGTTTCTACATAAGGAACTGCAGGTGTTGGTTTACAAAAAAAACCACACACAGTGATGGAGTAACTCAGCAGGTCTGGCAGCATCTTTGAAGGATATTGATAGGCAGCGTTTCAGAAAAGACTTCAGACCCAAAACGCCACTTATCCATGTCCTCCACATATGCTGCCTGACCTACAGAGTTCCTCTAACACTTTGTGGGGCATTTTTTAAACTGTAGACTGATTTAATTTCACTGAATATTACATAATATTACATAATTGATTCAGTCAAAATAAATGGACACTTACTAATATTTTATCTTACGCTATGTCCATCAAATTATTCAGAAATGCTTGTACTCCATTAGCTTCCAGACTTACTGTAATTATCAAGAGAAATGCTGATTGCTGTAAATGTTATAAACAATGTTATTTACTGATGATTTAATCACACCAATTTAATTCATTTTTAAAAGTGAAAATATTACCTTGTTGACATGGGAGGTCTACATCTAAGAGGATGACTCAAATGTTCTTCCTGGGGAAAGAAGGTGAAGTGTTTTATTGTCATATGTCCCAGATAGAACAATGAAATTCTTACTTGCAGCAGCACAACACAATATGCAAACATAGAACACTGTAATCAATATACTAAACGAGAGAGGAAGAAAAGGTTCAGTGGGTATGTATATACATATACTCGCAAACGCACATACAAGTGGCTCTCACATACAAGACCTCTGGCCTCTGAGCATTACTGTCTACTCTTAGCTAATCTCATTCCACATCTAGATTCATTGGAGAGCAGAGACCCAGCAAATGGTCCCTTCCTTTGGATATTTTGCAGATACTGGCAGTCCCAACATTGTGGAGCCTTTAGACCTTAGAGACACAGCACGGAAACAGGCCCTTCGGCCCACCGAGTCCGTGCCGACCAGCGAGCATCCCGTACACTAGCAGTATTCTGCACACTAGGGACAATTTACAATTTTTACCGAAGGCAATTAATATTTCTATGTCTCCTTCTTCCCTGACTCTCAGTCTGAAGAAGGGTCTCGACCCGAAACGTCACCCATTCCTTCTATCCAGAGATGTTGACTGTCTCGCTGAGTTCTCCAGCATTTTGTGTCTATCTTCGGCATAAAACAGCACCTGCAGTTCCTTCCCACACAACCTACAAACCTGAACGTCTTTGGAGTGTGGGAGGAAACTAGAACACCTGGAGAAAACCCACACGGTCACGGGGAGAACGTACAAACTCTTTATAGACAGCACCCGTAGTCAGGATCGAACCCGGGTCTCTGGCGCAGTAAGGCTACAACTCTACCGCTGCGCCACCATGTGTGTAGTCCATGACGCTGTAGGGGGTTCCTTGCTGTCTGGTCCATGGAGGGCAGTGTGTGTTCTGCAGGAGGCTGCGGTAGAGTGTGGCCTGCCTGCGACTGATAGCATTCCTTTAAAGCAAAACTGCCTACACTTTGAGATTGCGGGTCACAGGCACAGACATTTTTGAGTTAGTTAAGAATTCTACAGGTCTCCTTCCATTCCTTTCGAAGAACACTAATTATCCCTGTCACACGCTATTAAGAAAGAGTTGACAGGAAATAATAGTTCATGACCAACCGGCAATTGAGTGAGACATGCAGGAACCTCCAGTGCCACATGAACTCAGGAAGGATCGCTTTTCATTTCCTCCTGGCTCCAGCGTGTTTAAGGAGAAGAATGCCTGGCTTGAGTTTAAAAGAGCAGGATTAGATTCTTTTAGGCTCTCTCTCCCCTCTGACAGCTCAGTAAATAACGTTGGTTTCCTGACAGATGACTCATCTCAGCTGGACTCCTCCAGTTCAAAATGAACTACTTTCTGAGCACTGAAAAAATCCGTGTCCACTGGCTCGAAACGCTTACGACATTTTAGGACAATCTCTTCTCAGACCGGGCTTCCACAGCTTAGCTTTTAGGTGTCAGTTGCCTGCAATATATGCTGTTTCGATCAACTTCTTGTGAATTTAGAAGTATCCCTCTTTTCCTCACCCTGTCTTGCTACAGATTTTGGTTGAGTTGGAATCCAATTGGAAGGTTTGCAATGATGGATTGAGAAAACTGCCATACTTGTTTGGCATGGGTAGAGCCCCTGCCTCACAGTGCCAGAGACCCGGATTCGAACCTGACATCGGGTGCTGTTTGTATGGAGTTTGAATATTCTCCCAGTGTCCACGTGGTTTATTCTGGTATCCTCCCACATCCCAAAGTCGTGTGAGTTTGTAAGTGAATTGGCCCTCTGTAAATTGCTCCTAGTGTGTAAGGAGTGGATACAAAAGTGGGATAGCATAGAACTGGTGTGAAGGGGTGATTGATTCTTCAACGTGAACACGGTGGGCCGAATGGCCTTTTTCTATGCTGTCACTTTCACTTAATCACTTTAAAAAAGAATGTGTTTCCTTATACGGTCAGTGACAACAACTTGCAATTGTATTCACTAATCGATGGATAAATATATATATGTTATCTGTTTACTAACCCTCTCTAAAATGTTGCAAGTCTGAGGCAGTAAAAGATTTTTTCCCACATGAAGCTTCCTGAATATAATAACAATCTCTTTTGCTGTAGTTCTGAAGTATACATTTTGCCCATGGCCCATCAATGTCCTTTCACACCATTTCTCCAGTTACAATTCTTTTTCTCCATTCCATCTGATTGTTCACTATTAGCAACAATCGCTATACCTTTTTATCCTTTCCCTTCCCTCCTAAACCATAAACTCTGAGTTAAACCTATTGCAGTTTCTGCGATTCTCAGTTTATTTCCATGTGTTTTTTTATACCAGGGGCATTTATTTTACAACGCGGAAACAGTGCTCTTCGGCCCACTGAATCCGCACCGACCAGCAATCAGCTCATACACTAACACTATCCCACACACCAGGTACAATTTACTATTTTACCAAAGCCAATTAATCAACAAACCTCTACATCTTTGGAGTGAGGGTGGTAACCAGAACACCCGGAGGAAACCCATGGAGTCCCAGGGAGAAACTACAAACTCCTTACAGATAGCACCCGTGGTTAGGTTCGAACCCGGGTCTCTGGCGCTATCAGGCAGCAACTCTAATGCTGCGCCACGATGTAGAAATGTAAAGTGACCCATAAATATATTGATTCTTTTAGTTTTTGTTTTGCTTCTATGAATGAAATCAATAGTATGTTTTTTTAATGCTAACAAATAGCAAATACTCTTGATTCCCTTCCCTGAATTGTATTAATCGATAGTCACGCCTTAATAGTCATTTGTTTTCCATTACCTTGTTACCTTGTAACCTTGCCCTGTCCTTAAATCGGGATATTCCTCATTCCCGTGCTTACAGTTTTGTGGGGTTTTTAAGCTTTGCAGAACTCTGACATGCTTCTGGCTTAAGCTTTTAACTCCCATATAAAATAAAGCTTTCTTTTCATAGTCATCGAAGGGTTTTATAAAACACTGCCAGTATTAATTAAAAGAAAAGTTGGAATGAAATATATTTCATGAATATTTATAGGGGCAGATTACATACTCGCTCTCGTAAAGAGAACTGCAAATATCACTGACCTAGATTTGTGGAAAGCACATAGAACGTTAACCCTTTGCTTTCTGAAAATGCACAAAGTCAAAAGGATTTTGAGAAGCATCCTGACCCTAAATGTTACCTCTCCATGTTCTTCAGGGATGTTGTTCCACTCCAGCACTTTGTGTCATTATTGTAAACCCAGCGTCTGCAGTTCTTTGTTTCTACATCTTTTGCTTTAAAGATACAGCAAGGAAACAAGCCCACCGAGTCAGCGCCGACCAGCAATCCCAGTTACACTAGCACTATTCTACACACAAGGGACAATTTACAATTTTTACCAAAAATAATAATAAACAATAATAAGCACAAGGCTGGGATGGACTCCGTCAAAATACTTTCTATGCAGCACGGAAGCAGGCCCTTCTGCCCACTGAGTCCGCGCCGAACAGCCATCCCCGTGCACCAGATCTATCCATGCTAGGATCAATTTACAGAAGGCAATTAACATCTAAACCCGCACATCTTTGGGATGTGGGAGGAAACCGCAGCACCCGGAGGAAACCTACGAGATGCAAACAGCGCACGGACGGCACCCGTGGACAGGATCGAATCAGGTTCTCCGGTGCTGTGAGGCAGCAGCTCTACCTGCTGCACCACCCGTGCCGCACCCTAACGCAGAAGCATCACTTGACTGAAGTCTTGGGATTTTCCTTGGGTGTTGGTAAATCCCCTTTTGCAATGTGTTGCTTCCAAGTCTTGACACTGGGTGGTGCTGTTAAACCAGGTTTCCCATGGTCAATTCTGTGGTCAACAAGATGATGTTTGAAGTGGATGTCTTTATCCTTCCTGACCACTTGTATGAGTCCAGATAAACACAATGTGAGGGAGCAAAGCCACGTTAAACCTTTTTAGTATTGATCTGTGAACAGAAGCAAAGCTTGGGTAATTAATAGATTTCTTCAAATCAAAACTGAGAGTAGAAATTTGATACATGGTCTTTTATACGAATTATGTCATATTTATACTTGAGCAGATATTATTGGGATATGTATGTCTGAGGAGCATTGAAGAAAATGTTATATTTGGATTAAATATGTTTAATTTATTAGAATTTTAATTAATTAAATGAAACTTTATGAACTTATTCAGATGCAATTTGCTTCCAAAAAACAATCCAGTGCTTTATGGGAATTTTACCTTTTTTTTTGCAAGCATTGTGTTCTTTTTTCTTTGTGTGCTTAGCATTTTCTATCATAGATTTAAATTACACAAGATGTTTGTTAATTAAAACAGATGTGTCTATACATGTGGCACAGCTGGTAGAGACCTGGGTTCAATATTGACCTTGGGTGCTGTTTGTGTGGAGTATGCACGTTCTCCCCGTGTCCGTGTGGGATTCCTGCAGGTGCTCCGGTTTCCTACCACATCACCAAACACGTGCGGGTTTGCAGGTACCTCTGTAAATTGCCCTTAGTGTGTAGGCTTGTTTCCGTGCTGTATCTCTCAACGAAAAGCTAAACATCCTCAGAATATGCGATTGGGAACGAGGTTTGCTTGGGATGTATGTAGTGATGTACATGTGACTATTTGTGAATCACCTGTTTGAGAGATAACGTTCATTACAAATGGTGATTTGGTCATTTCCCCAGCAAGGGGAATATTGCAATTAATCGTGTTCATATGTGATGATGTGAGGATTTTGAAACCTATTGTTTAATTTTAGCCTGACCATAAGCACTTGTTAAAGATCAATTTCTTCAGGTTAAATTCAAAAAAATAACCATGTATCCGAGGTGGCATTCCAGTTTTTTTCCTAAATTGTGGACCAATAAAGAAGGGGGAACTTAATGACAGTAATATATTTGCCTAGGATGTGAACTAGTGTGAACGGGTGTGTAGGAAGGAACTGCAGCTGCTGGTTCACACTGACAATAGGCACACAAAATGCTGGAGTAACTCAGCGGGACAGACAGCATCTCTGGAGAAAAGGAATAGGTGACTTTTTGGGTCAAGACCCTTCTTCAGACTTGTATCATTCAGAATATATTTGCCATTGACTTAGTTAGCCCTTTAGAAGCGGGATGTGCATAACTGTTTTCAACAATGGACCCTAATCTTCAGTCTTGATTTTGATTATCAATTATGAGGATTTATATTTAGCCAGATTTATTTTAGAGTTTACAAACTGTGAATGTGACAATTTTTACATTCCTTAAAATAGATGCCTTGTTTCCTTTGGACAGACAGCTTGGTCACTGAGTTTTAAATGGATACATGTACATTACAAAATCTGCTGTACAATAGTCAAAGGAAACGGACTTTTTTTACACATATACATCGGAGTATTAATTTATATGTTTTTTGCTCGATTAATGCTGTAGATATTTCGAATTTTTAATGTTATCATCCAGAAATATGCATAATAAATTGGTAAAGAAAGATCAAGAAACTTGGCATTATAATTCATTTAAAAAAAAATTGTTTTAACAAATGTGAATTTGGACGTACTGGCATGAGAAACAATTCCTTTTGCATCATATTGTGATTGTGGGGGATAATCACGTAAACATCCTAAACGATTTGCTTGTGCATAGTTCGTATAAATTTATATTTTAATACCATTGTAGAAATCTTTATTAATCTTTTTTAAAAATTCACTGTTATTTTTGGCGCCATTTTTCTTCACAAAACCTGAATGAAACTGCTTCATTTTGTGTGTGAGCGCATGCCTCTGTAAGCAAGTGGGTGCATGTCTGTACACTTGCAGATTTGAAACATTGCAGATCCTGAATTTACCCCAGATTTAAATTTGTGAGCTCCTCTGAAAAGCAAAATTGTCCTCCCGCAAAGACAAACACACAAATGAATTTAGGGAATGGAATGGGTTAAAAATTAAACCTAGTGAATGCCGAGAAACAACCTTGTCCAGAAAATAGCTCATTACGAGCTAGCTGGTTAAAAGCTGTACGCAGTGGTTCAAATTAGACTTTTGTAGACTAACAAAAATGTATCAGAACAGAACCATCCTGTCTAATACTACTTTTTTTATGATTAAAACATCAAATAATAAAAATCAAGCTTCTTCTGATGGAGGTCACCTATTTCAATTGCATTTGGGATTGGTAAAATAGAGTTGAAACAATCGTTTTGTGATGTGTACGTTCTCCCGTCTGTTGTCTGCCCCTACCGAGTCACTGTCAGGTTATACCAAATTTTATTTTTTTTTAAGAAAAAGCAATTTTAGTGAAATGGGACCCGTTTTTATTTTACCCAAAATGAGGAAGATATGTTGCTCTTGTAAATTATCTGAGAACGAAAGTGAATGAAATGCAGATTCAGACTTTAGAAATACAGTATGGAAACAGACCCTTCGGCACACTGTGACCGCACCGCCCCATAAACTAACACTGACACCAGGGACAATTTTACAATTTATAGAAGTCAATTAACCTACAAATGTGTATGACTTTGGAGTGTGGGATGTAACTGGAGCACCCAGAGAAAACCCACGCGGTCACAGGGAGATTGTATAAACTCTGTACGGACAGCACCCATAGACAGGATCAAACCCGGGTCTGTGCTGCTGTAAGGCAGCGACTTTACTGCTGTGCCAATGTGCCGCCCTCAGGAGACTGATATGCAGATTAATCTTATTCCCGTCCCTGCAATTGTTTTACAAAAGAGTTAGATCAATTTCACAATAGTTTTCCTTCCACCCACTGATATTGCCGCTGATATACCCTTCCAATATTATCTCTACAGCTCTTATCTCTCGACAGTTCACTCACTGGAGGCTATCAGTTTTTGTAGTCTCCTATATTTCTCCAGTGCAAAGTCCACATAATTTAAAGAGACCGTTTCATTTGCACAGATAAGAGGTTTGGGATCAATGCAGTCAGAATTTATTTTGCTTTGTATCAAGTTTGTTTGCTGATTTTGGTCAGGATTAGTTCTGATGTTTTAAATGCTTTCATTGACTTGCCAATGGCACGAGAGGACCAGTCTTAAAAAAAATCTGTTCCTTGCAACAGTATTATATATCATAATGTTTTTATTCCTTTTACCTCAGTCTGGCATATATTTGGACAAGTCAAATAAATTTTATGTGCAGATTTACATTAATGTTTGAATCATAAATTCTAAACACAAATGAATACTCTTTATGCAGGGGGGTTTATCATTTGTGTTCTGCATAACCACTGTAGAATCCTGAACAGTCAGACACACGGAGTGGTAGGTATTTGTAGAATGAATGTTATTGCTTTGAAGCTAAGTGCTGTTGGTTAGAATATTAAATTGTCATACCATGTTTGTCTTCACTTTAAAATACGGTTTACGAGGGTTGCAAACTAGTTAGTACACCGACATTTTTTCATTTCACCACATCTCTCAATCTGTTTACGGAATAGTAGTAAAATAGCACCATCGAATTTCTTTTAAATGGAGATCATGTTAACCGACGCATTTCCAGAGAAAGGCAAAAAGGCAACTCCCGAAAGCAGATAATATTTCCCCAATTCTAATGATGTGGGGGAGGGAGGGAGGGGGGGGGGGTGATCAGATGCGAGGAAAATATGAATTTTTCGTGCTGAGGTAGAGATATTTTGAAACAAAATGAAACGTCATGAATTATTTTTCTGTTCCTGCTGGAACTGTTTAAAATAATCCTAAGGGGTCCTCATCTTTTCTCTGCAAGATGCTACATGAACTAGAAAAATGAGAGGAGGGAACTGCATGAAAAATTGCAGAGTTTAGATTCTGCAGTTAAATTGCTTCCTCATTCCCATTAATTTTCCTTACTGCTTTTTGTCTTTTTTTCCCCTGAATAGTAAAACATATTGTGGTATTCATGTTTTGGTTGATTCCATTTTTTTTTGTCTTTACTGAATTAGTTATGGCTAGTTATCATGACACTAGTTAAGCAGAATAGCTACGTTACAGAACCCAGGCAACCTATTTTCAGTTAAATGCAATGGTTTTGGTTATTAGTTAAATATAATTGATGAATAACAAAATCTAAAACCACCTTTCAGAATAAAACTGCCTTTCTTGATGTAGGGATAAGAGAAGGCAAGATTTAAATCACAGTTTGATGACTTATTAACCTATTATTGTACATGACAACTTTCTCCTCCTACCTTACCCTACAACTATTTTAGGGTTAGGTTTATTATTGTTACTCGCAACAAGGTATAGTGAAAAGGTTTATTTTGCATGCTCTGCACTCAAATCCGACAATACTATACATTAATACAATCAAGCCAAACTCAAGTACAATAGGGCAAAGGGAAAGATACCGAGTGCAGAATATAGTTCTCAGCGTTTAAAAAAAATATATATTGAAAAAAACTTTATTCAAGAAATAAATATATACAAAAGCTTTTCCTTCCAAAACTCCATCCGACATTTTTAGAGGCTATACTTACATTCAATACACCAATTACATAAAATTACCCCCCACCCTTGCCACTCATGTTCTCAGCATTGTAGCGCATCAGTTTCAAAGACGTAATCCGATGACTGCAATGGGCTGGAGGTGAATCAGACAGTACCTGAGAAAATATCATGAGATCCATGGTGCAGGATTTACAGATCTCTGCATTATAGCTCATCAGTTCCAGAGATAAGTTTTAAATTCGATGTAATTTGGTGTTTAAGTAATGCTATTTTAATAGCAAACTGAATGCAATGTTTTGCTTTAGTTCGTTAGGGCTTGGAGCAGGTGTCAAAATCTCTGTAACCAAGTATGGTACCTTTCCGTGTGTGTGTATTTGTTTACAGGGAGCATTTGCTCTGCAGCCAATTCATTCCCTATAGCTTCCACAGTGTTTACTTAAGGGAACTGAATGGATACAGAGTGTTTGCTCTTTTAAGAGGCTACTACCATATTCCGTCATTCTGGACATCTGCCTAACTGAATCCCCCCATTCAGCCTGCAGTTACTGCACTAATGTTCGAAGATAATCTTGTTTTTCCTTGACAAAGTAATTTTTTTAAAGTAGGCTTACCAAAGCAGTTTTTTTTAAAACATGCTAAGTTCATTGCAGTGGCAAGGTGTTCCACGATGTTTAAAAAGGTTCCAGCTTTGACAATATTCACTAATGAAAGCTGACAATTTTAGAGTCTGTCTCAGTAAATACTCTATCCAAAAGCACATTCATTCAAGAATCCAAAGGGAATGAAAAGCAGCAATTCAAGCAGGTAATGTGGATCGGAAGATAGAAACATATTGCAGGAATGTCTGGCAAATCACCTTTATACTGTTCCAAGACTTTATACTTTGCCTCACCACACAGCCTCTGCGGAACAATCGGTTATTTGTGAGTGGTAACTTAAAAGAGACAGCTTAATCGGTACCACAATAGATACTTCATACAGTAAGTACTACGATGCTTAGCAACTTGGGCAAAACGGATATTCAACCAAGGAGAGAGAGATTTTGGGTAGTGATGACTGATAACTAATTAGATTAATGCCAGCACTGGAGACGGCAGAATCAGTTACTATACAGAATGAGGGAAAATATTACCTGCTTAAGGGATTTGCCTTTCTCTGGTAATGCATTGCTTCACGTGATCTCCATTTAAAATAAATTCTACCTGTGATTTTAACATATAATTTAATGTGCCCCTTTTAACTCTATTCAGTAAACGGGTTAAGGGACGTTAAAGTAAATTTAAATTAGGTCAGTGCGTTAACTATTTTGCAACCCTAGTGAACTGTGGCGTTAAACCCATTGTAATTTTGTTTAAACAGGAGCAAACAGGAAAATACATTTGCTTGCGATGAGCTCTTTGGAAAGTGCACACTTGGAGAGTTTGGAAATAACGTTATTCCCTTATCATGTATCTATCTGTACATTGTAAATGGCTTGATTGTAATCGTGTTTTGTCTTTCTGCTGACTGGTTAGCACGCAAGAAAAGCTTTTCACTGTACCTCGCTACACGTGACAATAAACTAAACTGAACTGAACTGATATTCTACCATGAAGGCCCTTATATTTAAAAAAAAATATCCACTGAAAATCAATTCCTTGCTTCCTGTTCCATTGGTTTTCAGTTAACGATTTTGAGTTTATCCTCACCATCTTAATTCAAGCTAAAAAGATCAGGGAATTTAGGAGAAACCAAATACAAATTAGCATCCTATGTTTGTGTACAAAGTAACTGCAGATGCTGGTTTCCACCGAAGATAGACACAAAATGCTGGAGTAACTCAGCGGGACAGGCAGCATCTCTGGAGGGAAGGATAGGTGACGTTTCGGGTCGAGACCCTTCTTAAGACTGAGAGTCAGGGGAGAGGGAGACACAGAGATACATCCTTTGTTGCTCCAGTGGTGCTAAAAGTTAAGGTCCCCTTCTGTCTAAACTTATTATTCTTAGCCATCTCAATCTCTCCCCAACCCCCTTTCTCTTTCTCCCCTTCCTTTCTTTCCCCTTCCTCCCCCACTCACTCCTTCCTCCCTCTTTTTTTATTTCTTTCTCTCTATCTTTTATTTATCTATCTATCAATCTAACTATCTATCCCCCTCTCTCTCTCTCTCTCTCTCTCTCTCTCTCTCTCTCTCTCTCTCTCTCTCTCTCTCTCTCTCTCTCTCTCTCTCTCTCTCTCTCTCTCTCTCTCTCTTTCTGTCTATTTCTCCCTCTCTCTCCATCGCTCTACCTTTTCTATCTTTCTAACTCACTCTCTCTATCTCTAGATCTCTCTCTAGCTCTCTTTCTATCTTTCTTTCTATTATCTCTCTCTCCCTCTCTCTCAATATTTCTCTCTCTCTATCTCTCTTCCCTTTATCCCTTTACACCATTTTTTCGTCCCTGTGACTTGCTTGTAGCTCACATTTTGTTGAATGGTTCTTGGCCTAAAAAGTCAAGTCAATTTCTCTCACTTTCTCTCCTCACTGATACTGCTTGCCCCGCCAAGAAGTCCCAGTATTATCTATTATTGTTGCCGAGTTTCCACTGATGGACCATTACAGCATGAATCACAAAAACATTGAAGCCAAACGCATAAGGCTTGCAAACAAATAGAAAGCTTGAGTTCAGCGTCCATTAATCATTGTTCTAGGTCAGCTTGCCCAGTTTCTTTCTCCCGTGGATAATTCCACAGATTCACCATCTTTCTTCTCAAGAGTCAAGAGTGCTTAATTGCCATATTTACTGACAACAGAACAATGACCTAATTGAAGCAGCATGACAGGCCTGCAGACACAGTGCTCGTAGATAACACAAGAAACAAAAAAAAAATCTCTTTCTTATATGAGGTATTTGTATCTTCTCTGATCAGGTTTGTGCAGTCCGTAATGTGTGCTATATTTTCGTAACCTTAGAAATCTCTATACTTTGCCTCGCCAAGTTAAAGAATATCATGTCAAGTTGACGAAAATTATCACCGATCCCTTCCCACTACCAAATAAGGCCAACATTTTTCTGGCATGTGCTGTGCAAAACAGCAACTTCTTTTTAAAGAACACCCTCAACGGGATGAAGTGCTGCGGGGTACTTAATACGAAGAATTTCAAGCAAAACATTGACGCGGAGCTAGACGAGAAACATGAGGGCAAATGGCCAAATGCATCGTTATTGAGTAAGATGTTAAGGAGTCTTAACGAAAGGGAGAGAAGAGGTTAAAGGAAAGAATTCCAGAGTTTGGGATTTGGGCAGAGGTTGCCTTGCTTATTGCAGTCGTGCAGTGTTTAAGGTCTGCAGTGAACAGTTTGAAGGAGTGTAGATGTAGAGCTGGAGGGGATTACAGAGAAAGCAAAAGGCAAAATCATGGGGTGAATTTTAAAAAATCATCAAATGAACATCATTCCTGCCAAGTAATTTTATTACTTTTTGTTCAGTGATTTTATGCAGTGTAACTTTTATATAAATTTAGCTTAAATTAAAGGCAAATTGGATTGCATTTTCAGTTCTATTAAAATACCCGGGCAGTTCTTAAAAAGGGAAGAATCCTATTGATACAGTGGTTTTTATAACGTCAAAATATAGAAAGTCCTTTGAAACAATGTTGTTCATTGCCAAAGAGTGGATAAGTTGTAAGCACCATAAAGTTTGAATGGTTGATAACTAGTTGCTGGAGTGCTTGAAGTTTGCCTCCTGAGTGTGTTAATAAAAAGATGAAAAAAAGATCTCTAGATTGATTAAAGAAAATTGCCTGTTTAAGGAATTTAGTACATTGATTGGCAAAAGTTGCCAACACCCTTGCTCTAGTAATACAGCAGAATATTTAAATGGATAGCAGAGAATTCATTAAATATTTTATTCAATTAATTCTGTCATTTAATTGAGAACGCCATCATTGCAATGGTGGAAAAGTGATCTTTGTGTGGAGATCTTAAACCGTTCATCAGTATTCTTTTAAGTTAACTTCACTTAGGTTTCCAATCTACAGTTACCCATTTGCCAGAGAATATCTTGATCCATTTAATTCAGTTAAATGATTGTGCACAAAGTTTAAAATAATGTGGAAGTAAATGGTATTGGAAGCTATTAAGAGAAAGGTTCCAATGTCACGCAACGCTAAATATTTGAGAAAGCAGATTATTTTGATAAAACCTGTATTTTATTAGTTGCATACAAAGACTGAGATTGGCAGATTAAGAAGATAGAAAGTACAGAACACGGAACAGATTACTGTTTGTCTTGTGCGAGACCTGGATCACTGGTTTAAAACAATCTATTATGCATACAACTGCTTGGCCAATCAAGAGGCTAAAGAATGGAAAGTTGCCTGTAGTTTCTAAGCAACAGACAGATATTGTCAAATTTCAAATCTTTATTGGGGCAAGCACAGCTAATCTCATAGAAATTCAAATAGTTTTGTCAAGTGAGAAAGTTGAGATCCACTTTTATATGTGCAGATGGGTTTCTCCAGCCAAGCTTCCATTCTGTTCCAGTTGCTTGGTCTTTGTTACAATGAATGGTTTTGGGTTTTATAGACAACTGTAAACACCATCTACACTGGCCCTGAATAAGGCGCATTTTGTGTGTTGCAGAGTCGAATTATCTTTCAAAATGTGGGCTGCGCATGTGATTTGTAGATGTGTGAGAAAAGATTTACTCTACTTTTTTGTGAACTAATATATATAATGCATTTATTTCCTTTTTCTGTGAAATAATGTGATATCATGCATTTATTTCCTTTTTCTCTATAATAATGCAATATGATGCATTTATTTCAAGTGCCAATTCCTATTCAGTACATTTTGCCCTCATCACTGCCAGCGACCTTTCAATGAGAACACTATTTTTAATCTCCCCAAATTCCTTTTAGTGAAAGTTTACCACAATTGTGTTTTATTTTACCTCTCCCAATCTCTCCCATGGTCATTTGTATTGGATGTGTAACTGGATGATCTTGATCACAATCAGATTACTCAAACCATGCAGTTTTGCTTCGGTGGAGGGCATTTGTGGGATTAGCTTAATGAAATTGTGGTAATTTGTGAGGAAAAACCAGATTTCCTCATAACCTTACAGTCAGTTATACTTATGTTTGTCCATTTCTTCAATGTGCTCTGCCACCCATTTAATAAAAAACAAAAAGTATAATCTAAAGTAGTATTGAGGTTATTAAATGATTTTATTTTTTGTTTATTTTGTATTATCTATGTGTATTGTGTTACCGATACTGCTGCAAGTGAGAATTTCATTGTTCCATGGTCGGTACAAATGACAATTAAACACTCTTGATTCATGTGCTTCTCCATTTGATCCTGGTTACCTGGTAGCGTCTTTATTCACCCTCGTTTCTTTCAGTCAGTGGTTGAACAATTGTAAGATTTCACCTGATGTAGATGAGTTACAACTGTGGAAGTTACTGAAGAGATTTTGCAAATGAAAAAAATAAAAACAGCTTGCATAGGTGCTGAAGTATTTATGCGATCCTTGTAGGTGGCACAGTTAGCAAATTGTCATACCATCATCATATTAAGTAGGTTCTTCCTGTGTAATATTCTAGGCCATTTCTGCCATAATTGTAAGTTTAATATTCACGATAAATTGAAGTTTTTAATGGTTAGAATAGCTCGTTACTCTACTCAGTTATATTCAGAGTTCAACTTTTCATTGGATTTACAGTAATTTGGAGAGACTATTATATACATGCACTAAATCAGCTTGCATGATGCATTCTAAATACATTCAAGAGAGAGCTAGATAGAGCTCTTAAGGATAGCGGAGTCAGGGGGTATGGGGAGAAGGCAGGAACGGGGTACTGATTGAGAATGATCAGTCATGATCACATTGAATGGTTGTGCTGGCTCGAAGGGCCGAATGGCCTCCTCCTGCACCTATTGTCTATTGTAGTTTTCCTGCTGTATTTGATATTTATGAAAACCAAGCATGATTTTTTTTCTAAAATTTCTATTCTTTTGTTTTGAAATGAAAAGAAAAAAAAATGCTTGTGTAGCAGGACATGTTCTCCACAATGTATTTGCCAGATTTTTGATGATTCCTAGAAAGTTTTGAAGGCCAGAAAAAAATACCTTGTTGTCTCAGCAGCCAATATCTTGTTAGCCAAGTGCCCTGAACCGATATAAATCACCCCTACAAACCCTGAGGTATGTACATTGGGATTGCTTGATCCCCGTATCTAGATTGTTGTAGAACAATATGTGCAAAATTTAGACACTAGACAATAGGTGCAGGAGTAGGCCATTTGGCCCCTCGAGCCAGTACCGCCATTCAATGTGATCGCGGCTGATCATTCACAATCAGTACCCCGTTTCTGCCTTCTCCCCATACCCCCTGACTCCGCTATCTTTAAGAGCTCCATCTAGGTGTCTCTTGAAAGCATCCAGACAATTGGCCTCCACTGCCTTCTGAGGA
Organism: Rhinoraja longicauda; assembly: GCF_053455715.1. Classification (NCBI taxonomy): domain Eukaryota; kingdom Metazoa; phylum Chordata; class Chondrichthyes; order Rajiformes; family Arhynchobatidae; genus Rhinoraja; species Rhinoraja longicauda. Next base: position 2,921,506 of record NC_135975.1, read on the forward strand.
AGAGAATTCCACAGTTTTGCAACTCTCTGACTGAAAATGTTTGGGAATTTGGGAACAGTTGAGGCATTTACCATTCCCTGCTGTGAACTATGAGGCCCTCTTCATTTGTGGCAATTAAGGGAAATTTCTGCCATAATAAGACTTTAGAGAGAAATGACACCTGCTATTCCCTCCACAGATGCTGCCTGACCTGCTGAGTCTGTGCAACACTTTGTATTTTGCTCAGGATTCCACAATCTCCGTTCCTTGTTGCACACAAAGTTTTTGTGTTATGTTTAAGTTTGCATACTTGCTATCTCTGACCATTAGAGCAGCATTGGTGGGAAATTATCAACATGATAATTAATCTAAAAGAACAACTAAATGGTAAAATAGTGACTTCAATTCTAATGGCATTAATAAAAATTGAGTATCTGCACTTTGTATGCACCGAATAAGATACAAAAATGTAGAGTTGTTGCTTCTCTAAATACTGCAAAAGAAAATTAGGCGCAAGTTTTAAAGCAGAGATTGATAGGTTTTCAATTAGTAAGGGTGTTCAAAGTTACATGGGGAAGGCAGGAGAATGGGGTTGAGAGGAAAAGATAGGTCAACCATGATTGAATAATGGAGATCAGATGGGCCAAATGGCCTAATCCTGCTCCTATGCCGAATGAACATTTGAACACTTGGTTTGGGTTGGTGATTATTGGTATACACCAATTTTGGATCATAACCAAATTGATGTAAACCATTAATAATGGTTAATAGATATCAGTATCGCTACTTTGGGGGGGGGGGGGGGGGACAATCAACATATAATTGAAACCAGTGATGTTTGAGACCACAGATCGAGCTGTCATGTTGTGCCTGTGATTCTTTCAGATCTGTGCTTGTAAAAACTGAAAGTAAATGAAATATGTGCAACTTGCACATAAGTCCTGAACCAGGTGATTGCAATGCTCATCAAAAAGGATTAGGAACTGAGGAATTAAATTGGTTACCTGATCATTTAAATTGCCTGATAATCCCAGTTAGGCTTCACTTTGACGTCCCCAGCGTTGGCGATCTGATTGTTTTGATAAGAAGAGACAAGTAGATTAGTTTGGACAGTATATGTCCAGAGCCCCACATTCTTTTTCTATTAAATTCCTTTGATTGAGTTTGGTTGTCATCTTTAGTGTCAGGACATAGTAAATAGTATTATGTAAAGGTCAATTGTGGAATCCGAAAGTAATTTCATGATTGAAATAAGTGGGAATATACTTGAACTTTTTATAGGCAAAGTGCCAGAGAGTGAAAATGAATGTTTTAAGGAGCCAGAGCTTTTGAATAAATGTTAGGTTTAGTTTAGTTTTATTATTGTCACGTGTACCGAGGCACAGTGAAAAACTTTGTTTTGCATGCTATCCAAACAGATCAGATAATTAGTGGCAGTACAGTGGCAGAGTTGCTGCCTTACAGTGCCAGGGACCCGGGTTTGATACTGACTATGGGTGCTGTCTGTACCCAGTTTGTACCTGTGACGCGAGGGTTTCCTCCGGGTGCAGCTTGACTCCGGTTTCCTCCCACATTCCGAAGATGTGCAGCTTTGTAGGTTAATTAGCCTCTGTAAATTGTCCCCAGTGAGTGAAATAGAACTATTGTGAATGGGTGAATCGGTGGTCGGTGCAGACTCGGTGGGCCGAAAGGCTTGTTTCGATGCTATATCTCTAAGTTAAACTAAAATACCATGCTTAAATGCAATCAAGTCAAACTCAAGCACAATAGATAGAGCAAAGGGGAACTTACAGAGTGCAGAATATACTTCTCAGCTTTGAAACACATCAGTTCCACAGACAAAGTGCAATATTTGCAATGAGGTAGAGGTGAATCGAACAGTGGTCTTGCTTATGGTAGAACCGTTAAGAATGCTGATAACAGTGGGGAAGAAGCTGTTCCTGAGTCTGTTTGTGCCCACTGTCAAGCTTCTGTACCCTCTGCCAGACAGGAATAGGGGTGAGACAAGTTTCTGATTATGTTGGCTGCTTTCCCGAGGCAGCGTGAAGTGTAGATGGAGTCAATGGTGGGAAGTCTCGTCTGTGTGATGGGCTGGGCTACAACTACAACTCTGTTGAATTTGAGTTGAGTTTAGTTTATTGTCACATGTGCTGAGGTACAGTGAAAAGCTATTGTTACGTGCTAACCAGTCAGCGGAAAGACAATACATGATTACAATCAAGCCATCCACAGTGTACAGATACATGATAAAGGGAATAATGTGAATGAAGTTTAGTGCAAGATAAAGCCAGTAAAGTCCATTCAGAGATAGTCCGAGGGTCTCCAACGAGTTAGGTAGTAGTTCTCTAGTTGGTGGAAGGATGGTTCAGTTGCCTGATAGCAGCTGGGAAGAAACTGTCCCTGAATTTATCTGCAAAGTCATAAGGTCATAAGTGATAGGAGCAGAAGTAGGCCATTCGGCCCATCAAGTCTATTCCGCCATTCAATCATGGCTGACCTATCTCTCCCTCCTAACCCCATTCTCCTGCCTTCTCCCCATAACCCCTGACACCCGCACTAATCAAAGTCTTGCAGAGTTTTTCAATAAATTTGAAGGCATTGTGTGATCATTAGTTTATGTTTTTCATATCCAGTAAATATTCAAGAACATGAATTTCCACGTGATTACATTGATACGGTTGGATGGAGAGGAGTTGCTGGAGCTTAGGCACAGACAAGGACCAGTAGGGCCTGTTTCTCTGTTGTACATTCTGAGTCCTGTCTTAATGATGCAAGGAGTCTGTCAACACCACCTGCAAATATTCTCACCGTTACAACATTCCTGTGCTTGTGACTATCTTTGATGGATGTAGCTTTACAAATGGTTTTGAGTTTACCTTGTCACCCCGACACTAATTAATGCACTTGGACCTTCTCTGAAGTATCCAAGCACCTTATTTTTCCACCACATACCTTGCATTTAGTGAAGTCAATTTTAACACCCACTTAGCCCAAAGTAAATGTGTCCCTGTTCAGTAACCACTTGCCTTTAGTGTCCACTTTCACCACTCCCGAAAATGACCACTTAATCGCACGTTGCAGTGGAAATGGTATCCACCATTTGTTTTGCGTCTGATGGTGATTTTCTAATCAGTAATATGTGGCTGGGGTATTGCTTGCAATGTTTTCACTCACTACCAATGATATCACCATACAATGTACATTGTTTCATTGCAATTAATTATGCATTGTTGTGAAGTAAAGGAAGAAACGTCGTGTTGCAAATGATTTGCTTTGCCTGAGCGCTTAATTAAGTTGTGACTGTAGCGTTTAGAAACTTCTTCAGTTGCAACATTGAACGCTGCCGCCCTTGATTATAAATCTCCACCTTAAGTAGCATTAGAAGTACTGAAACAACCACCTGTCTGCTTGAAGGTTTGAAGGCAAATCCCTTTAGCTGCTGTAACTAATAAAGGGTTCAAAATGTGCATACGCATGAGTAGCTCATGTTGATTAATCTTTGTGCTTTCAAGTTTTTTTTCCCCCAAACAGGTTCTCAATTCATGTCATTGTTTAACTCAACGTTTTTAATGGCCAGCAGCAGCTAAAATCAAAAATTTACAGTTCTCTCATTGGACCGTATCTTTTTGAAGATTATTTCTTTATTTGTGTATATGAGACAACACATAAACTGGGTAATAAACATTCTAGCCATGGGGGTTGAATCTTTGCAATGCTCTTCTTGAGATTTTGTGTTTTGGAAGATAATGGCAAATGCAACTTGACGTTAATTATTTCTTCCATGGAAGGTATGCTTTGATGGAATGTGTGATAGAATCTGCTTCTTGCTCAAGACTTGTGCGTTTATAATACACAATGACATTGAATTTGCAGCAAACATATGGGCTATTCAACACCACTGTCATTTATTCTTCATATAAATCTACTCCATCTTTAATTCATTATACGCTACTCATTGCGAATATTGGATTTTTTTCTCTGCAACTGTAATACTATAATGCTGAAAACTACATTTTATACTCAAGAGTCAAAAGTGTTTTATTGTCATTATGTTCCTGACAGAACAATGAAATCCTTACTGGCAGCAGCACAACGGAATAAATATAATAAATGGGAACAAAGTTTAGTGTGTATAAACACATATACATATATACAAACAAATATATACATATATACATACCCATATATACATATATACATACCCATACATGCATATGTACACACATACATACATACATACATACATACATACATACATACATACATACATACATATTCACAAAATGCTGGAGTAACTCAGCAGGTCAGGCAGCATCTCAGGAGAGAAGGAATGGGTGACGTTTCGGGTCGAGGGTCTCGACCCGAAACATCACCCATTCCTTCTCTCCTGAGATGCGGCCTGACCTGCTGAGTTACTCCAGCATTTTGTGAATAAATACCTTCGATTTGTACCAGCATCTGCAGTTATTTTCTTACTTACTTACATACATACATACATACATACATACATACATACATACATACATACATACATACATACATACATACATACATACATACATACATACATACATACATACATACATACATACATACATACATACATACATACATACATACATACATACATACATACATACATACATACATACATACATACATACAACCAAAAACAAACAACCTATAATAGTGTAAAAGGACAAAACCGATGCCCCCAAGTCTATGTAGTTCAGACCTTATTTGGATGTTGTATTTAATAGCCTGATGGTTGTAGGGAAGAAGCTGTCCCTGAACCGGTATGTTACAGTTTTCAGGCTTCTATATCTTCCCGATGCTTGGAGTGAGATGAGAGTGTTGCCAGGGTGGTGTGGGTCTCTGATGATGCTGACTGCCTGTTTGAGGCAGCGACACTTGTAAATCCCTTTGATGGTGGGGAGGTCAGAAACTGTGATGGACTGGGCAGTGTTCACCACTTTTTGCAATCTTCGCTCCAGTTGGTACTTTTCCCTATTTTACTTGTGCATGGCTTGATTGTATTCAGGTAGAGTATGAATTGATTTAATTGGACAGTCGCACAAACAAAAAGCTTTTCACTGTATCTCGGTGCACATGACAATAATAAACCGACAGCAATGCCAAGAGTGCCCACCAAAGGTTTCTGTGCATTAATGGCCCACAATGTTTGTGCCGATCACGATGCTAAGTTATATAAGAAAATAACTGCAGATGCTGGTACAAATCGAAGGTATTTATTCACAAAATGCTAGAGTAACTCAGCAGGTCAGGCAGCATCTCATGAGAGAAGGAATGGGTGACTTTTCGGGTCGAGACCCTTCTTCAGACTGAAGACCCTTCTTCAGACCCGAAACGTCACCCATTCCTTCTCTCCTGAAACGATGCTCAGTTAAATCAATCTCATCTGCCTGTACATAATCCATATCCCTCCATTCCTTACACTTCCATGGGTCTTTTTTTACAGCCGGATAAACACCACTATCGTATCTTCCTCCACCACCATTGTTTTCCAGGCCCCCACCACGCTCCACGGAAAAAATACCTTTTCCCTTCTCGCCTTATAGCTATGTCCTCTAGTATTTGACCTTTCTACCCTGGGAAAACAATATTGGGACTGTCCACCCTATCTATACCCTCTCATAATTCTATATACAACCTATAGCTTTAGCTCAAGATTATTTTTGGATGTAACGATCAGGATAATTGAGCATTATTATTGAAAACTGCTCTTGGATCGTGGTTGATATCGAATAAAAATGGGAACAGGAGTAAGCACTCAATTAGTTTGAGCAAAATGCAGAAATTAGGCAATTTAGTTTGAAGTCATTTTGGTTTTCAATCAAATATTTACAAAAACACAAAACTAAATTATAAAATAAGGAATGAAATGATACTCCAGTGTAGAATTACACGCATCTATTAAAGAGGCAATTTGTCAAGGAACATTTTAAAACTTTGTGGCGGCCTGGTTTCTTAAGGGATTATTATGGAATTTGTTGGCAAATTGGTTTCCAAAATGTGACATGCATTAAAATAATTTCCACTTATTGAATGAAACCAAAGATGAATAAGTGAGTGCTACAACCGCTGTCGGCTCAGTAAACTTTGCAGCTGGCAGTCTGCTGCTTGGCAGTTTGCCAGTGGTGTCATGTGCAGTCATTGATTTGGCAAAGAGCCAAGGGATCTGCTGTGAGGTTGTTCCCAGCACTAGGGTTAGATTTTAGGTTTGGAAACGTAATATCGTATATATGTCTTGTGCTGAGATTTAGGATTCAGTCAAGGAATCACCGAAAGTTGGATTTTGCCTTCTTACCTTAAGCTCACAAGTAATGACAGTGGTTACTTGAAGCACAGCAGTGACTTTAGACTTTAGAGATAAAGCGAGGAAACAGGCCCTTCGGCCCACCGAGCTCGCGCCGACTGGAGAACCTCGTACTCTGGCACTATCCTACAACACTAGGGATGATTTACAATTTTTACCGAAGTCAATTAACCTACAAAGCTCGACGTCTTTGGAGTGTGGGGGGAAACCGAAGCATCCACAGGAAAGCCACGTGGTCACAGGGAGAACCTACAAACTCCGTACAGACAGCAGCCGAAGTCAGGATCGAACCCGGGTCTCTGGCGCTGTAAGGCAGCAACTCTACCGCTGCGCCACCGTGCAGCCCCATGAGTTCATAAGGTATTCTGATATTTTTTTCTCTCCATTTTTACTTATGTAAAAAGAATGAATGTTATTGTGGAGAAATCAAACTGAACCTAATGTTCCTGTGCGAAGTGCAGTTGTTCCTAACAGAATTTGGAAAATGATAAATCTTCAGGGAAAATAAACAGTTCTAGGCAGTACAGGCACTTCTAAGATGTGCCTTAGGTTTTATCGTTTATTTTTTGTTTAAACCGTCAATTTCTGTAGCAATATTTGCATGAGCAATGCTCCCTCAGCAGCGAACCTGATAATTCTTAAACTAAATTCAGAATCAACAAATAAAATAGCATGTATAATTTCCAAGCTTTAATCCAATCCTAATGTTGGGAATAGATCTGATCTTTTCATTCTTTCTCAAGTAGTCTGGAGGAGTTTAGTTTAATTCACTGATACAGCATGGACACAGGGCCTGCTGTCCACCAAGTCCACGCCGACCATCGATCAACCGTTCACACTAGTTCTATATTATCACACTTTCTCATCCACTCCCTATACATTCAAGGCAATGTTGCGGAGGCCAATTGACCTACAGACCTGCACGTCTTTGGGCTGTGGGGGGGAGCCAGAACACCCGGAGGAAACTCACACATTCATAGGGAAAACATGCAGGCTCACACACAGCGCTCAAGGTCTGGATGGAACCCATGTCCCTGGCGCTGTGAGCAGCAGCTCTACCAACTGCACCACTCTGCCGTCCTTGATTGATGGTTGAAGGATTGCTCAAGTATAATTATTTACTGGATTGTCCATCAGTCCCAAGATCATCCCTGTCTTTATCTACAACTTAAACAAGAGGCCTTGGAGAAATAAACTTACACTGGTCGTGGAGAGTTGGTGAAAAAAAAAAAAAAATTGTGCTGAATTGGAAGCTGGATCTCATGAGTTTGGTTTTGAGGTCATTGCTAATTTTTATTGATATCTTAGTATGTCTGTGAGCAGAGTTGTTTGGCTTTACAATGCTTCTGCTGAAGATGACATGCCCATTGCAACTCTTGCTCAGACTTCTCTTTGACTGGAACCTGAACTCCAGATGTTTGACTCCATTGAGTGGTTCTCTTCTTGCCATCCTTGAATTTCAATCAACTTAGCCAAAAGTCTACTTCGATTGAAGCCAAGACATTGAGTTGGTTTCTTGACACTTAAACACTGAAAGCCACTGCTTGTTGTAAAGCTGCACTGTAAACTTGTACCGTTCTGCTGTTCTGGCTGTATTTATTGTTATATTTAAACTGTTTACTCTGGGAGCTTCATGAGAACAAGGAATAAATACTCTGGTGTATATCACAAAAAATTAATCAAATCTAATCTAATCTACGAGATTAGATCTCGATGAGATCATATACCTGATTAGTAAGGCTGTCAGGCGTTTTAGTGAGAAGGCAGGAAAATAGGGTTCAGAGGGAAAGATAGATCAGCAATGATTGAATGGCGGCGTAGACTTGATGGGCCGAATGGCCTAATTCTCCTATAATTTATGAATTTATGAGATCGTTTTTGAAATATACAACATTCAGCCCCTCAATTGATCTTTTTGTGAGGAATTTTATTTTCTGAACTGACTATTACCTTGGAAGGCTTAGGATGTTTGGCATGTCCCCAACAACTCTCACCAACTTCTACAGATGTGCCATGGAAAGCAATTTATCAGGATGCATCACAGCATAAATTGGGAACAGCTCCATCCAAGACCAAAAGACATTGCAGAGAATTGTGGACACAGCTCAGACAGGCCAACCTCCATTCCATTGACTCCATCTACACCACGCTACCTCGGCAAGGCCACCAGCATAATCAAGGACCAGTGTCACCCTGGTCACTCCCTCTTCTCCCCTCTCCCATCAGGCAAGAGGTACAGAAGTGTGAAAACGCCCACCTCCAGATTCATGGACAATTTCGTCCCAGCAGTCATCAGGCAATTGAACCATCCCGTCAACATCTAGAGAGTTACCAACTACCTCATTGGTGACCCTCGGACTATCTTTACTGGACCTTACCTTGCACTCCACGTTATTCCCGTTATCCTGTGTCTGTACACTAGAGACATCTCAATTGTAATCATGTATAGTCTTTCTGCTGACTGGATAGCAGGCAACAAACATTTTTTTACTGTACTTCGCTCCACATGATAATAAACGAAACTATTACCTATGTAAATTTAAAAGTGCATTCTGTAAGCACAGAAAATGAAAATAGTTTTTTTCGTGGACTTTTGGATGATTGGAGGGTTCTTTAGAAGTTATGATCATCTTTTTATGATTTTTTAGTTATTTCTATTAAATGAACCAAGTTCAGGGAATTCTACCCATTTTGTCATTGACCAAGTATAACCTGTCTAGGGAATAATTAATGTGATATATCAACAGGTCACAACTGAACATGAAAACCCCCCCCATTAATGCAGAGAAGATGAAAGCAAAATTGAGGATGACTGACAGAATTAATTTGGAACTTGAGAACTCTTTGAATCACTCATTGACCGAACATATTTAAGCCTGGACCACCTCAGTTGAGCACCTCATGGTGAAAGTTCTTTGAGTCGGAGAAAGTTTCATTCGTGATCTATGCGAGGATATATTACAGCTAATTTATATGATGGATATATTACAGCATATCAGTTCTTTAATATGAATTGGTTTGCATTATGGATGTAGCTAGGCATTAATAACATGTTATTGTATTCACTACACTTAGAGTCATAGAGAGATCCAGCAAGGAAACAGGCCCTTCAGCCCATCGAGTTTGTGCTGACCAAACCCCATTTACACTCATCCTAGGATAATCACGTTTCTTTTGTTCTCTCATAGAATGAAATTTCCAAATACACCTACATGAGAGCAAGCTTCCAACTTGAATTCTTGACCTTCTTTGAATCCTTGCCATCCTTAATATTGACAACTTACTTAAATAAGATTTTAGTCTGAATTGGGTCCTTTGCAATGCAAATTGGTTATCAGGCAACTGAACCATCCTACCACAACTAGACAACAATCCTGAACTACTATCCACCTTATTGGTGACTCTCGGATTATCTTTGATCGAACTTTAGTGGCTTTACCGTGCACTAAACATTATTCCCATATCATGTATCAAAACACTGTAAATGGCTTGATTGTGTCTTTCCGCTGACTGGTTAGCACGAAACAAAAGCTTTTCGCTGTACCTCGGTACACATGACAATAAACTAAACTGAACTGGTTCAGGTGTTAATATGCCATGAAAGAGGATTTTACTGCTATATTTTCTATTACTCTGCAACATTCTGGTCAGGAGCACTGTGGTCCTCTGTTTCTACAGCAGTTGTGTTCAGAAAATCCATTCTATTGTTCGTTCTGTGGGCCCATAGAATTAGGTAAATTGATCACAAATCAGTGGGTGACAGAGTGGAAGTCATTAAAGAAAATTATGGCTCTTCAGGAGGTTTAGTTCCATTATAAGGTCACGGGAATGAAGAGGATTCGGCAAAGGTTGATTCTGGGAATAAGACTAACAACTGGTTCCATGTCCAATCCTATAATTTTTAGCCTAGCATGACTGTCAGTAATACATTTCTTTCAAATTTCCTTTGGTTCCATTGGCTCTGCTTGCAAAGAAAAGACTTGGAGAACAAGCATTTTTTTCGTTAGGAAAATATGATCCCAGTCTCACTCGAACACTGAAGGCATTTGTGTTGAGCAGATAAGGAAGTTATTTCATATGGATATGAGTTTAGACCCAGAGCAAACAGTGCCCTCCATAATGTTTGGGACAAAGACCCATCATTTATTTATTTGCCACCGTACTCCACAATTTGAGATTTGAAATAGAAAAAAATCACATGTGGTTAAAGTGCACATTGTCAGATTTTATTTAAGGCCTTTTTTTACACATTTTGGTTTCACCATGTAGAAATTACAGCTGTGTTTATACATAGTCCCCCCATTTCAGGGTACCATAATATTTGGGACACAGGGCTTCACAGGTGTTTGTAATTGTTCAGGTGTGTTTCATTACCTCCTTAATGCAGGTATAAGAGAGCTCTCAGCACCTAGTCTTTCCTCCAGTCTTTCCATCACCTTTGGAAACTTTTATTGCTGCTTATCAACATGAGGACCAAAGTTGTGCCAAAGAAGCCATTATGAGACTGAGAAACAAGAATAAAACTGTTAGAGACATCAGCCAAACCTTAGGCTTACCAAAATCAATTGTTTGGAACATCATTAAGAAGAAAGAGAGAGCACTGGTGAACTTACTAATCGCAAAGGGACTGGCAGGCCAAGGAAGACCACCACAGCTGATGTCAAAATAATTCTCTATAATAAAGAAAAATCCCCAAACACCTGTCCGACAGATCAGAAACACTCTTCAGGAGTCAGGTGTGGATTTGTCAATGACTACTGTCCGCAGAAGACTTCATGAACAGAAATATCGAGGCGAGACTGCAAGATGCAAACCACTGGTTAGCTGCAAAAATAGGATGGCCAGGTTACAGTTTACCAAGAAGTACTTGAGTAAAACACAAAGTGTTGGAAGAACTCAATGGGTCAGTCATCATCTGTGAGTGAATGGAGAGGCAACGTTGACATCTGCAGTTTCTTATGTTTGCATTTTGCTGCTCCACTGCGAAATTTCCTAAAGGCATTCCTACTTTAAAGAAGTTCTCCCCCTCTCTCCATTGGGAGTTTGAGAGACTCACACTGTTTCCCCTGTGTGATTTCTGCCCTTCTGCTCTTCGCCCACATTGTGATCGAGACTCGCTATGATAGCCACTAGTATTTCGTCAGTCTGAAAATGGGGTCCCAACCTAAAACGTCACCTATCCATTCCCTCCACAGATGCTGCCAGACCCACTGAGTTCCTCCAGCATTTTGTGCTTTACTCAATTGCATGGTTTATTGCAGTGAAGTGAGTTTGAACAGGGTCAGTGTGGTGAATGATGAGTGAATATTCTTGGTGTAAAATTCCACATATGTCGCATTAAACTTCATAATTTACAGGAGCAGAATTCGGCCATTTGGCCCATCAAGTTCACTCCACCAATCTTCAACACTTGTCTGATGGACAATACCTTTCTCCTCAAAAAAGTGGAAGTCATTTTTTTTATCGCAGTCCTGTTTTATTTATTTGAGTTAATTCTAGACATTCTGGATAATTGGACAGACCCAATGGTTAGGAAAGACACAAATTGCTGGAGCAACTCCGAGTCGGGCAGCGACCCTGGAGAACATGGATTGGTGACGTTTCGGGACTCCTAAAATGTCACCGATCCACATTCTCATGGGATGCTGTCTGATGCTGGATGAGTTGTGAATTTGTGGAATTCTCTGCCACAGAGGGCAGTGGAGGCCAAATCACTGGATGGATTTAAGAAAGAGTTAGATAGATCTCTAGGGGCTAGTGGAATCAAGGGATATGGGGAGAAGGCAGGCACAGTTATTGATTGTGGATGATCAGCCATGATCACAATGAATGGCGGTGCTGGCTCAAAGGGCCGAATGGCCTCCTCCTGCACCTATTTTCTATGTTTCTATGACCCGTTGAGTTGATCCAGCAATTTGTGCCTCTCCTTGGTAAACCAGCATCCACAGTTCATCGTTGCCTCAGCGCAATAGATTTGTTTGCAATTACTAATTAATTATTTGCAAAGATTGTGTTCTTAGCATTTAATTGCAGGAAGGATGTGTAATAATCGCCCACAAATAGATTTCCTAACCTGTGTAATTCCTCAGGTTTTTCACCACTTACTCGACTTATTTTAATTACCCCATTGTTCAAAATGCAGTTCTCCAGAGCTTGTGATATCACCTCTAGCCAATTGGCTGTTGCTTGCACCATCCTCAATGAATTGTGCTCCACCATTTTTCTTGATTCGAACCTGGCAGACTGCCAAATCTAATGCAATTTGATTTAATTCTATTGGCTGCATTTAGTCTAATGTCGTTAACAATAGCAGAGCTTTAGTGTTCTTATAACTAAATCCTGAACAGAAAGACAGGTTTCATACCCTTTAATCATGTATCACCATTTCCGTTGCCAGTTTCAGGATTCATTTTGTGGTCCACTTGGATTTAAGATTAAGCTGAATGCTGTAATTCTTGAATCATTAAAAGAGTCTTTAGTTACTATCTTAATTAAAGCTATCCTTATTCATTTTGTACCAAATAGTTCTGTGAATCCAAATCTATTTTTCCTTGATTAAGTATTTAATCATAATTTTCTGTACACTCCGTACAAAGGGAAACAGTTCTAAAGTACTGAGTGGTATTGCCTGGTATTCATAGGTTTAGTGTGCAGTCCGTACAGTTGTGAATGTAATGCTTACAGTTTTCGTTCCTTGTACCACTCCAGACCTTGGCAGACCTCCCCCCCCCCCCCCCCCCCCTTCTGATGATGGCAGTGGTGGCCTGGATAGAGTGGATGTGGAGAGGATGTTTCCAATAGCAGGAGAATCTAGGACCCGAGGTCATAGCCTCAGAATTATAGGACATAATTTCAGGAAGGAGATGAAGTAGGATTTCTTTAGTCAGAGGGTGCTGAATCTGTGGAATTCTCTGCCACAGAAGGCTGTGGAGGCCAAGTCAATGCATATTTTTACGGCAGAGATAGATAAGTTATTTTTTAGCACGGGTGTCAGGGCTTGTGGGGAGAAGACAGGAGAATGGGGTGAGGAGGGAGAGATAGATCAGCCATGATTGAATGGTGGAGTAGACTTGATGGGTCGAGTGGCCTAATGCTCTTCCTATCACTTATGTGCTTATGAAGTAATTGGCTATTTGTAAGGCGGAGAATGACAAGTTCTTGATTAGTACAGGTGTCGGGTTATGGGGAAAAAGGCGGGAGAGTGGGAAAAATAGATCCACCATGATCAAATGGCAGAGTAGACTCAATGGGCCGAAGGGCCTAATTCTGTTCCTATGACTTTTGAAAATGAATTCTCCGTGTCACCACCTCCTCTGCTATTCCTTCCCCAGCTGCAAGGCTTTTAATATTGTTATGCCAGTTTTCCTGTCGGCATCAATTTATCATAACGAAGCTGAGATCTACTACGTTTTACCTGTGACCGCGTGGGTTTTCTCTGGGTGCTCCAGTTTCCTCCCACACTCCAAAGATTAGCAAGTTGGTAGGTTAATTGGCTTCTGTAAATTGTCCCTAATCTGGGATAGAACTAGTGTACGGGTGATCGCTGGTCGGTGCGGACATGGTGGGCCGAAGGGCCTGTTTCCATCCTGTATCTCTAAACGGAAAGTGAAAATGTGTATTATCATGAGCAAAACACAAAGTGCTTTAGGAACTCGGTGGGTCAGGCAGTATCTGTGGAGGGAATGGATAGACGGCATTTCGAGTTGGGTCTCTTCCGAAGAATCTTTGCTAGGAATAAATAGAAGTAAGTTAATATATGACTCTCCATTCCCCAATTAAAAGATATATATTGGCATGTGCTTTGTGGGAGCACTTGGTAATGTGACTAAAGAATAACTACTGGCTATGGGCAAGCCTGTTTGTTTTCCTGTAGGTGGACATGTTTGCAACTTTGAAAAGGTTAATGCTATTATGAAACGGTGCTGTGTGATATGAAAATGTATTACAATGTATTAGTGCGGCACAGGGGCACAGTTGTACGGAGTTTGTACGTTCACCCCGTGACCTGCATGGGTTTTCTCCGGGATTTACGGTTTTCTTCCACATTCCAAAGACGTACAGGTTTGTAAGTTAATTGGCTTGATAACATTGTAAATTGTCCCTGGTGTGTGAAGGGTAGATAGTGTGAGTGTACAGGAATCATTGGTTGGCTCGGACTCGGTGGGACGTAGGGCCTGTTTCCGCGCTGTATCTCTAAACTAACCTAAAAATGAGAACGTTATAGAATTGATGGAAGGTTGGAGAAAACAGAAGGATTGTATATGAAAGGGTGCACACCCAAGTTGTTCAGGTAAGATGGGCCAAACATAGGCATTGGAACTGGCTTTGATGGGAGTCTGTCTGAAGAAGGGTCTCGACCCGAAACGTCACCTATTCCTTTTCTCCAGAGATGCGGTCTGACCCGCTGAGTTACTCCGGCGTTTTGTGTCTATCTTAGCTTAGATGGGGCATCTTGGTTGGCATAGACGAATTGGACTAAAGAGGCAGTTTCCGTGCTGTTTGACTCAACGACAGATTAGCGTTTCCAGCATTTTCTGTTTACTACCATAATATATAATTTTATTCAGCAGAAGTGCACTGAAGAAAAAATAAACATTTCCCTAGGTTGGCATGTAATAACCAAAGGAGTAAACAGCAGTACTGGGTGTAACTATTGGAAATATGTAAAATATGTCAAATTGGCTTAATTTAAAAAGTCCTGAAGGGATTATAACATTAACTGTACACAGTGTGGTCACATTTGTTATTTTCATAAGGTGTTTAGATTCAATGATCAGTTTTTCTTACAAAGGAAAGCTAAACCGATTTGTTTGACCTTCTATTCCAGTGATCTATTGGGAATCAATAGAAATGCAATTTTGCATTCACTTATGTTCTCCAGCAAAGTACAGAAGGCTAAACAACTACTTCAGTATAATCAAAATTTCAAGAGATCATTTTGCTGATATACAATGACATTGTTACTCCAGTGAAAACAAAGAAACACAATTAAAAATAAAACAACAATTAGAATTTGAAGATTTTCAGCAAAAATCTTTGTTAATATCATATGGTACGGCCGCGGGGCCTTCCATTGCCCGGCTCGGCCGCGGGATGTTTCAGCGCCCGGTGCGGCTCGGCCGTGGGGACTTGGGCGTGGGGAAGAGAGCGGAAGTTTTGTTGCCTCCATCACAGTGAGGGGGTGTTTGGAGTCACTGTGATGGATGTTTGTGTTGGGGTTATGTGTCTTGTGTTTCTTTTTTTTTTGTGTGACTGCTGGTAACGTAATTTCGTTCGGTACCTCGGTACCGAATGACAAATAATAATAATAATAATAATAATGCATTACATTTATATAGCGCTTTTCAAACACTCAAAGACGCTTTACAGGGATTACTAGAACATAGAGAAGAAAATAAATAGATAAATAAGTAAACGAACAGAAAAAGGAGACAGAAGGTGAGGTGACGGTCAGTGGTTTTAAGGCAGTGCTGAACAGGTGAGACTTCAGTGATGTTTTGAATGTGGTGAGTGAGGAGGAGTCTCTGACGGTTTGGGGTAGTGAGTTACAGAGGGTGGGAGCAGCGATGGAGAAAGCCCTGTCCCCCCAGGATCTGAGTTTGGTCCGGATGGGGGGGACAGGAGGTTGGCAGCAGCAGAGCGGAGGGTGTAGGTGGGAGTGTGTCTGTGGAGGAGGTCAGTCAGGTAGGATGGGGCCAGGTTATGGAGGGCTTTGTAGGTCATGAGGAGGATTTTGTACTGGATAAATAAAGCTCTGTATTCTGTAGCTTTTTAGTTTAGTTTTGAGATACAGTGCGGAATAAGGCCCTTCAGCCCATCTGGGAGGCAGTGCCAACCCAGACATTAACACTATCCAACACACACTGGGGACAATTTACAAATATACCAAGCCAATCAACCTTCAAGCCTGTGCGTCTTTGGAGTGTGTGAGGAAACCGGAGATCCTGGAGAAAACCCACGCAGGTCACAGGGAGAATGTACAAACTCCATACAGACAGCACCCGCGGGCAGAACCTGGATGTAATTGTAAACCTCAGCATAGTTGGATTAGTTCCGGTGCTTATTTCGGAAAGACACAGGGACAGCTCTGTGCATTTTGCACATTTTAATCGTGGTGCCTTTTATTGTGCAGACATTCATCGTCAACACTGAATCAGCACAATGTCAAGGCTGCTTTACTTGTGGTATTATTATTATAGGAAAAGGTGGGCATACTAGGCTTGCACCAGATGAGGTTTAGATGTGTGAGAGGGGACTAGAATAAAATATATGATATTTCTTGATTAGTAAGTGTGTCAGGGGTAATGGGGAGAAGGCAGGAGAATGGGGTTGAGAGGGAAAGATAGATCATCCATATGATGAATGGCGGAGTAGGCTTGATGGGCCAAATGGCCTTGTACAGGAGCAGTGCTGTCAAACGCTCATATGTTAACCCAATCATTCCTGGGATCATTCTTGTAAACATCTGGACCATCTCCAATGCCAACACATCCTTCCTCGGATATGGTGCCCAAAACTGCTCACAATATTCCAAATGCATTCCTAAGTCCCGGTTCTCCTCCTCTCTCCGACAGGAGTCTCTCATAGCTCTCCGTCTGTGATTCCTGCTGCACTCTTGCACTTCTACCATGTCCTAAGCCAGACTCTCTACTGCAGCCACGAGTGTTTCCCTAGTATGAAGAAGGGTCTTGACCCGGAACACCATTTGTATACATTGTGTATGCAAGCAAAGAATTTCACTGTGCCTAGTCACATGTGACTATAAAGTATTCCTGTTCCTCCCTATTCCATTTCCTCCCCGGATGCTGCCTGACCCTCTGAGTTCCTCCAGCACTTTGTGTTTTGTGCAATATTTTGGCATCTGCAGTCTCTTGTTTCTCTACCTTGCAATCAGCTGTAGTGAGACTGACACCATCAATCTTTCTCAAATACATATCACAGTCATATATTTAAATACCCTCATCATGATTACTGGTTACTGTTTCAGAAATACTGTAAGAACAAAATTAACTTTTGTAATATAATATATTAGAAATCTGTGTTGACCTTTTTGGCATTTATTGTTTGTTACTGACCAAGCAAACAGGATAACTTGCCTTTGATAGAATGTCAAATGGTTAAGTTCATGTGCACATTTGGCATTCCACTTTTAATCTCTACATATTGTGTATCTATTTACGCATCATCTACCCAACAAACAAGACTGATATTTAATACCTGCAATGATATAAGGAAATGTTGCTATATTCTCTGTGTGTAAGAATAATGACAATCATTCTCCAATAAGGAACTGAAATATTGACCCCAAATGGCCACACTATTTCTGGCTCATTAAATGTGTGTTTTGAAGTAAACATGGATCTATTTTGGAAAACAAATGAGTGATTTTTCAGATTTAGATTTAGATCTACATTTTTGGAGATACAGGGCAGAAACAGGCCCTTCGGCCCACTGAGTCCAGGCCGACCAGCGATCACCCCATACACTAGCACTACCTTACACACTCGGGTCAATTTGCAGAGGCCAATTAACCTACAAACCTGTATATCTTTGGAGTGTTGGAGGAAACCGGAGCACCCGGAGAAAACCCACACGGTCACAGGGAGAACATACAAACTCTGCACTGACGGGCACCTGTGACCAGGATTGAACCCGGGTCTCTGGCGCTGTACAACAGCAACTCTACCGCTGCACAACTATGCCGCCTCCGTGTCGAGTATTTGAATGAGCCTTCGGATCATGCACATGGTATGGAATAAGAATATTTTAGGGAGCATGTATTGGTATTTGACATGGTTATTAAACTGCTTTTAATCTACATATAGGAGAAGATTATGTGAAGAGCATGGGTTGAACTTGCTGACCTCCACCCAATATGCAAGGGTAGGAAGTGCTTGATACCTCCCACTTTGCTGAATGCCAGCCATTTACGTTCATATGTGTCAGTCTTCATAAAATTCAGCACCGTTCAATACTTCAACATCAGTGAAGTGCTGAAAGAACTCAGTGGGGTCAGGCAGCATCTGTTGAGGGATTGACAGGTGACGTTTCGGGTCGAGACATTTCTTTGCACAAAGATCTGCAGATGCTGGAGTTGAGCAAAGCACTATGCTGGAGGAAAACAGTGCCAGAGGAGTTAGTGGAGGCAGGGACTAGTGCTACGTTTAAGAAACATTTAGACCGGTTACATGGATAGGACAGGTTTAGAGGGATATGGGCCAAATGCAAGCAGGTGGGATTAGTGTGGATGGGACATGTTGGTCGGTGTGGGCAAGTTGGGCTGAAGGGTTTGTTTCCACGCTGTGTGACTATGACTTTTAATGGCATATTTACCGCAAGAATTTGATTTCTTCCTGGATAAGAGATCCTAAAGAAAGAAGACAGCTCTTCTGCTTTGCAATAGCTAATGTTTGAATATATTTTTGATGCGTACCAATTGCTGTAGGTGTACTTGCTCAGTCAAGCTCATCATTTCAGGTAGAGACAGTAATATCCAACATATGGAGGAAAGTCATATGTCTCTCGTTTCTCTTTCCCTTGACTCTCTTCCCTTGAAGGAATGGGTGATGTTTCGGTTCGAGGCCCTTCTTCAGACCCGAAACGTCACCCATTCCTTCTCTCCACAGATGCTGCCTGTCCCGCTGATTTACTCCAGCATTTTGTGTCGACCTTCGATTTAAACCAGCATCTGCATTTCTTTCCTACACTCAATGAAGTATATGTTGGATTTTAAGGAAAACTTGAGACGGTAGATACTATTAGGGGTATTTTTCTTGGTGAGTGTACCTAAGGAGCGCTAGATTTAGAAGGATATATGGGCCAAACGCAGGCAGGTGGGAGTAATGTAGATGGTGCGTAATGTAAGTAATGTAGAGTAATGTAACCGGTCAGTGTGGACACGTTGGGCTGATGGGCCTGTTTCCTTGCTCCATGACCCTTATTTTGGTTGACGTAACTATCTAAGCAGAAGCAAAAGTGGTTAATATACATCAAAACCTTGCACTTGTGGTTTGAAACAGCCAGCTGGTATGAGTTGTTTCTGTTTTAAATTATTTTTTATGAAGGCATTTTAACGTGTTTTTAGTCAATTTGACTCGAGACAAGGCGCTGTGATGTGTACAGTGCATCCACGATGTGTGATAATGCTCACACAAGAGGCTTAATCAGTAATCTGCGATTGATCACAAGAGAAATTCAATTTCCATGATATGGAGTATGATATCTATAAGGAGGGGATATCATGATAGACCACATGTCTCTGACTGTATCATCATGGTGTCACTCGAACAGCTGAATTGCAATGTTAATAATATAGCCGAGGTTTGTGTGTGTTTTAAACATAAGTGTTCATAGACCCTTGCAAGAAAATTGAAATATAACATTACATTCCTGAAGTAGGTAAATAGACTAGAATTACTGGCCATAATGAAAAGATACAGTGCAGCATTTTGCCCGTGAGCGGGGGATAGAAGATAGGACTTAATCGTACTCTGAAAGGTAGGGGGAAGATTACATTTCAGTGCAACCAAGAGTTCATTTAGTTGCATTAAAAAAAAAGTGCCTCTAATAGCACTGAAGGCAAAGACTAGTCTGGCGAATACAAACAATGTATTGAGAATGTTGTTATGCTCCATAGAGTTGGCGCTGGTGGAAATGCACTGATAAGTGCGCAGATAAATGAACTAAAAAGGGGGTTGCTGCCACAAAGCCTGTTGCCGGCTGAGGAAGTGTCCAGTTAGAGTAAATTTCATTGTCGGAGAAAATGGACAAAACGGAGAAATTAAGTCTAATTTGCTGAGGTGAAGTGGCAGTGAGATGGCTTGAAAATGCTCAGGGGAGCACCGCACAATCAATTTGCAGGGCATTCACTGAAGGAACTGAAGTAAACCCAGTCGGTAGATGGAGACATGCCCGCTTGAGGAAGCTATTTTTACAACACCAGTTGTGGTACATCAAGAAATGCTTTGCAGCGTAAAACAGACAAGTGGTTTCTATTTACAGGAGCAGTTCATGTAATAAGCCAAAGGAAACTCGCATGTTTGCAGATAAAAAATTGTGATATTGCAAAATTTTCTTTTTCAAAATAGAGATCAATTGGCACACAGGCAACAAGATTATCCCTGTATACTTCAGGTTTAAATTAAGTCACATTGTTGCAGCTGTATTTATTATAAAGTGATCACACATCGCACCACACAGCATGGAAACTGGCCCAACTTGAACTGCAATGGGCCATTATGGACTCCACCCTTCCTGAGGTCATCTGTTGCCGGCCCTGTTATGTTCTGTCTTTCATAGAAACATAGAAAATAGGTGGAGGAGTAGGCCAGCACCGCCATTCAACATGATCATGGCTGATCATCCAAAATCAGTATCCAGTTTTTTCCCCATATCCCAGATTCCATTAACCCTACGAGCTAAATCTAACTCTCTCTTGAAAAGTTACTCCAGCATTTTGTGTCTATTTTTGGTGTAAACCAGCATCTGCAGTTCCTTTCAACACCTCCTGACCAAGTTTGCTGGTCTCATTTTCCAGCATTCAATAGTCAATAGTCATTTATTTGTCACATACACATAAATGTGCAGTGAAATGAAAAATTCCCCTCTTGGACATGAAAATATCCATTCCCCTCTTGGACCTCTCCATTAAATGGATAAGAAGGTTCAGAGGGACAACCTCTGTCCTGTTAGACGGGATTCAGCTACAAGAGCATAGTATTTTGAACCTCTGTGGTACGACGCAAAAAATAGTACCTTATATTCAGCACAGTTCACTAATGTGCTATTATCAAGGTCCATTAAATCATGCCTTACCAAGTTTCATACCATAAAATTGTTAATGCTGCTTTGCCCTTGATCACGAGATATTCTTTTCAAATTCAAATGACATTGGTAACACCTCCATGTCAAGACGGACTGTTACACAGTTAAAAAAAATATATAAAAATGAAATGCCACTATCTTCTCTGGCAGTTTGATGTTATCTGTTCCCCTCAGCTGGATTGCTGGTTTGTAATTCACTTACAGCTATCCATTATCCTTCTCTTAAAAACAGAGTTCAGTTGGTTGACTGTGAAAATGTGAGGGTAAATAGAAAAGCCATTAATTCTGGAGTTAAAACAGAAAATGCTGGAAATGTAGAACAGGTTGAAACTGCATTGGCCAGGACAGTGTCTTATGAAAGGACCCTCCAGGACAAGAAACGGTTGCACCCATAATGATCGAGTGAGAAAATAACTGCAGATGCTGGTACAAATCGAAGGTATTCATTCCCAAAATGCTGGAGTAACTCAGCAGGTCAGGCAGATCTCAGGAGAGAAGGAATGGGTGACGTTTCGGGTCGAGACCCTTCTTCAGACGAAGGAATAAACACCCGTAATGATAATCTTTCCACTTCAGATTTTAATCACTCTGCTCTGAATTTCAGGATTCCAAATGTTTATAAATAATAGAGCAAATAATACATTGCAAACAGGAAAATATTGGAGATATTTACACCTATTATTAGCCCATTGTGAGCCTTGAAACCCCATATTGCTCATTTCCAAACATCATATGGACGCTGTCCACCTTTTCCTAAGGATTGTGCTCAGTTACGACATAGTGAGAATAGATTTTGAGTTTTAATTTAGTTTAGTTTAGAGACACAGCATGCAAACAGGCACTTCAGCCCACCGAGTCCGCACCGCCCAGCGATCCCTGCACACTGACACTGTACTGCGCGCACACACACACTAGGGGCGACTTACAATTTTTACCGAAGCCAAACCAAATAACCTACAAACCTGTACATGTTTGGAGTGTGGGAGGAAACCGGAGCACCCGGGGGAAACCCACGCAGGTCACAGGGGGAATGCAAAAACACCATACAGACAGCACCCGTGGTCAGGATCGAACCAGGGACTCTGGCACTGTAAGGCAGCAACTCTACCGCTGCGCCACTGTACCACCGCTAATAGAGCAAATAATAAATTGTAATTTGGAAAATATGAGAGATATTTACACCTATTATCAGCCAGTGTCCAAGCCTTGAAACGTCACATGGCTTATCTCAGCAAATCTCATAAACTCTCTAGAAGTAGTCCCCCCTTATCCAAAGGATTGTACGCAGTTACGATATAGTAAGAATTGTTTGTGAGTTGTGAACAATGCATGTACTTCTGTAACTCTGCAAATAATATTTGCTCCCTTCAGATTTAACTCAGAATTGGAGAAATTTGCATGATCTTGCATATAACATAACATTTTAATATATGTTATGGGATGTGGTCATTGCAGGCAAAACCAGCATTTTGTTACCAATGTAGGGCGGCACGGTGGCGCAGCGGTAGAGTTGCTGCCTCACAGCACCAGAGACCCGGGTTTCATCCTGACTACGGGTGCTGTCTGTACTGAGTTTGTACGTTCTCCCTGTGACCTGCGTGGGTTTTCTCTGAGGTCCTCGGTTTCCTCCCACACTCCAAAGATGTACAGATTTGTAGGTTAATTGGCTTGATGTAAATATAAAATATGTGGCCCTGGTGTGTGTTGGGTAATGTTAATATGCGGGGATTGCTGGTCGGTGTGGACTCGGTGGGCTGAGGGGCCTGTTTCTGCGCTGTATATCTAAACTTAACTACACTAGAAACAAGGAACTGCAGATGCTGGTTAACAAAAAAAGATACAAAGTGCTAGAGTTACTCAGTGAGTCAGGCAGCATCTCTGTAGAACATGGGTAGGTAACGTTTCCGGTCAGGATCCTCCTTTAGTGAAAAGTGCAGAGTGAGCAGGACATAGTGGGAAATTTGGCATTTTGGCCAACAGAATACTTTTTCAAAGTAAATCAGCTTGCTTTTGAATTTGTCAGCATGTTGCAAGGATCTTAGATGCCTGACTATGGTTGAAAATGCAATCAGTAATCGGATTTAAATCTACCCCCAGGGAGGGAGAAGGCTGAAGCTGAGAATTTGAAAGGTAAAATGCTGGGAATATTTATGTTTATAAGTCATAGGAGCAGATATAGACCATTCGGCCCATCGAGTCTTCTCCGCCATTCAATCACGGCTGATCTATCTTTCCCTCCAAACCCCATTCTCCAGCCTTCTCCCCATAACCCTCGACACCCATACTAATCAAATATCTGTCAACATCTGCCTTAAAAATACCCTATGACTTGGCCTCCACAGCCATCTGTGGCAATGAATTCCACAGATTCACCACCCTCTGATTGAGAAATTCCTCCTCATCTCCTTTCTAAAGGTATGTCCTTTTATTCTGAGGCTATGCCCTCTGGTTCTAGACTCTCCCACTTGTGGAAACATCCTCTCCACATCCACTCTATCTGGGGCATTTCACTATTCAGTAAGTTTCAATGTTTTCAAGAGAGAGTTAGATTTAGCTCTTAGGGCTAAGGGAATCAAGGGATATGGGGAAAAACCCGGAACGGGGTACTGATTTTGGATGATGATCCATGATCATATTGAATGGTGGTGCTGGCTCGCGAAGGGCTGAATGGCTTACTCCTGCACCAATTTTCTATGTTTCTAAGTCCCCCCTCATCCTTGTAAAGGCTGGTATAATAAAATATATTAGAGAAACAAAATGCAAGGGAGTGAAGGAACAGAGGTAAAAAGAAAGGGGGAAAATGACATTTTACAGCATAAACTATTCTAATTGTCAAGTTGGAGTAAACTCAAACAACTAACTTGGAGTTCCTTCACCATAGAAATTGTAACAGTTGGAAAAGGTTACTTAACACAACTTTACTGATGGAAGATAGATAGGGGTAGGCAATAAATGGAAGGAACTGCAGATGGAAGTCTTCTTCTTTTGTGTCCATCATCCATGTTTCAAATGTTACATCGCTGTCATCGTCCGTCCTGAAAAGGGCGCAAGCTTCCGGCGACACTCAGTGGGAGCCATCACTTGTACAATAGATGATGGTGGTGGCAGAATTAGCTCAGGACACGTCCAGTTTCCAGCCCCGCAACATGGACGCTTCTGCTATGGGGCCAGATGCTGGTTTAAACCGAAGATAGACACAAAAAGCTGCAGTAACTCCGGGGCAGGCAGCATCTCTGGAGAAAAGGAATAGGTGACGTTTCGGGTAGAGACTTGAGTCTGAAGAAGGGTCTCGACCCGAAATGTCACCTGTTCCTTTTCTCCAGAGATGCTGTCTGACCCACTGTGTTACTCTAGCTTTTTGTTGCTGTCTGTCTTCGGTAAGCAATAAATGCCGGCCCTTTTTTTCTTTGACACAACTCCCACATCCCTTGCATGAATAAAAATCTGCTGCAGATTGTTATAATGTCAGGCCTGGTGGTTAATATTAGTCAACTGACAATTAATTAACAGTAGCCATGTAATGAATTGGATAGAATGACACAGTTCTTTCCTCTGGTCTATAAATAGAGCATTAATGGCTACCATAAATAGAAAATTAAAACTGTAGCTATGTTATTGTAATGAACTATCTTGAACAATGTAACGCAACCTAACAGATAGCTCTGTACTCCAACATATTCATTTACAGACAAACTTGGATCTGTTTTGTTTTCAAATTCCAAGCCTTATTTACATGATTATTGCTATTGCCCATTTGTTCTTAAGTATGTGCAATGGCAATTTTAATCTTTATTAGTCATAGAACCTTACAGCGTGGAAACAGGCCCTTTGGCACAACTTGCCCACATCGACAAACATGTCCCATCTACACTCGTCCCACCTGCCTCTGTTTGCCCCATATCCCTCCAAACCTGTCCTATCCATGTACCTGTCTAATAGTTTCTTAAATGTTGCGATAGTTCCTGTCTCAACTACCTCCTCTGACAGCTCGTTCCATACACCCACCGCCCTTTGTGTGAAAAAGTTACCCCTCAGATTGCTATTAAATCTTTTCCCTTTCTCCTTAAACCTAGTCTCGATTCCCTAACTCTGAGCAAGAGACTCTGTGCATCTATCCGATCTATTCCTCTCATGAACACCTCTATAAGAACACTCCTCATTCTCCTGAGCTCTAAGGAATAGAGACCCAGCCTGCTCAACCTCTCCCTGTAGCTCGGACCCCCAAGTCTTGGCAACAGCAACATATTAAGTCAATGTTTGGCACATGATGCTGTCACTGCCCACAAACTACCTTGTTAAATTAACCAAAGTCCCTTTGCACGTTCTCCCTGTGACCATGTGGGTTTCCTCCCAGTGCTTCGGTTTCCTCCCACATCCCAAAGGTGTTGGCCTCTGTAAACTCCCCCTAGCATGTAAGACGGTTAGTGTATATGGGTGGTCAATGGGCAATAGACAATAGACAATAGACAATAGGTGCAGGAGTAGGCCATTCAGCCCTTCGAGCCAGCACCGCCATTCAATGCGATCATGGCTGATCACTCAATCAGTACCCCGTTCCTGCCTTCTCCCCATACCCCCTCACTCCGCTATCCTCAAGAGCTCTATCCAGCTCTCTCTTGAAAGCATCCAACGAACTGGCCTCCACTGCCTTCTGAGGCAGATTTGAGGGTGGACTCTACAGATTTGAGGGTTAATTAGCTTCTATTAAACTGCTTCTACTGTTTAGAGAGTGGATGAGAAAGTGGGATAACATGGAGGGATATGGGTGGGACTAGTGAAGATAGGACATCTTGGTCAGTGTGGGCAAGTTGGGCTGAAGGGCCTGTTTCCACGCTGTGTGTCTCTATGACTAGTGTGAACAATGGTTGGGATGGACTCAGTTGGCCAAATGGTCTGTTTCAATACTGTATCTCTAAACTATAAATACTAGGATCAATGAAAAAGACTCAACCTGTTGTGTTTAGAGATGCTACAAGTTTTTATTCATGGATTTGTCTCGTTCTTCCTTACTAGAAATTCTTTTCGAAAATGCTGTTTCTCCTGTGTCCTGTTATAGCTGTAATTATGTCACACAACTAACTGTAATGTTTCTAATTTGACTTTTGACAGCTGATTCTTCCACACAACTCCATCTGAATCTACCTTCCCAGTTCCCTGAGCAAATTAATTAAGCGTGTGTGGCACTACTCAAGAGCCATAAAGGAACTATAAATGCTCATAGTACGTAGTATATATAATGAGCGACAATGTGATTCCTGCAATATGTTACTTTTAACTTTTCTGATTGCTCAGTCATGCAACATTTAACTGTGAGCTTATAAAGCCTCTTGTAAACCCTCATTCCAGTCAGCAAAATTGTTGTGTTAACGGCAGCTCCTTCATATATATTTAGTCTAAGTGAACTCAACTGCGTCTCTTCCAACTGGTTTTGTTCTGGGCAGCCTGTGTAGGCACAGTCCCATTATTCATTTCATGGGACAGTGAGAATATTCACCTATCCGTGTTCTCCGGAGAACTGATGCTGAGTTACTCCAGCGATTTTTGCCTTTTTTTCGCTTCATCCAGTTTCCAAGACCCAAAATAGACACAAAAAGCTGGAGTAACTCAGCGGATCAGACAGCATCTCGGGAGAAAAGGAAATGGTGACGTTTTGGGTCGTGAACCTTCTTCAGACTCTGGACCTAATATTTCCTAACAAGTTTGCTTCCGCATTATACATTCTTAGAAAATTATTATATATGAATAAACATCTTTACTGATGGTGGGTTCATCGAACAAGCTACGAGGGGGAATAGTTGAGGCGGGTACCATAATAGCATACTTTAGACTATAGTGATACATCATAGAAACATGCCCTTGGTCCCTCCGAGTCCTCATCGACTAGCGATCACCCCGTACACTACCTCTATCCAACACACTAGGGACAAGTTTTACAATTTACTGAAGCCAATTAACTTCAACTAGACAAACCTGTACGTCTTTGCAGTGTGGAAGGAAACCGAAGCTACAGGTTTGTAGGTTAATTGGCTTGGGTAAAAATTGTAACTTGTTCCTAGTGTGTGTAGGATAGTGCGAGTGTACGAGGATTGCTGGCCAGCACGGACTCGATGGGCTGAAGGGCCTGCTTCCGTGTTGTATCTCTAAACTAAACTAAATTCAGGTATAAAAATGCGTAATTCTCCCCCGAAATAAAAAGGGGGCAATTCAGTTTTCTATGAAGTACACGGGCATTATTGTTTCTTGTTTTGGTGTCTCACTGTCAAATGGAGGTCATACATTTACCCATTGGGCTTCATAATTCGTTTTGCAATGGACCGGTTGTAACTGATTTTATCTTTTTAGATTCAAAGGCAGCATTTCATTTGCAATTCTAAACAGGAGTTGCTGCTTTACATTACTAGGTCACCAGAGGTGACAGTTATTTCTGTATTTTCTTTCCTGAAGGCTAGTACTAGTTTTTTTTTTAATAGCTATGGTTGACTTCATTGCCCTGCGGTATTCAATAAAGGAAGGATCCCGCATTCGTCAATGTGGTCCAGCTCAGTGGCCGCTCACAGCTAAACGTTAATCACTGAAGAATTGTCTCTTGTATGCTCAGTAACTGCTGAGTTTCACCCATGGGAACCACCTGAGTTCCACCAGATTTGCCAAGCTGAGATGCGGTATTTCAGCTGAGCATCCCAGTCAGATTAACCTGGACGAACAGCCTCTGAAACAATATTTTTTAAGTGGTCCAGTTTAAAATCTAATGAGGAGCCAGAGAACATCTTATATGTCAACAGTCTGAAGAAGGGTTCCGACCCAAAATGTCACCTATCCATGTTAAGAAGTGTCTCGACCCGAAACGTCAGCCATTCCTTCTCTCCAGAGATGCTGCCTGTCCCGCTGCGTTACTCCAGCTTTTTGTGACTTTCTCCCGAGATGCTGCCTGACCCGCTGAGTTGCTCTAGCACTCTGTGAAAGGTCACCTATCCATGTTCTCCAGAGATGCTGCCTGACCCGCTGAGCTACTCCAGCACCTTTTGTCTTTTTTAGCATATATGCTGTTTTGCAATGAGGCCACTGAGAGAATTGGACGATTAAATTCTTCACCCATGCACGCAATTAAACTTGACAGTCGCTGGCAAACCTTGCTTTTATGTACGATTAAAATAAGACCGATTTTTAAATGGATGCCAAGGTTAAAACTAACATCGAGAATTGTACTACCAGTGGATGGAGCATTTAAGCAGAAGCACTTGAGGGACATAATGAACGTTCGTTAAAGACTTTTCTGAGTGAGTATAGTGGAGGTGTTACACTCACAATGTCATTGTTTAAACTTTAAAAGAACATGCTGATATGTACTGTGTAGGATACTGTGTCAGTCTGAAGGAGGGTCTCGACCCGAAACGTCACCCATTCCTTCTCGCGTGTCCTGCTACGTAACTCCAGCATTTTGGGTCTTATCTATTACTGATATGTACTAGTTGATCCTCTATTACTAAGTATGCAATATTATTTCTTAACCATTTGGAGTTCTGGATCTATGCTGACATTTTTAATTTTCCCCAACCACTGAGGAAAATAGACACAAAGTATGACTTTAATAATTTTTAAGAAATGACCCCATTGTTTAACTTTCACCGCCATATGCGAACCTGAAACTTGGCACGTATCAGTTTCTTTCTTACATTGTGCACTAAAATATATTGAAGCAGTGTGAATATTTCATTGAGGATATTCATGGCGTTGAAGCTCAAAGGACATCCAAACGTGACTTGATATTGTTTTCTTTGTAAAGTTGTTTTCCTTTATGTATGCTGTCTTTTTTAAAAACTCAGACAGCGTAAGAGCCCACAAGGTATTATCGCTGGTGTTAAGGCAAAATCACTTCTTGTGCAGGCATTCTTCTGATCTAGCTATATTGCCATCGGGTTAACATCTCATCAAAAATAGTGTTAATTGGAATGTCATCCAGGAACATCAATGTCACAAATTAAAGTCATAGACAATAGACAATAGGTGCAGGAGGAGGCCATTCGGCCCTTCGAGCCAGCACCGCCATTCAATGTGATCATGGCTGATCATTCTCAATCAGTACCCCGTTCCTGCCTTCTCCCCATACCCCCTGACTCCGCTATCCTTAAGAGCTCTATCTAGCTCTCTCTTGAATGCATTCAGAGAATTGGCCTCCACTGCCTTCTGAGGCTGAGAATTCCACAGATCAATAGTATATTGCACAACTCTCTGACTGAAAAAGCTTTTCCTCATCTCAGTTCTAAATAGCCTACCCCTTATTCTTAAACTGTGGCCCCTTGTTCTGGACTCCCCCAACATTGGGAACATGTTTCCTGCCTCTAACGTGTCCAACCCCTTAATAATCTTATACGTCACATAGAGTCACACATCTTGGAAACAGGACCTTCGGCCCTTCCTGATCACACCAACCAAGATACCCTGTCTACGCTAGTCCCATCTGCCCGGGTTTGGCCCATACCACTCTAAACCTTTCCTATCCATGTGCCTGTCCAAATATCTTTTCAATGTTGTTACATCACCGGCACAGTCCTATCCTGGTTCAAATCTTACCTCTCTGACAGGCACCAGTTCATCTCCATTAACAACTGTAAATCCCCCACCGCTCCCCTCCCCCAAGGTGTCCCCCAAGGCTCAGTCCTTGGCCCCCTCCTCTTCATCCTCTACCTGTTCCCCCTTGGTCAATTAATCCGCCGTCATGGTCTCAACTTCCACTGCTTCGCCAATGATATCCAGCTCCTCATCTCCACCAAATCAATCTCCACCACCACACACTCTACACTGACAAACTGCATCACTGAAATAAAATCTTGGCTTCAATCAAATTTCCTCAAACTCAACTGCAACAAATCTGAAATCATCATCATTGGTCCAAAAACGCTCACCAAATCCACCCAAAACTTCATCCTCAATATTGATGGTCTCCCAGTATCCACCTCCCCTCACATCCGGAATCTTGGAATCATCTTTGATCAAACCCTCTCCTTCGACAAACACATCAAACACATCACAAAGACAGCCTTCTTCCACCTCAAAAACATTGCCCGTCTCCGTCCATCCCTCTCCTCCACAGCTGCAGAAACCCTCATCCACGCCTTCATCACCTCCCGTCTGGACTACTGCAACAGCCTCCTCTATGGCGCACCCTCAAAAATCATCAGTAAACTTCAATACATTCAAAACTCCGCTGCCCGTCTACTCACCCACACCCTGATCCGTGACCATATCACCCCCGTCCTTTACAAACTCCACTGGCACCCCATCCCCCAGAGAATCCAGTACAAAATCCTCCTCATGACCTACAAAGCCCTCCATAACCTGGCCCCATCCTACCTGACTGACCTCCTCCACAGGCACACTCCCACCTGCACCCTCCGCTCTGCTGCTGCCAATCTCCTATCCCCCCCCATCCGGACCAAACTCAGATCCTGGGGGGACAGGGCTTTCTCCATCGCTGCTCCCACCCTATGGAACTCACTACCCCAAACCGTCAGAGACTCCTCCTCACTCACCACATTCAAAACATCACTGAAGTCTCACCTGTTCAGTACTGCCTTCAACCACTGAAGGTCACCTCACCTTCTGTCTCCTTTCTCTGTTTGTCTACTTATTTATCTATTTATTCACTTCCCTATGTTCTTTAAATCCCTGTAAAGCGTCTTTGAGTGTATGAAAAGCGCTATATAAATGTAATGCATTATTATTATTATTATTGTACCTGCCTCAACTATCTCCTCTTAGAGGTGTCCTTCTTTGGTTTAGATCAGCATCTGCGGTTCCTTCCTACACATGACCACTTTCCATTTTTTAGTAGGCTGCTTTTGGATATTTTAAAGGCGGAGATTGACAGATTCTTGATTAGTATAGGTGTCGGGGGTTATGGGGCGAAGGCAGGAGAATGGGGTTTAGAGGGAAAGATAGATCAGCCATGATCGAATGGCGGGGTAGACTTTATGGGCCGAATGGCCTAATTCTGCTCCTGGAACGTGAAGCGAGAGATGTAGACTGTGATAAAGAGAGATATGGAACAAATGCCCACAATGGTCTCCTCTGGCAGCTCATTCCATATACCCACCACTCTCTGTGGAAAACGTTGCCCCTCAGGTCCCTATGAAGTGTTGCCCCTCTCACTTGAGTTAAATTAGGTTGACTAATTTTCTGCATACTCAGTGTAAAAGGAAGGTCCAGTGTGGTCCATGATGTAGGGCTCTTGCACGATCATGGGATCATCGCATTTCATGACTTCAGCTTGGAAACATCCTCCCTCTTTGCAAAATAGGCCCCTATTTCTTTGCAGATGGATGAGACAAACGTCATTGATTTAAAGGATTGTCATTAATAAACTGAGATGAAAGCTGCTGTCCATTTTAAAATGCAGTTTTGTTTATTATGTTGTATTGAGAAATTTCAGAAAGATAAAAGTTTGTACATTTTGTCCATTCCAAATCACTGTGCCATTTGAACTTCTGCAGTTAAACAAGAAGGAATGTGAATCACAGCATATTCTGCAGTTGAAATCACAAGTTGACAGGGTCAAATCTCCTCTGTCTCTCCAATTTCCCACCCCCTGGACGTATTTTAGCTCTGTTGAAAGCCCTGGCTACGCATTATAGAGAAGCGCAAGGTTACTTAAAGAAAACTTATCCATGAACTTCAGGAAAATGATTAAATATAGTCAGTGTAAAAATAGAGCACAAAGTTTAATTGACCATTGTTACAGAGTGTGCACGAGATAAATGATGTAAATTCATTATTGGTCAATCACTTAACAAGAGTGCAGATAAAAACTTGTTTGAATTTTTTCATTATTTGCTTGTGTTCATTTAAGTGGAATTGAATGTAGACAGAGTGTCTCGGCAAAGTAATTGCTGTCTTTGCTTTCATTTTTTTCTTTAATCATGTGGGTCTGTATGGATTTTACCTGTTTAGCAATCTCTTCATCTTATCGTCTTCAGTATGCACCATTCTTTTCATTCTTGCATACCTCTTCCATTTTTTATTCTTTCCGTGTTCTATTCTTTATTACTTTTGCAATGAGATTTAAACTGACTCGTTGGATTTGCAATCACAGCTTGTAGTTCATGCCGCTAATAAAGGTAGAGATGCCAGACTGTTCTTAAATTTGCGTGATCCCTGTTTGACCCTCAACTACTTGAAGAGTAAGTTTTCATACCGAGATTCCCATCGCAGAAACCACAAACAATTTAAAAAATGAAGGAAAATCTCCTTAATCAGTGATCCTGCCCAAGTAAAACCATTTCATTCTCCTCTGTTCAGACTGAGAGAATCAGATCAGTCTGAAAAAATGGCTCAAGTAAAAACATGGCCTGTCCATTTCCTCCACAATGCTGCCTGACCCGCAGTTCCTCCAGCACTTTGTCTTTTGGTCCAGATTCCAGCACCTGCAGTTCCTTGTATCTCCACTGTGGTTTAGTGGCCCATTGTGTAGTAGTATGATATCCAGATGAAATAAAGGGTAAAATTCACATATTATGTGGGACCAAAACCATATGGACACGTATAACCACACACTCTGCCCACACTGCAGGCTCCAGTCACACAAACAACAAATACAACCCATCTTATGGCAAATAGGATTCACAAGACACCACAGGACCGGTCTTTGAAGGAATGCGCTATGTTCATAAGTTGTAGGAGCAGAATTAGGCCATTCGGTCCATCGAGTCTACTCCGCCATTCAATCATGGCTGATCTATCTCTTCCTCTCAACCCCATTCTCCTGCCTTCTTCGCGTAACCCCTGGCACCCGTACTAATCAAGAAACTGTCAATATTCGCTTTAAAAATACCCATTGACTTCCACAGATTCACCACCCTCTAACTGAAGAAATTCCTCCTCATCTTTCTAAAAGTACGTCCTTTTATTCTGAGGCTATTCTTGACTGTCCCACTGGTAGAAACATCCTCTCCACATATCCCTTCTAAACTCCAGCGAGTATAGGCCCAGTGTCATCAAACGCTCATCAAATGTTAACCCCACCCGTTGCCTGTCCGTGGGTGTGGGGGGAAGAGAGGGGAAGTTTTGTTGCCTCCATCACAGTGAGGGGGTGTTTGGAGTCACTGTGATGGATGTTTGTGTTGGGGTCGGGTGTCCTGTGTTCTTTTCTTTTTTGCTGTGTCTTGTGACTGCTGAAATTTCGTTCGGTGTTGTGCCGAATGACAATAAAGTGTTGTTATGTTATGTTATGTTATCAAAACTCCCAATAATGCATAGCTGAACTTGCATGCAGATTTATGGATGATAAGTCAACAAATGATTAAATTATATTGGTATTTCAAAAATGTAAATGCCATTGTGGTATCAAAAGAACTCAAGCCTGCTGCATTTGTTGCTCGTGATGTAGCCTCCTCTACATTGATGAGACCAAATACAGTCTATGGAATCGTGCATCAACAATCAGTCTGTTATGGTCATTTAGATCTCCCGGTTGCCAGCCATGTTAATTCCTGTTCCCATTTCCAATCTCATTCCCATTCCCATTATCGGCTAACAAAACCAAACATAAACATGCTGTAATGGCAAGGTGCTAGGCATCTTTTAAAGAAGCAAAGATGTGTAGATTCACACAGCCCAGACTCCCAACCATTGATCACAAAGATCAAACACCATTGACAACATCTACACTTCACGCTGCCTCAGGAAGGCAGCCAACATCATCAAAGACTTATCTCACAATACAATACAATACAATACAATACAATATATCTTTATTGTCATTGTACCCAGGGGTACAACGAGATTGGGAATGCGCCTCCCATACGATGCAATAATTTAGGTAATTTAGACAGCAGCAACCCAACGAAACGAACAGTTGTAACAGTTTTGGACAGGGTAAAGTGCAAGTTGATCTATGCGTTGTGGCCATCCGGCTCAGCAGGACCGGTTCATAGCAGCTATGGCCCTGGGGATGAAGCTGTTCCTGAGTCTGGAGGTGCGGGCATAGAAGGCCTTGTATCGTCTGCCCGATGGAAGGAGTTCGAACAGACTGTTGCAGGGGTGTGAAGAGTCTTTGTGGATGCTGGTGGCTTTTCTGAGGCATCGTGTGTTGTAGATGCCCTCCAAGTCTGCTGGCTGTGTTCCGATGGCCCTCTGAGCTCTATGGACTACCCGCTGTAGAGCTTTCCTTTCTGCCTCCGTGCAGCTGAGGTACCACACAGGGATTCCATGCGTTAGGATGCTCTCTATGGTGCAGCGGTAGAAGGTCGTCAGCAGCTGTTGGGGTAGACCAGACTTTTTCAGTGTTCTTAAGTAGAACAGTCTTTGTTGTGCCTTCTTGACCAGCGCAGCAGTGTTATTGGACCATGTTAGGTCCTCCGAAATGTGAGTGCCCAGAAACTTGAAGCTGGACACTCTCTCCACACTGACCCCATTGATAGAGATCGGGGCATATTCCCCGTTATGTGACCTACGGAAGTTGATGATCAGCTCCTTGGTCTTGGTGGTATTTAGGGACAGGTTGTTATCCGAGCACCAGTCCGCCAGGTTCTGCACCTCCGCTCTATAGTTTGTTTCATCCCCGTTGGTGATCAGCCCGATCACCGTTGTGTCATCTGCAAACTTGACAATGGTGTTGGTGTCGAATGCAGGAACACAGTCGTGTGTGAAGAGGGAGTAGAGCATGGGGCTCAGAACACAGCCCTGTGGTGTGCCGGTACTCAGGGTGATAGTGGAGGACAGGTGCGGGCCCATTCTCACTGCCTGCGGTCGTTCCAGCAGGAAGTCCAGGATCCAGTCACATAATGACGAGCTAAGGCCTAGCTGGTGGAGTTTGGTGATGAGCTTGGTGGGGATGACCGTGTTGAAGGCGGAGCTATAGTCTATGAATAGCATCCTCACGTACGTGTCCTGTCTCTCTAGGTGAGTCAGGACAGTGTGAAGAGCCAGAGAGATGGCGTCCTCTGTAGATCTATTTGCCCTGTATGCAAATTGATGTGGGTCATTCCTCCTTCTCCCTGCTCCCATTGGGCAAAAAGTACAGAAGCTTGAAAGCGCACACCACCAGACTCAGGAACAGTTTCTTCCCCTCTGTTATCAGGCTTCTGAACGGTCCTTCCACAAGCTAGTGTACTGGCTGATTCACCTCTACCCCATTGTGGACATTGGACTTTGTCTCTGGAACTGATGCGCTACAATACTGAGAACTATATTCTGCACTCTGTAGCTTCCCCTTTGCTCTACCTATTGTATTTGAGTTTGGCTTGATTGCATTTATGTATGGTATTATCTGATCTGTTTGGATAGCATGCAAAACAAAGCTATCACTCTATCTCGGTACGTGACAATAATAAAACTACACCTACTTACTGTTGACTAACTAGCTGGTTGGCATAGAATTGGCAGAGGAATCTCTCACCTCTTTTAGAGTCAGTGAAAATACAGGTCGAAAATTTTCTTACCAAAATGAGAGAATACAGAATAGTATCTTCAGGGTAGAATCTGTATTTCAGTGGTGAAGATTGTCTTCAAACATGAAAAGTGGCAGTTTCTGAGAATATAAAACTAGCTTCACTTCACATTATAGGCACACAAAGCTGGAGTAACTCAGTGGATCAGGCAGCACCTCTGGAGAAAAGGAATAGGTGACGTTTCGGCTCGAGACCCTTCTTCAGACTGAGAGTCAGGTGAAAGGGAAATGAAAGAAATAGGTAAATAGAACAAATTAATGGAATATATGCAAAAAGCAATGATGATGAAAGAAAGGTGGGGCCCACAATCATCCGTTGTTGGCTGTGGGGTCGGTGATAACAAGTTATACATGCCGCCTGACCCGCTGAGTTACACTAGCTTTTTGTGTCTATCTTCGGTGGAAACCAGCATCTGCAGTTCCTTCCTACACCTTCACTCCCCATTACACTTTCTGGTGCTGAGGAACACTCCATGAGGTGTCGTGACACTTACTGTATTGGTTTCAGGGGTGGAAGGTGAGACAGCAACGGCAAACTGCAAGGAAAAGCAGTTTCATCCCAGATCAGTCATTACTCTTTCAAAGTAACTGATTCCCACACACCACGCGACACAAAAAAATTGGCTTGTGATCAAGATTACTTAGTAATTGTATGGATCTTTTCATTTTACTTGCATAAACGCAGACCTTTCCTGAAGATGATAATTTTACTCTCCATTCATTCCTTAAATAGTCATTGCTGTAAAGCCATTACTAACCATTGATTGATAGAAAAGATTACTACAACTTATGTGTACATTATAAAACTAGCAGCAATTTTTTTAAATTATTTTATAAGCTTCTTATACTCATTATTCTTAATAAGAGTATAAAACATTGTTGCATTCTGTAAATATTTAAGCTTAACATGTGTTTAATATATATTTTAGGTTCAATATATTTTCATAGAGTGACACTCGTGTCTTTTCTTCAATGTAAACTTTTATATTAATGAACCCAATTCTTTCTTCCAAAGTAAAACATTTGTGCTCAGCTGTTTTTGTGTAGATACTGGAAAAATGAATTTACTGGGTGAATTTTTCCTGTTACATTGGGCTGCAGTGAGTGCATGCCATTATTGGTGATAAGGCTATTAATATTATTTTTATTACCATTTTTGTATGACCAGTAAATATCAATCTAATCTTGGGAAACAATTGCAGAATTACAGAGCCTGATAATGTAATGTATTGAATTAGTTACCTTCATTAAAACTGTTCACCTCAGCGGCCTTTACTCTAGATATTAATTTAATTATTTTCTATTCTGGTGCCAGATTTAGTTAAGTTCTCAGAAATATGCTCTTTTGGCCACAGCAGTTTCGGTTTTAAAATCAACGAATAAACCGTGCAATATTGGGAATAATATCGGCATTTTCCATTCTTGTTGGAAGTTTATTTTTCACAGAAGTGCAAGTACTTTAGCTTGTACATCGGGAGTAAATTTCCTGAATTTTTATTTCTTGATATCAAACACAAATCTAAAGCAGAAAGGGCTGGAAGAGTCCACTATCAGCTGGGGAAAGAATGCCATTCCTGCTTTGACAACTTCTCGCTTCCTGTATTTTCCACAAAAGAAAATGTAATCACGAGCACAATTGTGTTGTGCCGTTATTAACTGCTGAAATAATTCATGATGGAATTTTATGATGTCTGGAAGTCAAATCATTATTTCTAATTTCAATGCTAACATGAGAAAATGCTAGTGAATAAAAGACCACAGTATTTATTTATATTGATGCCAATCGCATTTCCTCCTTCGTACTCGGCCATCCTCCCTACAGTTTTTTGCAGGGTAATTTTGTGGCGTTAATCTTCCGCGTGATCTTTTACTCTTCCGTTCTTTTCACTTTCTCGCTTGTTGAACTTCTGCTGCGATTAATCGATCAGTGTTTTCAAGAAATGCATTCCAAAACATTGATGTAAAACGCAGCCCATTACAATAAATGTACTGATTTTAATCAATGCAAATTACACCATATATAGCTCTTGCAAAACCACATACGACTCAATACAAATTACTCCATGTAAAGCAATTAAGATTTTTAAATGTGGAGAAAGGAATAGCAGATGCTGGAATAGACCAAAGTGTATTGTCTTTCCGCTGACTGGATAGCACGCAACAAAAGATTTTCACTGTACTTCGGTACACGTGACAAATTAAACTCAACTCAACTCAACTCAAGATGGACGCAAAGTACTGGATTAACTCAGCAAGTCAAGCAGCATCTTTGGAGAAAAAGGATGTGTGACGTTTCGAGTGAAGACCCTTCTTCCCGACCCGAAACGTCACCCATCCTTTTTCTCCAGAGATGCTGCCTGCCCGCTGAGTTACTCCAGCACTCTGTGAAACGTCACCTATCCATGTTCTCCAGAGATGCTGCCTGACCGCTGAGTTACTCCAGCACTCTGTGAAACTTCACCTATCCATGTTCTCCAAAGATCCTGCCTGACCTGCTGAGTTACTCCAGCATCATGTGTCTATCTAAGATTTTTAAACGACAGCTCTAAACCTGCACCTTTATCTTCAATTTGTCTTTGTGATCTAGTTAGTAACTATCAAGGTCTAGACCAGGCTCCACATTGTCCCGTATCTACCAGCTTTGCAGGGCTGATTAGGATCAGGTAGGTGTCAAGGTAATGCCATGTTTGGATTTAACAACCTGATAATTGTTGGAACATGGGGATAACAACAAGGATGAATTGAGAGAAATAGTGACTGAACCATCGTACCATCAACTAAAGACCTGTCCTGATCTTATATCTACCTCATTGGAGACTCTCAGACTATCTTTGATCGGACTTTACTAGTTATATCTTGCACAAAATGTTATTCACATTATTCCCTTTTTCATGTATCTGTACACTGTAAATGGCTCGATTGTAATCATGTATTGTCTTTCCGCTGACTGGTTAGCACGCAACAAAACCTTTTCACTGTACCTCGGTACACGTGACAGTAAACTAAACTCAAATGGGCCATGACTTCAAAAGTTGCTTTCTTTATGCTTAATAAATATTTCAGTTCTTATTTATTTTCCAAGAAAGAAATGCTGAAATATAACCCCTTTTTTTCAATACATGCAACTCCTGTGTGTGATTTTAAATGCATTGTGCAGTAACGGCTGTAGCCCACTGTATGTTGTGTGTGTTCGCTGAGAGAACTGACAAGCTCACCGATTTGATTTACAGTCTATGGTAGTGCTGACTTTAATGTAACGAGGGCTTAGAATTATTTAGTCGGCAATTGAGATTTACAAATTCAGGCTGGTGGGTGTTCCTGTCCAATTTATAAGTTGATTGTGACATCTTCTAAAAATCTGAAACCAGCGCACCACTGTAAAATAAAGAGTACGCTGAACAGAAACGATGCTGTAAATCAAAAAAGTCTACTGTTCACGCCTGCATGTACTGTCATTGTCAAAGGGCAATACTGTATATGCAATAAAGTTTCAAGTGACTATTCTTTCTCCTGCCAATAGGCAGTAGGGTTTATCAACATCCATGGGTGATGATTGTCGCTGTTGAAGCTGATTCCCGACCCTGAAATCAAAGAATTCTGTTAGAATGTCTTATAGCCACTTGCAAGAATGTTATTTATTTCTCATTATCATTTAAATGTTATAATTGACTCCACTGATGAGGAAAGCAGTGAAGTTATAGAATATAGGAACGGCTCTTCTTCCCCTCTGTATCAGGTGTCTGAACGGTCCTTCCAGTTACAGTTTTGTTTATTGCCACGCTTACCGAGGTACAGCAAAAAGCTTTTGCTGCGTGCTATCCAGTCAGTGGAAAGACAATACATGATTACAATCAAGTTATTAACAGTGTATAGATTGATGCATGATATGGGGATAATGTTTAGTGCCAGGTGAAGCCAGCAAAGTCCAATCAAGGATAGCTCGAGGATCACCAATGAGGTAGACAGTGGTTCAGGACTCCATTGTTCAGCTTCCATAAGTTAGGGTGCTGTCCGATTCATGGTGTGGCACGGTGGCGCAGCGGTAGAGTTGCTGCCTTACAGTGAATGCAGCGCCAGAGACCCGGGTTCCATCCCGACTACGGACGCTGTCTAACGCTGCGGAGTTAATACGTTCTCCCCCTGACCTGCGTGGGTTTTCTCCGAGATCTTTAGTTTCCTCCCACACGCCAAAGATGTGCAAGTTTATAGGTTAATTGGCTTGGTAAATGTAAAAATTGTCCCTAGTGGGTATCGGATAGGATAGGGATCGCAAACCCGGTGGGCCGAAAGGGCCTGTTTCCGCGATATATCTCGAAACTGTATCTCTAAACTAAACCTCTACCCGATTGCAGACATTGGACTTTGTCTCTGGAAACGTTGCATGATAATGCTGAGAACTATATTCTGCACTCTTCCCCTTTGCTCTACCTATATTACTAATGTCTCGCTTGATTGTATTTATGTTTAATGGTATCTGATTTGATTGGGTGAAATGCAAAGCAAAGCTTCTCGCTGAACCTCAGTACACGTGGCAATAATAAACCCAAAGCTACAGCAAATAGTAGTAATAAACCCAAATAATAAACCCAAAGCTACAGCAAATAGTGGTAGCCTGAATTTTGTAAGTACTTCTCTTATCAGTCAATTTATACCCCATTTAAACCTTATGCAATTTTGATATTTCTGCACGACCACAGTGCTCCCAAATCAGCAGCATACTGAACTCTAGGACCAGAGGGCACAGCCTCAGAATAAAAGGACGTACCTTCAGAATGGAGATTTCTGAAGTGTATAAGAAAATAACTGCAGATGCTGGTACAAATCGATTTATTCACAAAATGCTGGAGTAACTCAGCAGGTCAGGCAGCATCTCGGGAGAGAAGGAATGGGTGACGTTTCGGGTCGAGACCCTTCTTCAGACTTCACTTTCTGAAGTATATGCCAGGCTTTTGTCAGATTCGAGTTTTCAGACCAGGAAAGTGGCTGAGCCAGCATTAAAAATATTGAACTTATCGTTTGATAGAAAGATACAGCATGAAAATAGACCCTTCAGCCTACCGAGTCCCATGTTGACTATCGATCACCCGTTCGCACCCGTATCCCAATTTTACATCCACGCCCTACATACTAGGGGCAATTTAGTGTGCCTGAGGCCTGTTAACTGACAAATCTGTACGTCTTTGGGATGTGGGAGGAAACCAGAGCACCTGAAGATAGGCCAGTACTTGCTTAATTTATGCTGCCCAATGGCGGCACGGTAGCGCAGCGGTAGAGTTGCGGCTTTACAGCGAATGCAGCGCCGGAGACTCAGGTTCGATCCTGACTACGGGTGCTGCACTGTAAGGAGTTTGTACGTTCTCCCCGTGACCTGCGTGGGTTTTCTCCGAGATCTTCGGTTTCCTCCCACACTCCAAAGATGTACAGGTATGTAGGTTAATTGGCTGGGTAAATGTAAAAAATTGTCCCTAGTGGGTGTAGGATAGTGTTAATGTGCGGGGATCGCTGGGCGGCACGGACTTGGTGGGCCGAAAAGGCCTGTTTCCGGCTGTATATATATGATATGATATGATATGATAATTCATTGCAACTATTTTCAAAACCAAATGCATCAATTCCAATTGAAAACCCATGTTTCATATAATCTACCCATTTTAGTGTTTAAACTATTACTGCAGCTATAGGAGAGATATGGATCACGTGTAGGCAGAGGAGATTAGTTTAACCTGGCATCATCTTCAGCATGGACATTGTGGGTAAGGAGCTTATTCCTGTACTGTATGTTCCAGGTTCTATGCTTATTAGATGTGAAGTGGAAAATAGTTTTGTAGGCATAGTCAGGGTGTCAAAGGTTATGGAGAGAAGGCAGGAGAATGATGTTGAGAGGGAAAGATAGATCAGCCATGATTGAATGGTTGAGTAGACTCGATGGGCCGAATGGCCTGTCTGCACATATGACTTATGAACTTATGAATAAGGCAAAGCAAGTCAGCCTCTGGAAAAGTGGGATGTTTGCTATGTATGCACCTTGTTGGATCATTTTGCAGTGTATCTGTTAGAAGTGCTCTGCCACATCTTTGGTTATGTGGTTTACACACCAACCCCCACCATGATCGTATAGTCTGGACTTGCGTTCTATTGCTGTGTTGACAGATGTGCTGTCAATATACCACAAACTTGTCTGTTCTGACAGTTCAGGGGATGTTAATCTTCATAGGGCACTACCCAAAGAAGCACCAATATTTCTTAGCCAACATTCCATACTCAACTAGCATGCTTACCTCAGTTAATACCAGCAGGGTCCAGACCTAAACCATCACCCATCCTTTCTCTCCAGAGATGCTGCCTGACCCACTGAGTTGCTCCAGCACCATGTCTATCTCCAGCTGGCAAAAGGTCAGTAAAAGAGACAAAGTGCTGGAGTAACTCAGCGGGTCAGGCAGCATCTCGGGAGAACAGGAATAGTTAACGTTTGCAACCCTTCTTCTCTTAGTTGATTTCAGTTGAGTTTAGTTTATTGTCACGTGTACCGAGGTACCGTGGAAAGCTTTCGTTGCGTGCGATCCAGTCAGCAGAAAGACAATACACGATTACAATGGTGCCATCCCCAGTGTGCAGATACATGATACGGGGAATAACGTTTGGTGCAAGATAAAGTCCAGTAAAGTCCGATCAAAGATAATCCGAGGGTCTCCAGTGAGATAGATGCTGCCTGACCTTCTCTGAAGAAGTGTCCTGTCCCGAAACATCTCCTAATCATGTTCTCCAGAGATGCTGCTTGACCCACTGAGTTTCCCCAATATTTTGTGTGTTCTTTAGCATCTGGAGTTCCCTGTGTTGCCCAGAGATCAACGGCTTTTGTGGAGCGATATTGCCACAACACTTGCGTTATGTGACTGCACTTGAGCAAAAATGTGTTTTCTTTTTAATATAAGAAGCCTGGATTTAAAGTTAAACGTCTTGAATATCTTGCTTACATTAATTTAAATTCAAATGTTTGTTTGATCAGTGGAAGAGAGACCGCCTCTTGGGATTACTAAGCCAGGCAGAACTGCATTAGCAGTTTACTGTTGAGGCTCAAGTATCCCATGGGTTAATAATTGTTAGTAATTCTGTTCCCTTGAATAGTCAGACGCTGTAACTCCGCAAACTAGTTATTCCTTAGTGTCATCAGCATTTGCTTCAACAAAAAGGTCCATTTTTAAAAAGATAACAACAACAAAAAAAGGAACCTGACAATTCTTTGTTGCGGTTTTATATATTTTTAAGATTGACTTAATGATGGTGACATTCTTTGAGAAACAGATATTTCTTCTGCCAGGACTATGCCAGGTGTCATTTATAAAGGTCATGAATTGAGTCTCTTTGAAATTTAATGTAAGGTATTGTGTCCGTTTATTAGGTTTTATTTTGTGGAGCAGTTATGATGTTGAAACAGTGACAATAATGGCGCCATCATTCGTAGGAGATTGAAATGCAAGGCAAATTACTCTGTGAACTTTATGTATTCTCTGTGAAGTGACCTTCAACTATTCTTTGGCAACTATTTGAAATATATTTTATCAAATCTGCAGATAATGTGTAATTAGATTCCGGAACTACTGTACGTGATTATGATTTGTAATGGAAGGTCTGATTCAAATGCAGCAGGCAATTAAAGACTGAAGGGAAGTTACTTTGGGTTTTTATAACCTGCAGTTCATTTTCCCCTCACTTTATATTTTGTCTTTCATATTCATCACCGGTGTTTTTACTTGTAAAATATTTCTGAAACATGATCTTTTGTTCTTAGCGGCTGATATTAAAAAATAATTGTATGATAAATATTATTTTTGACACTTAAAATTTTGGAGACGGAACAATTATTCTGTTTATTTTCAAATAATTCCAGTCCCGTGCTTAAATTGGCGCTTGGAATAATAATCACCTGTCTTAGTTGCACTTTTGACCATGCGTTTGCCCAGATAGACACTTCCAGATAACG
The DNA here is from genome assembly GCF_053455715.1 of Rhinoraja longicauda. Taxonomy (NCBI): domain Eukaryota; kingdom Metazoa; phylum Chordata; class Chondrichthyes; order Rajiformes; family Arhynchobatidae; genus Rhinoraja; species Rhinoraja longicauda. Next base: position 2,965,069 of record NC_135975.1, read on the forward strand.
TCTTTGCCCTATAGTTTCCATTTTTGTTATGAAAATAGCTTTCATATTTGACTTGAATTGCACGGATCAATACTTTACAATAGACTGGGTCTAATGACACAGTTAAAATCATAATTTTTTTAGAAATATTTTGCATTAGTCTAGCAGCAATACAATACTTTGACAGTAGGAAACCCAGCCTTACAGTAAATATTGTTCATATCAAATCAGAGTACAAGAATTGGCCTTAACATATCGTGTACTGTTTTTGGGTTCTGATCTGGAAAAGCACATGGCATTTTGTTTCCATTTATGGTCCTGATTTCTGCTATCATGCTTATAATTAGAACCTGCTTTTTGTTTAAATTCGAGTCACAAAACAAAAGTTTTTGTTTCCAGCCTACCATGCCGTCTGCTGAAACAGATGTACTTGACGTTTGAATGAGAACAGTTTTTAATCTTTGTTTTAACACAGCAAGTCTTCGTGAGCAACTGCTTTAAGATCCCGATTGGTATGGCTTAAATTATTTTTTAAATGGTAATCATTAGCGTCTATACAATTATCTTCTTGACTAAAAACCATGCTGTAATACAGTATTTTTAATTCAATGCACCAGTCCATAATTAATGTCTTATGTATATTATAATTCTAGAGATATTCATTTTGCAAATTTGTTCTCGTGATTTTTTTTAAACCCAGGTACGGATTTCCAATTTGCATGTATCTTTTCTTCATCTTCAATTACTGTTGCCTGGAGGTGTGCTCTTGTCAAAAATAAATTTCCCCTTAAATACTTTGCATGAAAAATCAATCTCATCTAATTAATTTACTTTGCACTTTTTCGGACAGATTTAGATTTAAAAATTTTTTTACATTCTGTGGCCTTTTTCAAGTAAAGAGAATTTTTCTTTTCTTTTAATCAAGAACAGGGTAATAGCCCCAGAAGAGCTGGGGAAAATAAAATGGAGAGCATAATGTTGAGAAACCGTATTAATTGATTCACAACGGCATTTGAGAGAGGTTTTGATGGGGTGCTAAATGTTGCTAAAGCTAACCGAGGTATTCCATACTCTTAGAATAAATGTGAGTAAAAATTAAATACTCCAGGGTGGAAATTATAAGTTACCGAATGCAACAGTTCAGAAATTGGCACTGTAATAAATCATATATATTTTTAAACTTTTATTAATTTGAGGTTCGATTATTTTAGGTAGGTTTCATTGTAGGTTTGGGAATATATATGCGAGTGTGTGTTTATTTTAGAAACAAGATTTTGTATATGTTTATACGTTAAGAAATTTGTGTTTTGGTGCTAAAATGAGCTAAATTGTAACAAAAATTTTTTTTAAATATTATTCTAGATAATTTGTGTGAAAATTAATAAATAAATAGACAAGACTAAGGCGATGACCAAACATTTGTAATGAATATTTTTGAGTAAATTTATGATTTAAAGAGTTGAAAGAAGAAAGTCAAGAAATTATACTTTTTTCCCCCACTTCTGAGCAACAGATTAAGATTTATTTTTTTGCCCCCTCTCCTCTCAAAAATAGGCCAGGGTTATGTTTGATAATCTAAATGCTGTGGGTGTAACCTATACAGCAGTCCTAAAGTTTCACACTTCCATGTAACTTTTTTTAACCAGGAGATGTTATTTTATAAAAGACGTTATAAGTGTTAATGCACACATGCAGGTTCTGTTTTATTCATTAGAAACATGTACAAGTACTACAATTGGTGCAGTTGGTAGTGCTGCTGCCTCATGGTGCCAGAAACCCGGGTTCAATCCGGACCTCGGATGCTGTCCTTGTGGAGTTTGCACGTTCTCCCTGTGAGTACCCCTGTAGGTTCCCTCCGGATGTTTCGGTTTCCTCCCACATTCCAAAGAGATGCGGGTGAGTAGGTTAATTGGCCCTCTGTAAATTCCCGCTAGTGTGTATGGAATGGATGCAAAAGTGGGATAACATAGAACTAGTGTGAATGGGTGATTGGTGGTTGGCATGGACTCGGTGGACCAGGAGCCTATTTCCATTGTGTGTCTTTAAAAAAAAGACTCCCGATGTATATTTTTTTCATCCAGTGTACATCGTTGAACTTGGAAGAAGGAAAGGGTTTATTTCTTTGGGATATGTTAGGATTAGAAGAATCAAAGCATAGTGATGTAAGGAGCTGAGTTATAGAGATATAGATTCATACAGCACGGCCCTTTGACTCAACTTGGCCATGTTGACCAAGATCCCCCATCAACACCAGTCCCACCTGCATGGACCTGTCCAAATGTATTTTAAATGTTGCTATAGTCCCTGCCTCAAATACCTCCTCTGGCAGCTCATTCCATACAGCCACCACCCTGTGTGAAAAAGCTGCCTCTCAGGTTCCTGTTAAACCTTTCCCCTCTCACCTTAAACCTATGTCCTCTGGTTCTTGATTTTGCTACTCTGGAGAAAACAAAACTGTGAATTCACCCTTTCCATCCCCTCATGTTGGAGAAAGAAGCCATCTTAATTTTTCTTCTTTGAAAATGTATTCTGAAGCTTCCTTGTTCAGGAGTGGAGGTAGTATTTGCAGGTGGACCTTTGCTCGGTTGTGTGTACAGTTTCACATGCCAGTGCATGTTGTTGCATGCCGAACGACCGCATGTCATCCGTTGTCATTCAGCCGTTTCTCATGGGGATGCCAGACAGCAGGCGCCAGTCTGTTTGGTCTTTACACCGTGATTGCTGCAAGAATGCCAGCTCACTGTGTGGATGACACGTAACCCAGCAGATAAGTGGGAGCGTGTGGGACAAATTAGGCACATTGTTATATCTTAAAGGAAAAAATGCTTGCTGCATGGGGGTTCAAACAGAATTTCTCCAAAGGCTTTTTACACCAATCACTTCAAGGATAAACAACGGGCGTGTAAAAAAAACTTTTCAGTTTTAATGCAGATGCTGATTTACAAAAGAAAAAGATGCAAAGTGCTGGAGTAACCCAGCGGGTCTGGCAGCATCTCTGTTGAACGTACAAAGACGTACTGGTTTATAGGCTAATTGGTTTGGTATCATTGTAAATTGTCCGTAACGTGTGTAGGATAGTGTTAGTGTGCGGGGATCTCTGGTCGGCGCAGACTCGATGGGCCGAAGGGCCCGTTTCCGCACTATCTCTAAACGAAACAGTGTTGGAAATGAAGAAGGCTCCCGAGCCGAAACGTCACCTATCCGCGTTCTCCAGAAATGCTGCCTGACCCGCTGAGTTACTCCAGCACTCTGTGAAACGTCACCTATCCATGTTCTCCAGAGATGCTGCCTGACCCACTGAGTTACTCCAGCACTCTGTGAAACGTCACCTATCCGCGTTCTCCATAGATGCTGCCTGACCCACTGAGTTACTCCAGCACTTTGTATCTTTTTCAGTTTTAGCTTCCTAACTAATGTTTCTTTTGATATCTGGGAATCCATTAAGTACCTTTTAAAAATGAGAATAAATTAATAATGAGAAATATTGTGTTGTTTTAATCTCCTGGTCCAGACTTCTTGATGCAGAATTTCTCTTTTCTAATGCAAACAATTATTCTCTTTAGCGTGGTAAACAGCTTAATTTTCCTTTGCACTAAAACGGATCCTGTGCAGCGTTTTACATTGTTTTCACTTGAGCAGGCGATGATTTCATGCATTATAAGAATGAGTCAGCTTCAGAAGTGTTTATAGAAGTCGTATATGTACCGGATATGAACTGGAGCAATGAAATTTTTACTTGCTGCAGCTTTAAAAGCACATTAGATGCAAGAAACGACAACATGCAGTAAATTATCAGTTGTTCTAATTAAGCCGGACAATTATAGTTTTTTTTAAAGTATGTAGGGTGATCATAGTGTAACCTTTGTAATGCTTCATAGGTGATAGGAGCAGAATTAGGCCATTCAGCCCATCAAGTCTACTCCGCGATTCAATCATGGCTGATCTATCTTTCTCACTCAACCCTATTCTCCTGCCTTCGCTCCATAACCCCTGACACCTTTACTAATCAGGAATCTATCAATCAGTGTTGAGGAAGGGTTGGGCTTAGGTTTTACTTTAGATACACAGTGTCGAAACAGGCGCTTCGGCCCACCGAGTCCTCACTGACCAGCGAGCACCCCGTGCATTAACACTATCCACACACGAGGGACAATTTACAATTTCGCCGAAGCTAATTAACCTACAAACTTGTACGTCTTTGGAGTGTGGGAGGAAACCAGAGCACCTGGAGAAAACCCACGCGGTCACGGGGAGAACATACAAACTCCATACAGACAGCACTGGTAGTCAGGATCGAACCCGTGTCTCTGGCTCTGTAAGGCAGCAACTCTACCCACTGCCGACCCTGTGCAGAGTGGTTAACTAGCTGTTGGGAAGAAGCTGTTCTTAAACATGAAGGTAATGGTTCTCAGGCTCCTGTACCACCTTCCTTGGTCAGGGAAGTGTGGGTTTTTGATGATATTAGCTGCCTTCTTGAGCAGATCCCTTCGATGGTAGGGAGGTCAAAGTACCTGTGGTAGAACGGGTAATGTCCACCACTAGTTTGCAGCCTCATTTGTTGTTGAACATTCTTATTAATGAACCAGGCCATGATGCAACCAGTCGGACCCGCTCCCTCCCCTGACATCAGTCTGAAGAAGGGTCTCGACCTGAAACGTCACCCATTCCTTCTCTCCCGAGATGCTGCCTGACCCGCTGAGTTACTCCAGCATTTTGTGTCTACCTTCGATTTAAACCAGCATCTGCAGTTTTTTTCCTACATTTCTTTATGATTGCATCACTGTACTGTACTGCCAGGAACCTTAAGCTGTTGACTCTCTTCATCACCTTCCCGCTAATGGAGACAGGTGCATCATTCCAAGTATTTCCCTTCCTGAAGTATTTATTCCCAGCATTTTTTGTATCCATCCCCGTCCAAAATCTGTTTGCCTGAGTCCAATTTTTAAAATACTTAGCTAGGCTCTGGAGACATTTATATTCTCCATTTGGTTAAAAATTGAACTCTGCAAAACAATGTCAACACGTTTTTAATAAATGATCCAAATTTCCAAGATGTTCGCTTCGAACTTTGCTCTACGAAAATGTTTGCCAACTTCAAAGCTTTTGCATTTTCTCATAACATATTGTTGTTTGTTTGACTTTTTAACTACTAACGAGAATAGTTTGCTTGCTATAATAAAGGAAGTTGTCATTGTATTGGTGCAATCAGCTGGGAATATGAATTCCAGCCATTGTTTCTTTTAAAGAGTATGTAAAGAACATTTAGAGATTGGCTCTGTACATCTAGTTAACATTAGTAGCTGGGAATATGCATTATAGTCTTGGATTCAAGGCATTGGTTTCTTTAGATTATTATTGGTCAAGAAAATTTAGAGATTGTCTCAGTACATCTAGTTAACATTAGCAACTGGGACTATACATTCTCGTCTTATGTGCAAGGCATTGTTTTCTTTAGAGAATTACTTGTAAGGAAAATTTAGCAATGGGTTCAGTACATCTAGTTAACATTGGAAATAATTCAAAAATAAATTTTAATTTTGCACCACAGTGTGACATTTTTAAGGCTGGATCAAGACCTAGGCAGGGTATTATTTCAACTCTTTTTAATTCTGTTTAAAATAATTCCGGTTTTATTTTAATTTCTGAGGCTCATAAATCTAATAGGAAAAGTCTTTCTGTATCCAAAAAAGTTCACAGTCGTGACAAAATCTCATGAAGTGACAAGTTTTCCTTTTAAAAAGCACGCTTTGTTTGAACGATATCTTATTTCGGACAAGATGCAGTAAGTCCCCCCATTCTGTGCTGTGGATTTTGGCTGTTTTAACGTCTTGTTTTCCTCAATTGCGATCGTGTATTTTGGACTAGTGGCCAAATGTCCGTTAGATGGAATCTCAAGTAATTACTCCAGATAGTCCCCCATTATTTTAATCAAGGTTTAAGCTGCATTGTAAGCACGTAAGCTTGTTTTATTTCTTCAAACTGTTCAAGCCTTTGAAGTGCAGATGAAACATGGATTTTTTTTGCCACAGTGATGGTGATTTTATAAAATTACAAGCTGGTAGCAATTGAAATGCAGTGGAAATAATGTTTCCATTGATCTTAGCAAGTAAATGCTTTTTAAATTATTTTTTTTTCTCTTCCCCTTTTCGAGGGAGAGGTTTTTAGTGCCATTGCCGTTGGATCTCGGGACTCTAAATTTCTTTGACCTTTCAGATGAACCCATCCTGAACGTAAACATTTTCTTGACACAGTTTAGAAAAGGGGCCAGCAGATCTGGAGAGTATTAGTGGCGCTATATTTCGAGGGAAGTGAGGTCCCCAGGTAATTTGGTGGAGTTCCTTTCCAAACCACAGTGCGTTCGGCTACATTTTTTTGAAAGTGGCAGAAAGGGTTCACTGCCAATGCCTCTTCAGCTTTTTGAACTGTGATTAGTTGAAAACTTAATTACGCATTGCCTTCGCCATGAACCTAGCCCAATACAGTGTAACTTCAATACAGTCATTGTACATTTGATTTCCAGCAAAAGCTTGGCTGCTAATTTCTTGCAGTCTAAATGATGCCAAAATATAAATTGAAAACAATACAGTGCCGAGAACCCGCAGTGCCCTTTAGGAACTGTAGTTTGCTTTCTTAATTTACTGCAAAATTCACGAAGTAAGTCTGGTTTAGTTTAAATATGGCACGTCCCATCTAATTTCATAATCTCTGAGTGGTGCTGATGGCAGTTATGCATGATACAATTAATCAACCTTTGCAATGATATTTTTTTGTCCACATTCCCTATCCACGGCCAAATCAGTGCGGTCTGTAAATACGAAAGGACAGAATGAATAATGTCGTTATGTAACAGAAGACTTTATTTGAAATCAAAGTTGCTTGTTCTTTTTCCACCCTCAGATGTCCATGTAGAGTAATCTTGTGTTTGTTTAAAGCAATTTGCATTGTTGGAAAAGTACAGTCTTTGAAGGCCCTACTGATCTGAAAACAAAAAGTATTATTCCAAAAAAAAATCGAACAGAGGTCCAAGTTCTTCAATTAGTTGCGTGCTCTTGAGAATAACTACGTTTTGTTAATCTAGATCGGTACACCCACGAGACAGTGGGAAGCAATGGATAGTGGCAAAGGGGTGCAGCTGGTAGTGCTGCTGCCTCACAGCGTCAGAGACCCGGGTTCCAGCCTGACCTCGGGAGCTGCATGTTTGCACATTCTCCCTGTGACCGTGTGGGTTTCCTCCGGGTGCTCCGGATTCCTCCCACATTCCAAGGTGTGTAGGGAGTGGATGAGAAAGTGGGATAACAGAACTAGTGTGAATGGGTGATCGATGGTCGGTGTGGACTCTGGGCCGAAGGGCCCTTTTCCATGCTATATCTCAATAAAAAATATTAAAATAGTTATTTTTAAATGGATCATATGCATTCGACCCCTTAACCCTCTAAAGCTATCCTATCCATGTACCTGTCTCAATGTTTCGTAAACGTTGCGATAGTACCTGCCTCAAATACCTCCTCCGGCAGCTCGTTCCGTACACCCACCACCCTTTGTGTAAAAAGGTTATCCCTCAGGTTCTTATTAAAACTTTCCCCCCTCACCTTAAACCTATGTCCTCTGGTTCTCGAATCCCCAACTATGGGCATGAGACTCTCTGCGTTTACTTAATCTATTCCTCTCGCGAATTTGTACACCTCCGTAAAATCACCCCTCGTCCTCCTGCGGTCGAAGGATAGAGTGCTAGCTTGCTCAACCTCTCCCTATAGCTCAGGCCCTCGCATGGAGTTTTATCTAACTCAACCTGGCGATTTTAAAGACTCTACCTAGTTTATGATTGGAATATTCTCCTTTTGTCATTTTACAGACTTTAAATCTTAATTTTGACAGCAAATAATTTTTTACTAAAAGGTTAAAAAATGAATTGCAAACCATTGTGCTGGGATTCTTATTTTAAATATACAGCTGAAGACTAATTTGTTGATAACCCAGTCAACCCATTGGTACATCCCCACAAGGGCTGACCGGCAGATCAGAGAGGAGCAGAAAGACTTGAAAGAAAGAGAAAATCTTTTTAAATAATCAGTTACACATATAAAAGAGAAAGTGAAGAAAACCAGCAAAATGAAGGGGGAAAAAGATCCAAATTTAAGATTAAATGATGCAATTTAAGTTTATTTAACTTGATTTTGTCCTGCAGCTAACCAGCCTTGACAACCATTATATTGTGTTTCTGTTTAAAGTTCTGTTTGACACAGAAGAGAAATGCAATAGAAAAAGTCTCCGGGTGTCATTGTTTGTACTTTATAAATCTATAACTGAACCCTTTTTTTATCACTCATTTTCATGGACAATATAGCTGGTCTGCATCTCGGTTCAGTTTAGTTTATTGTCATGTGTACCGAGGTACAGTGAAAAGCTTTTGTTGCGTGCCGTCCAGTCAGCGGAAAGACAATACATGATTACAATTAAGCCATTTACAGTGTATAGATACATAAGGGCATAACGTTTAGTGCAAGGTAAAGCCAGCAAAGTCCGATCAAGGATAGTCCGAGGGTCATCTGATTTAGGAGGGCTTTGTTCCAACTATTTGAAATCGGTATAATGTTTGATAATCATAGACTGATCTTCCACAGGATAAAGCCATTCAGCCCATTACAATATTTCTAATATAACAATCTAATTAATTCCATTTCCTTTTCTTGTCTGACATTGTTCAAAAGTTCATAAGGTCTCGGAGCAGAATTAGGTAATTCAGCCCATCGAGTTTACTCCACCGTTTAATCACAGCTGATCTATCTTTCCTTCAACCCAATTCTCCTGCCTTCTCTCCATAACCTCTGACACCCGTACTAATCAAGAACCTATCAATCTCCACTTTAAAAATATCCGTTGACTTGGCTTCCACATCCGACTGTGGCATTGAATTCCATAGATTCACTACCTTCTGATTAAAGAAATTCCTCCTCATCTCCTTCCTAAAGGTACGTCCTTTTATTCTGAGACTATGACCGGTCCTAGACTAGTGGAAACATCTTCTCCACAGTCACCCTCTCCAGGCATCTCAAAGTTATCCAGTTTATATTTAGAATATTGTTGTTGATGCTTTATTCACCACTCCACAGTTTCATTCAATGCATTCAACATTCCACACACCTTCACATTGGGAAATATATTTCCTTATTTTGCCATTTTTCCCATTGACATGGTGTAAATACCAATTTCATTTTGCTGTTTCAACCCATCCATCCCTCTGTCCACAGATGCTGCCTGGCCTGCTGAGTTCCCCCAGCACTTGGTATTTTGCTCAAAGGTTCCAGCACTTGCAGTACCTGTACCTCCATTTAACGTTGTATCTACTCGTTCTTACTGCGACGCGTCATTCTTCCTACCAAAATGCATCACTTGTTATTTAATCTATATTCAAGTCGATGTATCATGTCCTTTCAGTTCACCAATGTTCCTGACGTTCCTTGTTAGCCTCCGCGTCATGGAGACACAAGGAACTGCAGATGCTGAAATCATGAGCAAAACACTGAGTGCCAGAGGAACTCACCGGGTCAGGCAGCATCTGTGGAGAGAATGGACAGGTGACGTTTCAGGTTGGAAAACCTCTTCAGTATGAGAAAGGTCCTTGTCCAAAACATCATCCGTCCATCCCCTCCACTGGTGCAGCCTGAGTTCCTCCAACACTTTGTCTTATCCTCTGCATTATACTTACCATTTGAATTTCATTATGTAACATCTACACCAGCAGAGGAGTTTCAAACTTGCATCGGTGACATGAAATTGGGCACATTTCTCGATCATGACGGTTGAAGATCTGAGTTCCAATCGCCAAGATCCCCAGCCTGAATATAGGATATTTTACCCCCAAACCTGTGTGCTCTAGCCTTGTGTTTGGCCAGATGGCCAGTGAAGTCACAGGAGATAGAAACAAAATGCTGGAGTAACTCAGCGGGTCAGGCAGCATCTCTGGAGAAAGGAATAGGTGACGTTTCGGGTCGAGACCCTTCTTCAGACTGAGAGTCGGGGGAGAGGGAAACTAGTGGTATGAAAAGGTTCAGAGCAAATCAGAGCCGGCACCGATGAACAAGGAAAGGTGGAGCCCACAATGGTCCATTGTTGGCTGTGGGAGAGGTGATAACAAAGAGATATATGGATGCAAACAGTGGAACTAGCTGGACGACTAGGGTGGGGGAGGGGCGGAGAGAGAGGGAATGCAAGAGCAACTTGAAATGTGCAAAATCATAATTCATACCACTGGGTTGTAAGCTGCCCATGCGAAGAGAATGACAAGGGAATAACCCTAACCATAATCTTACACTAAATACAACCTCTTAGTTACTCTACTAAACCCAGGAATTATATTTTTCATATGTGGTAACGTTTCCCTGTTAGGATCTAGGAAGGAAACGTTTATCCAAACAACTTTAAAGAACATTGCAAAGCAATCCAATGGAAATAAAGTCCTTTGTAATGACCTTTGTAGAAGATCCAGTTCCCAATTCTCTGCACAGCAGGCTTCTAAGAGCTAATGTGATGGTGACCACTTAGATATTATAGAGATGTTGGTTGAAAGATAAGTGTTTGGCCGAGGCATCAGTAAGACATTCAGCAAAACAAAAAGGACGGCATAACCAATGAAGCTTTGGAAAAGCAGCCAACCTGTGCAAAACATGATACCTTAAAAAAAAACTGTAATCTGTTTCAGTACTGGCGGTGGAAGAGGAGCATATTATAGTCGCAGCACCAAGGATAATTGCTCTGTTCTTTGGCTATTGCCAGGGAGTGAGGGGCGGAGAACTCGATTAAACAGCTTGGACAAGGTTCTCTGTCATTTATTTCTGACAGATGATGGGTGACACAGCATTTTTGAGCTGAATACAGCATTTCTTTAAAACTGGTAACAGCATCTTAAGACTTCAGTACTCCCAAGGGTGGCACGGTGGCTCAGCGGTAGAGTTGCTGCCTTACAGCACCAGAGACCCGGGTTCCATCCTAACCACGGTTGCCGTCTGTACGGAGTTTGCGCGTTCTCCTTGTGACCTGCGTGGGTTTTCTCCGGGTGCACTGCTTTCCTCCCACACTCCAAAGACGTACATGTGAAAAACCATGTGAAAATTTCATTTTTGCTTTGAACATGAAAGATTTCCCGTATCAAACATTAAAACCAACTTCTGGAGAATTTAGGCAGTGCAGCGTGCTGGGAAGGGTTAAATTGCAAAACTTTTATTTTTGCATTCCAAAAAAAAATGTCCAAACTTTAATTGTTAGTAGGAAATTGTAACATACATTAAATGTTTCACCTGAATGAGAGTCAAATTCCTTTCTGCAAAAACGGATCATGTACAGTACTATGTCATCACTTTGCTCAACTATAAAAAGCAATTTGTCATTCCTCACCCTATGTTTATTGTTTACTTTTCTCAGCTTGGCGCCAGGCATTGCAAAAGCTGGGAGTTAAAAACATTTTGTTTTGGGGATGAGCACAGCCTGTGGTTTTGCCGTCGCTGGGATCAAAAGGAATCTTTTGTATAAACAATATGTAGTTGGTTGTGCTTCCTTGCTGAGGCATATGCATTACAAGCCGACCACAGCAAGATGTGGGCTTGGATGTCCCTTCTGGGTCTCGGTCTGCTGCCGTACTTTTTTTTCTCGCTGTACATACCATAGACTTACATTGGTGCCACTGTGACCTCGGGTAAATATGCATGTGGTTCCACAATCATTTTCAGTGGTCCAAATCATTTAGCCTTCTCCCCTGTGATGTCATGCCGATCAAATGATTTAGCTGTACATTTTAAGTGCAGCTACTGAGCAAGTTCTTCAAAGAGTCACCTTAATGATCGCCCTTTGCAAAATTGAAAAATATTAACCCTACAAGGATCACGGGAGTATTTTTTGAAACAAAGTCCATTGAATCGTGCTCATTTGATCAACTCAGTGAGAAAATTATCTTTCTTTGTGCTTGTAGCAATAATGAAATTATTCCGCCAGCAACATTTTTTTCTTGAGTTTAGTTTAGTTCGTTTAGTTTTAGTTTAGTTTATTATTGTCACGTGTACTGAGGTACAGTGAAAAGCTTTTGTTTACGTGCTGTCCAGTCAAAGAAAAGACTACATGATTACAATCAAGCGGTCCACAGTGCATAGATACAGATAAAAGACACAACATTTAATGTAAGATAAAGTCTGATTAAAGGCAGATCAAAGGTCTCTGAGGTAGATCAAGACCGCTCTCTAGCTAATGAGTGGACCATTCAGTTGCCTGATAACAGCTGGAAAGAAACTGTCCCTGAAACTGGAGTTGTGCGTTTTCAAACTTTGTACCTCTTGAACCTGCAGAGAGTTGTAAACACAGACCAATCCTCACAAGCTGACCACTTCCTTCCATCCAGTCCATCCTCACGTGTCAGGAAGGCTCGAGGTATTGTCAAGGATGCCGACCATGCCCTTTTTTCACCTCTACCTTCCCGGAGAAAATACAGGAGCTTGAAATCCTGGCCTTCCAAACTTCAGAACAGTTTCTTCCCCATTCCTCCTAAGACTCCTTTCACACAACCTTAACGGAAGAGCTGCCACATACTCTTACTGTAACTCTTATGCATTCACTTATTCTAATATTGCACATTGCATATGTACTACTTCAGATGCACTGCTTCATTAGAGTCTTTGAATTTGTTATTATCTCAATCTTTGCCATGTACAGTGGGCGGTCCATTTGTAGGTGAAATGGTGCAGCTGTAGAGTTGCTGCCGCACAGCGCCAGAGACCCGGGTTCCATCCTGCCCACGGTTGCTGACTGTATGGAGTTTGTACGTTCTCCCAATGACCTGCATGGGTTTTCTCCGGGTGCCCCGGTTTCCTACCACACTCCAAAGACGTACAGGTTTGTAGGTTAAATGGCCTCGGTAAAATTGTAAATTGTCCCTAGTGTGTGCAGGCTAGTGCTAGTGTGCGGGGAATCGCTGGTCGGCACGGACCCAGTGGGCCGAAGGGCCTCTTTCCGTACTGTATGTCTAAACTAAACGACTGTTGACTCCATGAGATTCATGTGAACCAGGAATCTCGTTACTCCCTGGTTTATGTGACAGTGAATTCATCTGAATCTGAATCACTACCTTTGCAAAAATTGGAAATAATTGTGACAATTAGGAAAGCTGGATATACCTGTTGTAGAGAGTTGTTCAGAAAGAGTGAAAGAAACTTACTGAAATAAATTCCTGTTTCACTTTATCAATTATTGTACTAGCCAATTACTGAGAACCATTAATGAAGCATGGATCTGTTCCTGAAAAACCTTACCAGAAAAACAATAATTACCTTTTGTAAATCACTTCGTAGACACTTTAGTTTGGAGATACAGCATGGAAACAGGCCCTTCACCCACCGAGTCCACGCCGACCAACAATCACCCCACACATTAGTTCTATCCTGCACACCAGAGGACAATTTGCAGAGGCCGATAAACCTACAAACCTGCACATCTTTGGAGTGTGGGAGAAATCCGGAGCACCCGGAGAAACCCCATGCGATCACAGGGAGAACATGCAAACTCCATACAGACAGCACCTGTAGTCAGGGTCGAACCTGGGTCTCTGGCGCTCTAAGGCAGCAACTCTACCGCTGCGCCACCGTGCTGCTTATGCACAGAACGGATCTAATACACTTCTGGGTTGTAAATACCCAAAAACATATTTAAGGAAACTGGGAGTAGTACTGTTTCAATTGACTTATTTTCAGTTGAATTCCAAATTGTTTTTATTCCGAGACAGCTCCCCGACACTTGATTGCTTTACTTATCGCTAAAGATGACATGAGTTTGAGCTTTTGAATGCAGGTCTTCTTTCAACAACCGTAATGGTTTCTCTCAGGCTGAAACCCTCATAATTCATAAAGTTACATCTTGGGTGGTGTAGTCCAAGACTAATTATTACCCAATTTAACATTAACTGGGTTTATACATGTTAGTACATCACGGAGTTGACAAGGGCAGACGGAAACACGGCTGAGTTCATAAGTAATAGGAGCAGAATTAGACCATTCGGCCCATCGTCTACTCTACCATTCAAATGGCTGATCTATCTCTCCCTCCTAACCCCATTCACCTGCCTTCTCCCCATAACCCCTGACACCTATACTGATCGAAGGGACCGAGGGGATTGGGATGGGGAGGAGTCTGGATCACTTGTTACTGACAACTCTCTGCGTGCAGGTATTTTACAAATATCCAGTTTTGTTCATTAGAAAACATTTATTTCCAATTTTCATGTAGGCAGTGATTCAGATTTAGCATTAGTTTGTTGGCATGTACGCCAGGGCACATTGTGATTCCTTGCTCGCCTGAACCACATATCGTGAACTGTTTACACGGAAATTATACAGACAGCAATATATAAATAATGAATGCAAACCAGCAGAAGTGAGCTCAGATTGTCGTGCAACCTGAAGAAGTGTAAGAATGAGTGTACTTGGGAGTGGGTGGAGAAATTACCGCATGGAAATGTGTGTTCAGTATGCCTTTGCAACATAGAATATCGAACAGTACAGCACAGGAACAGGCCACAATGCCTGTGTCGAACATGATGCCAAGAAAAACTAACCTCCTCAGTCTGCACATGATCCATTTCCTGCATATCCGTGTGCCAATCTAATAGCCTCTTTTAGTTCAGTTTAGTTTAGCGATACAGTGCGGAAACAGGGCAAGTTCACGCCGACCAGTGATCCCCGCACACAAACACTAGTCCTACACACTTTAGGGACAGTTTACAATTTTACAAGGCTAATTAGCCTGCAGACCTGTACGTCTTTGGAGTGTGGGATGAAACCAGAGAAAATCCACGCAGGTCACGGGGAGAACGTACAAACTCTGGACAGACAGCACCCGTGGTCAAGATGGAACCCGGGTCTCTGGTGCTCTATGGCTGCGCCACCATGCCACCCTCTTTCACGCCACTATTGTATCTGCCTCCATCTGCACCCCTGGAAGTACATTCCATTGCCCACCTTGTTCTGTGGTTTTTTTTAAACTCCTTTAATCATTGCCCCTATCCCTTAAAACCTGTATCCTCTTTAAAGCAGAGCCTGGTTTCCAATAGACATGGACCACCTTGTCAGAGCTGCAAAGCCTTGATTGCCAAGTCCGTATGTTGACGGATGTGCAGCACACACCTTGTGATAAAAGAATGTGTGCAAACTCATCATCCTACGCCCAGAGATGGAATGAAAGCGAGTCATCATTTAGCCCAGGGGCCTGTCAATAAATATTTAAAAATGCCAAACCATTCAGTTCTAGACACCTTTTTCTGAATCGTTACCATTTTTGAAGATGTGCGGACCATAACACAAAAGCAGGGCTTACCAGTGGCACAGCTGGTAGAGCTGCTGCCTCACAGCCCTGGATCCATCCCGACCTCATGTGCTGTCTGTGTGGAGTTTGCACATTCTCCCTATGGCTGTGTGGGTTTTCTCCGGGTGCTCCGGTTTTCTCCCATATTCCAACAGCGTGTGAGTTTGTGTGCCCTCTGTAAATTGCCCCGAGTGTGTAAGTGGTGGATGAGAAAGAGGAATCACATAGAACTACTATGATCGATGGTCAGTGTGGACTCAGTGGGCCGAAGTGCTCTTTTCCATGCTGGTTTTCTGAACTAAACTAGACACAAAAGTTCAGACAGCCAATTCAAGCCCACTCTTCAACAGCCTGAATTTTTAAAATGCTGTCAACTTTGTTTCTTAAATATATAGCCATTTTTTTAAATATTCCTTCTGTCACCTTGGGCAACAAAGCTTTTCACTGTACCTCGGTACACGTGACAATAATAAAGGAGACTAAACCAAAAACTAAGCATCATCGACAAATTGTTTGTTTCATTTAGTCATGGATCTGAACATTGCTCATTAGATTTTTAGCATTTACGGTGCACTTTCTTTCTTACATAGTAAAACACTAGATGGCATTGCTGATTAATGTTTTCTGCAATGATAACCAGCAGCTTCTATAATACTTTGCAACTTGTGGGAGAGATGCACCACAAGTTTAGTTTAGTTTAGAGATATAGCGCGGAAACAGGCCCTTCAGCCCACCGAGCCCGTGCCGACCAGCGATCCCCGCACACTAACACTATCCTACACACGAGGTACAATTTACAATAGTGTGTAGGATAGTGCTAGTGTACGGGGTGACCGCTGGTGGGTGTGGTCTCGGTGGGCCGATAGGCCTGTTTCCGCGCTGTGTCTCTAAACTAAACGAAGTAAAGCCGACTGAGGTTGAGTCGTGGATGATAGAAGAATCCAGATTTACAGGACTCGGGCAGGAAGGAGGAGTTGACAACATAGATCAGATCAACCACAATCTTATTGAATGGCAGGGCCGGGCAGGATCAAGGGGCCACATAGACTACTCCTGTTTCTTATGTTCTTATGTAAACTGCTTCAAAAGCCAGCACGTATTCTTTCAAGCAATATTAGGTGCTAAGAAAATATACACTTGCCTATTAGGGAAATTAACCTATTAAGAAAATAGATGCATTTGTTGCACTGATTTTGTGAACCTTCTTGCGAAATTTTCTTAAACACTGAAAATTGCATTAGTACCTGGCAAAAGAAATCAAAAATCAGATTAAATCTTTAATGTAGTGTAGGTACTTACTGTAAATCAAATAACTGACTCTAAGTTGACTGTGCACAGGGGAGATTTGTGTGCCTACTCAACTGTTTATTGTTTAATTGAATGCATGTGCAGTTTGCAAAGTGATTCCGCTCTGGGGAGTTCAACAGTTTGGTCTCTGATTGAGAGTCACAAAGTTTTCAGGTGGCTTCACAGTGGGGTTCAAAAAGTCACTTAAATTATCCACATCCTACCCCAGTCGAGAAGATTCCTATCTAACCTATCTGAGAGCAAGACAGAATTTATTTTAGAAACTAGAATCAGATGGGTCCATTCTGTCCTGACCAGAGTGCACTGGTGGACCGCAATGAGTAGCAGGCCATCAACCCGAATGATGTGAAATGTTTTTCAGTGAATTCGATCCATCTGTTTTGAAGCATTAGATGACAACCAAATAATTTGGGGTGGCACAGCGGTAGAGTTGCAGCCTTACGACGAGTGCCGTCTGTACAGAGTTTGCACGTTTCCCTGTGACCTGCGTGGGTTTTCTCCGGGTGCTCCGGTTTCCTCCCACACACCAAAGACGTACAGGTTTGTAGATTTTTTGGCTTTGGTAAAAAAAAATGTCAATTGCCAATAGTGGGTAGGTTATTGCTGGATGATTGTTAGTATGGGATGATTGCTGGTTGGTGTGGACTCGGTGGGCCGAAGGTCCTGATTCCATGCTGTATCTCTAAACTAAACGAAAAACCTAAATTATGCGTTTGTGAATTTACTTTGCATATTTGGATAGATAAAATAATGCACAGCAGAAATCAGCTTGAAATCATCAATAGTAGAGTGTAAGATCCTTGCGTCAGAAGGAACTGCAGATGCTGGTTTACTCCGAAGATCGGCACAAAATGCTGGAGTAACTCGGCAGGTCAGGCAGCATCTCTGGAGAGAAGGAATGGGTGACATTTCGGGTCGAGGCACTTCTTCAGAAGAAGACACTTGACCCGAAACGTCACCCATTCCTTCTATCCAGAGATGCTGCTTGTTCGGCCGAGTCACTCCAGCATTTTGTGTAAGATCCTTGTATTCAATCGGATATGAAATACCTTTGTATAAAGTGGGAAGTCAATGCAAGTACTGCTGCAAAACCTTTCAGAAAGGTGTGTTATATCCTTCTGGCGCTCCGTCCTGTTTCAACAGATGCAAACAATATCATTGCCAACCCATCAACATTGACTGAGGATTATTTAGATACCATTGTTCTGGGTATAGGCCGGCTATCTGCACAGGTCCACATACAAAGCCCTACCAGATTTGAGAGCCCTCTGGGTAGAATTATTGTAAAAGCAGTCCTCTTATTGCTAATGTAGACAAGGTAATTGCAGGCTCCATGACAAGTTCAGAAGAAAGGTGAAATGATTCTGTTTACAGATAAGTGACACAGGATGTTATTTACTGTTACAAACCGAGCTTTAAAGAGAATGATTAGATGACCTTCTGCACGATAAGTCTGGGCTAAAGCCACACAATTTTTCTCCTGGTCCTGCAGCACAACTATAATATCTCACTCCCTTCACCAGTTTCCTATACATCATAAATTACAGAAATTTGAATTTTTGTGTGAAGAATTCATGTCTTAAGAATCAATGGGGGGCGGCAAGAGGTTATCAAGATAACTGAGATTTTACATTGCCCAGGACTACCTTACTGATAGTCATTGATAATTATAATTCCCAATATAAACACTTATCTAATTTTCCATAAATCGTGTCAACAAGTAAATAGATGCAACTTACACCGCCAGGAATTATCCACGAGTATTATTTTTAAGGAAGGTGCACTCCTTATTTTTATGATAAAGATAAAAATCTCCCAGAAAAAAAAGTTACATGAAAACAAAATCAAATTTGTGCAATGATTCAGCGTGTATTTAATGTATGACTACAAAGTAGCCTGCAGCAATTCAAGACGCTGCATCTGCAAACTTCATGAAACACTGCGTTACCTAGTCTGAAGAAGGATCCCGTTCCAATGTCCTCCGGAGATGATGACCGATCGGCTAAGTTACTCCAACACATTGTATTTTTTTTGTGTAAGCCAGCACCTGCAGTTCCTGCATACCAAATTCAATCTGGATCAAACCCAGGTGCCTGGCATTGTAAGGCAGCAGCTTTACCACTGCATCACCATGCTGCCTAATTCTCTACAACACTCCGACAATATTTCCCAACCTTCAGGTGTGAAGTTCCTGAATGCACCCGACCTGGTGGTTGGATTCAGGAGCAGAGCTTGCACTCTTGAGGAAATACTTTCTGCAAGTCTGAAGAAGGGTCTCGACCCGAAACATCACCCATCCATGTTCTCCAGAGATGCTCCTTGACCCGTTGAATTACTCCTGCACTTTGTGTCCTTTTGTGTAAACCAGCAGCTGCAGTTCCTTGTTTCTACTTTCCCACACCAAACATGCCTACCTCATTAAAGGTGACGCAGCGGTAGAGCTGCTGCCTTACAGATGCCGGAGTAACTCGGCGGGACAGGCAGCATCTCTGGAGAGAAGGAACGGATGACGTTTTGGGTTGAGAACCTTCTTCGGACAGAGTCAGGGGAGAGGGAGACTAGAGATGTGGAAAGGTAAGGTGTGAAAACCAAAGATCAAGGCAGACGATGGTCAAGGAAATGTGGAATGGATCATTGTTAGCTATGGGGAAGGCATACAATCTGCAAAATCAATCAGGATGACAGGGAAACCTCTTCTCACCTTTAAAGCCTAATCATACCGTGACGTTTATGAGTCTTCAACTGGGGTTAGGTTTATGTTGGTTCAGGTTTATTATTGTACAGTGAAAAGCTTTGTTTTGCATGCTGTCCACACCAAATCAGATATACCATGAACAAATACAATCAGTTCAAAGTACAATAGGTAGAGCAAAGGGGAAGGGTTCAACGGCCCTTTATTGTCACATATACAGAAGATACAGAGTGCAGAATACAGTTCTCAGCATTGTCATGCATCAGGTCCATAGACAAAGTCCAATGTCCTCAACAGGGTGGCGATGAGCCAGACAGTACTCGAGCATATGGAAGCTTGATAACAGAGGGGATGAAGCGGTTCATGTTTCGTGGCACATGTTTTCAAGTTTCTGTGCCTTCTGCCGGAAGGGAGCAGGGAGAAGAATGACCGGGGTGGGACTGTTCAGTATGCTTCTTCTTCTTCTTCTTCTTTCGTGTCCATCATCCATGTTTCAAATGTTACATCATTGTCATCATCCGTCCTGAAAAGGGCGCAAGCTTCCGGCGACAGTCAATGGGAGCCATCGCTTGTACAGTAGATGATGGTGGTGGCAGAATTAGCTCAGGACACGTCCAGTTTCCAGCCCCGCAACATGGACGCTTCTGTTATGGGGCCGTTCAGTATGTTGATACGATAGTTATATTGCCAGACGAGTAATCCAGAACCATGCAGTCTCCATATTTAAATCCCAATTTGAAAGCTGCATAATTTAACTTAAATTAAAATTCTGGAATATTGAACAAAAGTAGTCATTAGTCATAATGATTAAAAAATCACCGAATTGCAGTAAAACGCAAATGTCCTTTAGGGGGGAGGTCTGCCATCCTTCCCCCTGCCTCTACTGGAGGTGACTCCAGTTTGCTTGTATTGGTATTTATTATTGTCATGTGTACCAGGATATAGCAAAGAACTTTGTTTGCTTGCTATCCAGTCAAGTCATTCTGTACGTGAGTGCAATCAAGCTATTGCACACATCAGGTGGTGCAGGATAAACCTGAGGGGCGGCACGGTGGTGCAGCGATAGAGTTGCTGCCTTACCGCACCAGAGACCTGGGTTCGATCCTGACTACAGGCACTGTCTGTACTAAGTACAGATGCTCCCTGGCTTACGATGCCTCGACTTGCGATATTTCAACTTTGCGAGGGTGCAAACGACAGCGACTCGTAGCGAGCCGCCCCTCGCTTCCGGCCGCGTGATCAGGTGCATTAAATGCAGTTCGACTTACAATATTTTCGGTTTGCGATGGGTTTCTCGGAACGGAACCCCATCGTAAACTGAGGACCACCTGTATGTACATTCTTCCCATGACCTGCGTGGCTTTTTTTCTGAGATCTTCGGTTTCCTCCTCCACTCCAAAGACGTACAGGTTTGTGGGTTAATTGGCTTGGTGTAAATGTAAATGTGTAGGATAGCGTTAGTGTGCGGCGATCGCTGGTCGGAGCAAACTTGGTGGGCCGAATGGCCCGTTTCCAAAGGGGCTGTATCTCTAAACTAAACAAAATATGAGTGTTCTTATAACTTGTGTGTT
Organism: Rhinoraja longicauda; assembly: GCF_053455715.1. Lineage (NCBI taxonomy): Eukaryota > Metazoa > Chordata > Chondrichthyes > Rajiformes > Arhynchobatidae > Rhinoraja > Rhinoraja longicauda. The sequence goes on from NC_135975.1 coordinate 2,985,955, forward strand.
AAACTCAGCAGCGATGCAAAGACTTCACTTATTATCACGATTAATATAAATAGTTGACACAGGCGTTTATAATTCCTTCTGTAATATAAGCAGACATGTTCTCCTCTCCTATACATTCCACTCCCCCTACCTTGGAGCTTATATTAAGGGATGATTTGATTGAAGTTGCAGAGATATGAAAGGTTGCTGTTTGGGGGAGTCGAGACCAGGAATATTAGAACCAGGCCTTAGAGGAGTGAAGTTGTGAATATTTCTTTGCGGTATAAGTTTGTACCTGTATGTCTTTGGAGTGTGGGGGAAAACCGGAGCGCCCGGAGAAAACCCACGCGGTCACAAGGATAACGTGCAAATTCAATATAGACAGCACCCGTAGTCAGGATCGAAACTGGGTCTCTGGCGCTGTAAGGCAGCAACTCTACCGCTGCGCCACCCTGTCTACAAGGTCACTGCACTGTTATAGGATTAAAGAAGCAAAGAGACCACATAATCCAAAACTCCAAAAAAGATCTTAGAATGACCAAACATGTGCTTCAAGAAAGCAATGAAAGACATTATTTGGTAAACGTGTTCCCACGTTTAAATGCCTTCTGTTGGCCTCAGAACCACTAAAAAGTTTTTTTTTAAAAATAATTGCTGTCTGCTGGATTAAAAAAATTAAAATTTTACAGTGTTTGCCTGGGGCTCTAACATTATTTTGGTCGAAGCTTTGAAGCTTGTCCATTGGGAACATAAGAGAATAAGATCTGAGCAAGAGGAAGGAAAAAGAAAGTTTGGATCTGATGTAAAATTTAAGCTAAAACCGCAAAACCTTTACTTTAACCTTAAAAGGTAGGCAGTAAAAATTAATTCTCTCCCTAAAGCACTTGAGAGAAGTATTTTTAGGAACAATTGTCATGAAATAAGGATTTCACTAAATTTGCCAACAATCGGGTTTGTTGCCCGAGCTGTACAAAGGTCTACCACTCAATAAAAGTTTAAAAAAGGGTTTAAACAAATAATGTTAAAAGAACATAAAATCAATAATGGAAAAACAAAATGAATTAAATGTAAAAATACTTGTGAACGTCAATATGAAACCACCAAAAAGCAGAAGAAAAAAGAAATTTACTGTATTCATTTATTTTTTGTGTTGTGTCTTTTTTTTAAATTTCTATTCTGTTTTTAGTTTAGCACAATCCGTAGGCATTGCCACTTTCATTTCACTGCACATCTTGTATGTGTATGTGGCAAATATAGTAGACTTGACTTGACTTGAAAAAAAAAAGATAATAAGTTAAACAAAATTAAACGAAGGGGCCATATTATGAATGGGGAACAAAAACATATTTTCTACTTTTAATTGACTTATTTGATTGCAAGCTGCAGTATGGAATCAGGCCCTTCAGCCCACCATGACCACTCCGACCATCGATCAACCATTCACACTAGTTCTGTGTTATCCCACTTTTACACTAGGGGGCAATTTACAGAAGCCAATTACCCGACAAACCTACACATCTTTGAGATGAGGGAGGAAACCAGAGTACCAGGAGGAAACCCATGTGGTCACAGGGAATACAGGCAAACAGCGCCTGAGGTCAGGATCGAACCCTGGAGCTGTGAGGCAGCAGGTCTACCAGTTTACCACATCTTGATATTATCAGTTTATAAATTAGCTAACTGCTTTAAGGCAAAACAGGCAAGTAATATTTTCTTAAGGAAGTACTGATATTGCATACCACAACTTCATAAAACTTGCAAGCAGTTTAAAAGAAATTTGGACAAGTACATGGATAAGAAACGTTTGGATGGATATGGGCACAATGAGCAGGTGGGACTTGTGCAGATGGGGCATTTTGCTAATCGTGGTGTGATGGCGTAGCGGTAGAGTTGCTGCCTCACAGCGCCAGAGACCCGGGTTTCATCCCGACTACGGGTGCTGATTAGGGGAGTTTGTACGTTCTCCCCGTGACCTGCGTGGGTTTTCTCCGGGATCTCCGGTTTCTTCCCACGCTCCAAAGACGTGCAGGTTTGTAGGTTAATTGGCTTGGTGTAAATGTAAAGTGTCCTTAGTGTGTGTAGGAGAGTGTTAGTGTGCAGGGATCGTTGGTCGCCGTGGACTCGGTGGGCCGAAGGGCCTGTTTCCGCGCTGTATCTCTAAACTCCAAACTCTAATCACCCAATGACCCTTTCGCATGTTGATAAATAATTACCTGTTATTAGTGTTAATGGCATTGGAAGAGTTAATCCTTTTTTTTGTCATTGCTGGTTAATTCTTCTATAATACATTTTACCCTCTCTGGCATCTGTGAGTTTTCTGCCCTGCACATCCCTCTGTGATTGCAAACTAGAAAAAAAATGATTGTGGGAAATGAAGGAACCACTGGAGGCCAATGAGAAAAGTAAGCCTTATCTCAAGCAATTAATCAAGAAACTCATATTGTGTGACAATTATTCAAAGCCAGTTCAAAAATAGCTCAGAGCTGGAGGTGCAGAGATTATTTTTCCAGAATTTTGTCAAGGTCATTATAGGCAATGAGCAAGTCGGTAACACTGTAGAAAATACATGGTTGACAGGAGATGCTGAGGCATGTTTAAGAATGTCTTATGTCGTTTACAGTAATGGAACATACTGCAACATAACTTAATGGACATGTCAGGTAATTTATAAATTAACGCCACATAAACCCTAAAGCAATTCTGGAACATGCCCATTAAAAAATAATAGAGCTCAGGGAAATGTTTGTTGAAGGTGTAATAAGCCTTTTCAGGGCGCAAATCTCACACAATGGATTCAAGTTGAAATATAAATCCTTGACTGGGCTGAGAGTTTCTGTCTGCTTTCGCAGCCTAGCTGATCAATTTTAGAATGAATGCAGATGTAACCTTTATGTTCAGTATTAGCAAATATGTCTGCAGATTCTCCCAAAGCATAAGAGGCAGGAATGCCTGGTCCTTTTGTGTGATCCTGCCTGTGAACAACGCTTCCTCTTCATCCCTTCCCCTCCCCCAAAACAACATTTCTCTCACATCAAGCAGAGACTGCTTATTTCGTTTGAAGAAGTAAGTGGCGGCACGGAGGCGCAGCGGCAGAGTTGCTACCTTGCAGCGCCAGAGACCCGAGTTCAATTCAGGTGCTGTCTGTATGGAGTTTGTGCCTGCGTGGGTTTTCTCCGGGTGCTCTGGTTTCCTCCTACACTCCAAAGACCTACAGGTTTGTCAGCTAATTGGTTTGGGAAAAATCCTAAATTGTCCTTCGTGTGTGTTAGTGTGCGGGGATCGCTGATGGGCGCGGACGCGGTGTGCCGAAGGGCCTGTTTCTGCGCTGTATCTCTAAACTAAACTAATGTGGCACAGTGGTAGAGCTGGTGCCTCACAGACCTGAGACCCGGGTTCATAATTTATAGGAGCAGAGTTAGGCCATTCAGCACATCAAGTCTACTCTGCCATTCAATCATGGCTGATCTATCTCTCCCTCTCAACCCCATTCTCCTGCCTTCTCCCGGTAATGCCTGACACCTTTACTAATCAATTAGTAATCAATCCTGACCACAGGTGCTGTCTGTGAGGAGTTTGCAAGTTCTTCCTGTGACCATGTGTGTTTTCTCCAGGTGCGGCTTTGCAGGTTAATTGGCCCTCTGTCATTTGCTCCCGACTGTGTAGGAAGTGGATAGGAAAGTGGGATCGCATAGAACTGGTGTGAACGGGTGTCCGATGGTCGTTGTGGAATCGATGGGCCAAAGAGCCTGTTTCCATGCTGTATCTCTAAACTAAATTAAACTAAACATATTGTCAATGTACTCCCAATTTAAAGTAATGCATCATTTCTGGTTAAAGGTATATTACAATGAATATACCATGAATGCAACACTGGTAATCCAGTTAATTGTCAAAAAAATGTATAAGCTGTAGGCTGTTCTGAAGTAACCAAATAAAATGAGCATTTCAGATGTTTGCATCTGTAAAATTATACCAACTTCTTAGAAATTTCATGATCAAAAGTGAGAACGAATATATCCACTTGTGGCATTCTGTATTCACAAAATGCTGGAGTAACTCAGCAGGTCAGGCAGCATCTCAGGAGAGAAGGAATGGGTGGCGTTTCGGGTCGAGACTCTTCTTCAGTCTGAAGAAGGGTCTCGACCCGAAACGTCACCCATTCCTTCTCTCGTGAGATGCTGCCTGACCTGGTGAGTTACTCCAGCATTTTGTGAGTAAATACCTTCGATTTGTACCAGCATCTGCAGTTATTTTCTTACACTACCTGTGGCATTCTGTACATGTACATCAGGGCGATGGGTTAGTTTAAGTTAGAGATACAGCATGGAAACAGCCCCTTCGACCCATCGAGTCCATGCCAACCATCGATCGCCTGTTCATAGTACAGGATAAATACCTTCTATGATTCCCCACTTTATCGCCCACTCCTCACACGCTAAGGGCAATGTACAGAGACCAATTAACCTTTCATATCTTAGGGAAATGGAAGGAAACTGGAGCACCCGGAGGAAACCAGAGCAGACTCGATGGGCCGAATGGCCTACTTCTGCTCCTCTGACTCATGACACCCATGTGGTCACGGGGAGAACATGCAAACTCCTCGCATTTAGCACCCAAGGTCAAGATCAAACCCAGGTCTCTGGCACTGTGAAGAAGTGGCATACCAGCCATGCCACTCTGCAACCCACAATGTATGCAAAATGGTGGATTTTTATAACCTTTTGCCTTTACTGGGTGATTATCTGAATGCAACTAGAACAGTACACTTTGAGTCGGAAGGAACTGCAGATGCTGGTTTAAATCGGATAGACACAAAATGCTGGAGTAACTCTGAATCTGTGGAATTCTCTGATTCAGAAGGCAGTGGAGGCCAATTCTCTAAATGCATTCAAGAGAGAGCTAGATAGAGCTCTTAAGGATAGCGGAGTCAGGGGGTATGGGGAGAAGGCAGGAACGGGGTACTGATTGAGAATGATCAGCCATGATCACATTGAATGGCGGTGCTGGCTCGAAGAGCCGAATGGCCTCCTCCTGCACCTATTGTCTATTGTCTAACTCAGCGGGACAGGCAGCATCTCTGGAGAGAAGGAACGGGTGACGTTTCGGGTCAAGACCGTTCCTGAGACAAATTAAAAAGAGATTTACGAGTCCTTGCCATGTGGTTGGTTTGTGGAGGCTTTCTATGAACAATATGATAACCATATTTCCTGGAATACAATAGTGTCTGCACTTTATGACAACTTCATGGACTGCACAACAGTACAGCACAGGAACAGATTCTTCGCTCCATGATGACTGATGTAAAGTTAAACTAATCCCTTCTGCCTGCACATGATCCATATCCCTCCATTTTGTGCATATTCATGTGCCTATCTAAAAGCCCCTTAAATACCACCATCCTATCTGTCCCCACCACCACCCTGGCAGCACGTTCTAGACAGCCATCTCTCCGTGTGTAAAACAAAGCTGGCCTTGCACATCTCCTTTAAGCTTTGACCCACTCATTTTAAAGCTCCCCCCACTAGTTTTTGACATTCCACCCTGGGCAGGAAAAAGATTCTGGCCCTATCTATTCCTATCATAACTTTATAAACTTCTACTGGGCCTCTCCTCAGCCTCCAACGCTCCAGAGAAAAATAATCTAAGTTTGCCCAACCACAGCAGTTTTGGGCCCTACACCCGAGGAAGGATGTGCTGGCGTTGGAGATGGGTCCAGAGGATGTTTACGAAATGATCCCAGGAATGATTGGGTTAACATATGATGAGTGTTTGACAGCACTGGGCCTGTAGTCGCTGGAGTTTAGAAGGATGAGGGGGGACCTCATTGAAACTAACCAAATAATGAAAGGCCTGGATCGAGTGGATGTGGAGAGGATGTTTCCACTAGTGGGAGAGTCTTGGACTAGAGAATAAATGGACGTTCCTTTGGGAAGGAGATGAGGAGGAATTTCTTTAGTTAGAGGGTGGTGAACCTGTGGAATTCATTGCCACAGACGGCTGTGGAGGCCACATCAATGGATATTTTTAAGGCGGAGATTGATAGATTTTTGATTAGTAAGGGTGTCAGGGGTTATTGGAAAAAAGCAGGAGAATGGGATTGAGCGGGAATGATAGATCAGCCACGATTGATTGGCTGTAGACTTGATGGGCCGAATGGTATAATTTTGCTCCTATATCTTATGAACTCTTGGTCATGTCTCACGATAGGTCGTTGGCACTTGCCCTTTTTTTATGACTGAGAGATGTCAATCTAAACCACAAAGATGAATTTGAACCTTTCAAGATTAAGGAGTCTCTTAATTGCTTGTGTTTGTGCTCAAGGATGATATATCGTGAACTTGCATTATACAATTGTGGCATCTCTTTTCCTGATTATTTATTAAATGAAACAATCTGGTCCATTTGTTATTTCGAGCAAAAATCATTGATGTGTTACTTGAAAAGATTTCCTACATGGACTGTGAGCTGGCATCTTCCCCACGACCATATCCTATTTGTAATATTACCTCTCGTGTGCTGCATTGTTGTACAAACAGGGAACTGTTCTTGCAAGATTGTAAGTTGAAGGAACATGCACTCTGATAGATGTACACAATCTGTATAATTTACCAGTCCATGACTTCTGTGTTCTAGTAATTTTCTCCAGGAGTCGGCACAGTGGCGCAGCAATTCCCACTTTCAAAATACCCAATGACTTGTCCTCCGCCGCTGTCTGTGGCGATGAATCCCACAGATTCACCACCCTCTGGCTAAAGAAATCCATTCTAATCTTTCTAAAGGCAGGTCCTTTTATCCCGAGGCTTTGACTTCTGGTCCTAGACTCTCCCACAAGTGGAAACCTCCCCTTCACATTCACTCTATCCAGTCCTTTCACTATTTGGTAAGTTTCAATGAGGTGTCCCCCCCCATCCTTCTAAACTCCAGCGAGTACTGGCCCAGTGCTGTCAAACTCTCGTCATATGTTACCTCAATCATTCCTGGGAGTGATTCCTACAAGCGCGCATATCTTTGGGATACGGGAGGAAACCGGAGAGCCCAGAGGAAACCCACACGGTCACAGGGAGAACATGCAAACTCCACACTAGAGAGCACCCGAGGTCAGGACTGAATCCTGGTCTCTGGTGCTGTGAGGCAGCAGCTCTGCCCGCTGCACTACTGTGCCATCACCCTTTCTCATTATGTTATCAGTATCATCAGCATATGATTACATTAGCCCAGTACCAGGAGAGTGTTGCACTGCCTGAGTGTTACACTCTCGATGACGTATTAAAAGTCTGCCGATAAGGGTGAATATCAATCCTCTCTTGACTATTTGAAGGTGTTTTAACAGATTCATGGCATGTGATTTCCATTAAGCAATACCATCAAATACGGTTTAAAATGGTCACTCCTCTCCCTCTCTGTGTAATCTCACCATATCTAAAATGGCTGCTGCATTTAGACTTCAAGTATAGGGCATTGTGAAATGCCTTAAGACCTCCATAGTGAGATGATAAATATGAGTAAATCCCATCTTTTTTCCATTGTCTTACACAAGAAATGAATAAAAATTGAGCTTGCTGTGCATCTTGGCAAACAGTATAAAAATGAAATTTTAAGTTGAGGGGGGAAAGATTTAATAGGAACCTGAGGGGTAACTATTTTTACACAAATGGTGGCGGGCGTTTGGAACGAGCAGCCGGAGGAGGTAGTTGGGGCAAGTACAATCACAACGTTTAAGAGACATTTGGACAGGTACGTGGGCAAGATAGGTTTAGTGGGACGAGTGTAGATGGGACATGGATGGGCAAGTTGGGCCAAAGGGCTTGTTTCTACGTTGTATGACTCTATGGCTCTGTGATAGCTTATTATTTCTGCTGTAATCCATTATTTCCATATAAACGAGACTATTTACAATTATCCTTATCCTTAAATCTTAGTCTTATTAAATCCAAAAAGCTCTTTGACCCCTTAATCGAAAGGCATGTAAAATAAAACAAAAAACATTGAATTTGGTCACAACGCTGGTTGATAACAAAACTTTGTTTTGTGAAGTGCAGTTTCATAAATGCAGGTTTCATGCCCAACATGATCCTTTTCAGTTTGTTCTTTACATGGAGATTTACAAATTACAGAGATGTCCTGATTCCTGAGCCTCTGCTGATCAAAAAAGCAGGAGCGTGGCAAATCCGATTTATTTTAAGGCAAATATTTTTTTATTCCTTAAAATATTGACTATTAAAATTGACGTCCTATAATTTTTCAGGTTCAGGCATATTATTGCGAGATTGTAAGTTGAAGGAACATTAGGTATATTAGTGTGCCAAGGTAGAATGAAAAGCTTTATTTTGCATGCTATTCAAACATATGAGATTTACTAAACATTAATACAGTCAAGTCAAACTCAAGGTGGAGCAAAGGGGAAGATACCGAGTGCAGAATATAGTTCTCAGCATTGTAGCGCATCAGTTCCAGAGACAAAGTCCAATGTCCGCAATGGGGTAGAGGTCTATGGGACAGTACCCTAGCTTATGGAAGGACCATTCAGAAGCCTGATAACAGAGGGGAAGAAGCTGTTCCTGAGTCTGGTGGGACGCGCTTTGAAGCTTCTGTACCTTCTGCCGGACGGGAGCAGAGAGAAGGCTGGGATGGGACAAGTCTTTGATTTTTTTAATAAACTACCTGGTTAAAAGTAAATTGAAATAAATGTAAAACTTTAACTGTGTTCAATATTTTATGGGTCACTTGATACAAACAACAAAATCACATTGCATTGGGCAATGTAATGCAATGCATAGTGGCGCAGCGGTAGAATTGCTGCCTTACTGCGCCAGAGACCCGGGTTTGATCCTGACTATGGGCGCTGTCTGTATGGAGTTTGTACTATCTCCCCATGACCGAGTGGGCTTTCTCCGGGTGCTCTAGTTTCCTCCCACGCTCCAAAGACATACAGGTTTGTCGGCTAATTGGCTTGGTTAAAAAAAAATTGTGAATTGTCCCTAGTGTATGTAGAATAGTGTTAGTAGGGATCGCTGGTTAGCATGGACAAGGTGGGCCAAAGGGCCTGTTTCCATGGTGTATCTCTAAACTAAACTAAACATTAAAACTAAAACCTAACTGCTACTCGCTAAGCATGTCTTACAGAGCGGTTAGATTTGTAAATGTTGTGTCCGCTAACAGTTGGTGTTTGCCATATAAGATAGCACATAACGAATATTAACATATTATTAAGTTTATAAAATCATCCTTTATAAAATTAAATGTTGAGTGTTGTGACAGCCGTTTGTGGTACAAATCTACAGTAACCCTTTTTATTTATCGTTCCACAAATGCATCATTTTCGTGCCTATTTATTGTAATATTTGTACCTGTTTTTAAAATCAATTATAGTTATTGTTTTCCACCAGGTAGTGTGAAATGTCATTTGCCATTACAGTTATTAAAAGTAACTGAGATCATGTCGTTACCATCTGTTGTAACAGATGGGTAACTTAATCCTTGACCTTGTCATTTTTGATAAAATCCAACTCATTTCTGTATAAGTGTCGAGTTTACAATGTTGTGGCTATTTCTGAATGATTTTCACTGGAGCACTTCCAGAGCCAAGGGATTTTTTAGCCACAAGGTTAGGCAGAGAAAACTGGTGAGGTTCCGTTGCAGCAAAAGGGTTGAGATGAGATTTGATAGAAGCTTACAAGGTCCTGGCAGGTTTTAATAAGGTAAATGGAGAGAAGCTGTTTCCAATTACAGATGGCCTAAGGACATGATGACATAGATTCAAAATGATGGCCAAAAGACACAAGGGGCAGGTGGAAAAAAAATAAAGTCTATTTACGAAGTGGTTATGATCTGGAACATTGTGGAAACAGTCAATCAAAGCTTTCTGTCGGGAATTAGGTGGCCAAGAGAGAGAATATAATGCAGGCCCATGTTTAGTTTAGTTTCGAGATACAGTTTAAGGGCGGCACGGTGGCGCAGCGGTAGAGTTGCTGCCGTACAGCGCCAGAGACCTGGGTTTAATCCTGACCACGGGTGCTGTCTGTACGTTCTCCCTGTGACCCACGTGGGTTTTCTCCGGGTGCTCCGGTTTCCTCCCACACTCCAAGAGGTCAATTGGCTTCGGTAAAATTGTGAATTGCTCCTCGTATGTAGGAACGTGCTGATGTATGGGGTGATCGCTGGTCGGCGCGGACTCGGTGGGCCGAAGGGCCTGTTTCCACGCTAGATCTCTAAACTAAATTCAAAAGATGATTTAACTCCATCCTGAGTTTAGCAGTTCATCTAACTGATGGAGACCGGGGGGAAAAGCTTTAAGTTTATATATTAGCTGGCGATTGAATAATAGCAATGACGAGCAAAGGGTGATTTAGAATATCTAATGGAGGGAGAAGATGTAAGAGATACTGTTGTTATCGTGGCTTCATATCATAAGCAACTGCTGGGCTCCAATTGAGCAGCATGTGCCTGTCAGTCAAACAACCTTTCAGAACAGTTGTCAGTGCCGGTAACTATAGAAACCCTCCAACTATATCACTATCTTATTCAAGCAGGAGTTATATGATCCAGTGGCATTAACATATAGATTAGGCCATTCATAATACTGTAAATTGTTTCACCTTCCCGTGCTAACACAGTCAGTAACTGCTTCACTCTGCATTGTCGAAGTGTGCATTTGGATGTCACTGTGATTATTATTTTTTGTTTGTTGTTACTTTTATTATTTTTTTCAAAATGAAATAATTGGTAACGCAAGGTTCTGTCACTTCATTTTGCTTCCTCTTTCATAAACATTTCTTAGCCCTTTCATGATCTAGTACAATCGTGCTTTTACAACTGCAATGATAGCAGGAAGACAAAGCAACAGTGTGAATATGATGCTTTACATACTCCCATTCAATACCTGTATTAATATTGGCTGTCGGGCTCGTAACTGTGCGTCATGGCTTGCTTCCTAGCTGTTTACAAAGAATTGTAAAGTTGAACTGCATTTATTTGCAAATTGTACCTGGAGGGCAATCCTTAGTAGACTCTTAGTCCTGAATAATAATTTACCAATTTCCTTTGAACTTGCCAAATTTAGTGTCCAAAAGCAATTTTCTTCTTTGTAGTGCCTTTATATATAATTGCCCTGTAAACTGTTTTAATATCCTCACTTTAATAGTACATATCCCACTGACTTATTGGGCATCCTTTTGTCAAGGATTTAGTTATTGGTTACATTATCACAACAGCTTTTTTGGTTGCAATCATTTATGTCACTTTGCGGGGGAAAAAGACACAAAGCGCTGGAGTAACTCAGCAGGTCAGGAGCATCCCTTGAGGACATGGAGAAGCGACATTTTGGATCTGAAGAAAGGAAAAAAGATTGTGTAAAAGAACAAGGCATTAGTGCAGAACAAAATTTAGAAAGAACACGCCCATGGGAGTGCAAGAGGTGGTCTGTGGTTGAGGTGCGATTAGACCTCACAGCGCCAGAGACCCGGTTTCAGATCCTGACTACGGGCGCTGTCCGTATGGAGTATGTACCTGTGACCACGTGGGTTTTCTTCGGGATCTCCAGTTTCCTCCCACACTCTGAAGGCATACAGCTTTGTAGGCTAATTGGCTTGGTATTATTGTAAATTGTCCCTGGTGGGTAGGATAGCATTCATGCCTGGGGTTCACTGGCCACTGAGGACTCGGTGGGCCTGTTTCTGTGCTGTGTTCATAAACTAAACCAAAGATAGGAAATGGACTACGTGGAAAGCACTAGAAGTACAAATACTTCACATAAAACTCCGATATAAAGTAGTCTTTAAATGAGCTGGCTGGACAGAATGCTTCTCTAGAACTAACACCAGAAAATATATAACTTTTTATCAGTCAGCATTTTGTTTGATAGTCCCACCTGAACTGCACCAAAGATTGCTGAGTCATAGAGTGATACAGCCTGGAAACAGGCCCTTCAGCCCAACTTGCCCACACTGACCAACATATCCCATCTACACTAGTCCCACTTGCCTGCATTTGGCCCATATCCCTCCAAACCTGTCCTATCCATGTGCCTGTCTAATTCTCTCTTAAACATTGCAATAGTCCCTGCCCCAACCAGCTCCTCCGGCAGCTTGTTCCATGCACCCACCACCCTTTGTGTGAAAAAGTTACCCCTGCGATTCCTATGAAATCTTTCCCCCTTCACCTTAAATCCATGTCCTCTGGTTCTTGATTGTCTACCTGATCTATTCCTCCCATGATTTTGCACACCTCTATAAAATCATCCCTCATCCTCCTGCGCTCCAGGGAATAGAGTTGTTTCAAAGCAGCCAGCAGAAAGAAAAGGGGGTCTGAATTTAATTTGGGTGTTTAATCAAACCTTGAACTGAAGTTTAGTTAAATCAGCAACGAATGTTTTGCATTACGGCAGCAAGGGAAGCCTTTCATTCATTGCAGATTTGTTTTCTTGTTGAGTGCTACAGTAAGTTGTGTAAAGATGTTCTGTTTTAAATTTTAGTTTAGTTTATTGTCACGTGTACCGAGGTACAGTGAAAAGCTTTTGTTGATTGCTAACCAGTCAGCGGGAAGACAGCACATGATTACAGTGGCACGGTGGCGCAGCGGTAGAGTTGCTGCCTTACAGCGCTTGCAGCGCCGGAGACCCGGGTTCGATCCCGACTACGGGCGCTGTCTGTACGGAGTTTGTACGTTCTCCCCGTGACCTGCGTGGGATTTCTGCGAGATCTTCAGTTTCCTCCCACACTCCAAAGACGTACAAGTTTGTAGGCTCATTGGCTTGGGCTTGTATACTTGGTATAAGTGTAAATTGTCCCTAGTGTGTTTAGGTTTGTGTTAATGTGCGGGGATCATTGGTTGGTGTGGATTCGGTGGACCGAAGTGCCTGTTTCCGCGCCGTATCTCTAAAGAAAAACGAGCCATCCACAGTGTACAGAATCATGATAAAGGGAATAATGTTTAGTACAAAGTAAAGTCGGATTAAAGATAATTCAAGGGTCTCCAGTGAGGTAGATAAAAAGAGGGGGCACCCAGATTTGAACCAGGGACCTCTTGATCTGAAGTCAAATGCTCTACCACTGAGCTATACCCCCTTTCACACATGTTAGGAAGACAATGATTATGCCATCTCGAAGCCTAAAATAATTCCAAGGAGGCAATGGCCATGTAGAAGTCGTGGAAAGCCTCATCGCCCCGGGTTCAGCGTAGACAAAGCTACAGGATGTGTTGAAGCAATCAGGAAGAGGATAATGTCCGGATCAGTGTTGGATTGTAGCAAGATAAAGATGATGTTCTGAGTCATAAGACAAAAATAGTAAGAGCAATGGTTTTACCAGTCCACGTGAAAGCTGGACCTAACAATAGCTCCACAAATAGCATTGCACAGCTGTGAAACTTGGACCTTGCAAAAGAGGAAGAGAATCAAGTGAAATGCTGGAGATATGGCTCAGTGTTCTAAGGACAGTCCACAGCTCCTGCAGAAAGGGTTCTTACCTGAAACGTCCCCTTTGGTTCACTGTAATTTATTGTCATGTGTACCGAGGTACTGTGAAAGGCTTTTGTTGCGTGCTAACCAGTCAGCGGAAAGACAATACGTGATTACAATCGAGCCGTCCACAATGTGCAGATATGTGGTAAAGGGAATAACATGGATATGCAGAGTTTGGAGGGATATAGATTATACGCAGGCAGAGGAGCTAATTTAATTTGGCGTACAATTTGGCGTCATGTTTTGCAAGGACATTATGGGCCTAAGGCCCCATTCCGGTGCTGCACTGCTCCATGTTCTCAATGCATGCATGCATGCAACTGCACTACCAATGCAACATTTCCAGAGACTTAAAAGCTTGAGATCCTTCCAGGGTCTGTAAAGACATTATAAATTAACACAAGTAGCCATATTGAAGATAGACACAAGTAAGTGGAGTAACTCAGGGGGTCAGGCAGCATCTCCGGAGAAAGGGAATAGGTGACGTTTCGGGTCGAGATCCTTCTTTAGATGCTGAGATGCTGCCTGGCCCGCTGAGTTATTCCAGCATTTTGTGTCTATCCTGCGTCTCTAGTCAGAGGGTGGTGAATCTGTGGAATTAATTACCACAGTCAGCCATGACGGCCAAGTCAATTGATATATTTAAGGTGCAGATTAACAGTTTCCTGATCATTACGGGTGTCAGGGGTGATGGGGAGAAGGCAGGAGAATGAGGTTGTGAGGGAAAGATAGATCGACCATGATTGAATGCTGAATTGACTTGATGGGCTGAATGCCCTAGTTCTGTTCCTAGAGCTTATCTTCGGTGTAAATCAGCATCTGCAGTTCCTTCCTACACGAGTGGCCATATTGTTCAGGAAGGAACTGCAGATGCTGGTTTAAACCGAAGATAGACACAAAATGCTGGAGTATCTCAGCGGGCCAGGCAGCATCTCTGGAGAAAAAGAATAGGTGACGTTTCGGGTAGAGAGCCTCCTTCAGACTTCAGAGACATTCCTTTTCTCCAGAGATGCTGCCTGATCTGCTGAGTTACTCCAGCATTTTGTGCCTACCTTCAATTTGAACCAGCATCTGCAGTTATTTTCCTACACGTCTTACATTACTCAGTATTTATGGTTCACTTTATTGCAGGTGATAGAAACAGACACGACTCCAGTATTGAATCCATGCATGGATTTGATAACGGATCTTGACTATTTTTTTTTTCAACCGAACACTTCCAGCCTTTTGATAATGGTATTGTCTCCTAATGGCCATTCACACTATCATAGAACGAGATTTTGGAAAGGAAAGATAATCTCCTGGATGTAAAGACCACACATTCGTACTTTGAGTGCATGTAATGGCTCTGGACTCGAGATTCTTTCACCCAGATCTGAAATTGTGTCAGAGACCGAACCTAATAGCTCACTAATGTTGTATGATTATGCCAAATATAATACCTCTGGTGTCACAAATAGCTACACGTTGAGATTGTCAGTGAAGATTTTATTAAGATTTCTTCATACAATACAATACAATACAATATATCTTTATTGTCATTGTACAGGGGTACAACGAGATTGGGAATGCGCCTCCCATACGATGCAATAATTTAATTAGCTAGTCAGTATTAATTTAAACAACCCAACGAAACAAATTGTAACAATTTTAAAACAGAATAAAGTGCAAGTAGATCTGTGCCGGTTCACTGTGCGATGTGACCATCCGGCTCAGCAGGACCGGTTCATAGCAGCTATGGCCCTGGGGATGAAGCTGTTCCTGAGTCTGGAGGTGCGGGCGTAGAAGGCCTTGTATTGTCTGCCCGATGGAAGGAGTTCGAACAGACTGTTGCAGGGGTGTGAAGAGTCTTTGTGGATGCTGGTGGCTTTTCTGAGGCATCGTGTGTTGTAGATGCCCTCCAAGGCTGGTAGCTGTGTTCCGATGGTCCTCTGAGCTTTATGGACTACCCGCTGAAGAGCTTTCCTCTCTGCCTCCTTTCCACAGTTGGGTTCAAATTCATTCCACTACAATACAATAAGAGTTGTCATTGTCATTATCTGAGACTTTCTGCTTATAATTTATATAATCGCGAACAATGCAATGCTATCATTTCACTTATGGTGGTTAGTTGGTAGCATTTGTCTGTGAGTCAGAAGATCATCGAAGACAGACACCAAAAGCTGGATCTGTGGTGAAAAGGAATAGGTGACATTTCGGGTCGAGACCCTTCTTCAGATATGTTGATATTCTGGGTCATGAGAACAGTTCTTCCCAATTTCTCGAGTCATTTAGGTGGCACAGTAGCACAGTGATAAAGTTGCTGCCTTACAGCTTCAGAAACCGGGTTTAATCCTGACTACGGGTGCTGTCTGTACAGAGTTTGTATGTTCTCCCCATGACCACGTGTGTTTTCCTGGGGAGCTCCGGTTTCCTCCCACACTCCAAAAACATACAGGTTTGCAGGTGATTTGGCTTTGGTAAAAATTGTAAATTGTCACTAGTGTGTAGGGTAGTGCGAGTGTGCAGGGGACGCTGGTCGGCGTGGACTTGGTGGGCCAAGTAGCATGTTCCCGCGCTGTAACTCTAAACTAAACTAAATTTCGAACAGCTTAGCGAGAATGATCACTTGAATAGAAAGGACATGATAAATTGACTATTTGTGCACAAGATTCACGTCCATGGTGACAACTGACCTTGACATTATGATGTACAAAATGACTACAGTGTTTGTGACTTGGCATCATCAGAGGGCTATGCTTTGATTGTCGCTTCTGCCAGTTGCAGTGAGACTTGAGGGCCATTGCTAACATGCTGAGGTTTTCTTTTTGCTGCCCAAGATCCAGCGACATTAGCTTCATCTGATCACCAACAAGCAATGGCCAAAGGGTGGTGTAATGGGCTAGATTATACTGGATTGAAGCCACTGAGCTTCCCTACTAAAGCTTTACCTACTATAATCAATCTGAAGAAGGGTCCCGACTCTAAACGTGCCTATCCATTTTCTCCAGAAATGGTGCCTGACCGCTGAATTGCTCCAGCACTCAGTTTTTTTCTGTAAACTACCATCTGCAGTTCCTTTTGTCTCCAGAAAAACAAAAAAATATCCTGTACATCATCTATTATTCTTAACAGAGAAACATAGAAAATAGGTGCAGGAGTAGGCCATTCAGCCCTTCTAGCCAGCACCACCATTCAATGTGATCATGGCGGATCATCCACAATCATAACCCCGTTCCTCCTTTCTCCCCATATCCCTTGATTTCATTAACCCTAAGAATTGTATCTAACTCTCTCTTATATTTTATGGAAATATATACTGTTGACAGATTCTTGATCAGTACGGGTGTCAGGGGTTATGGGGAGAAGGCAGGAGAATGGGGTGAAGAGGGAGAGATAGATCAGGAGAGATAGATCAGCCATGATTGAATGGTGGAGTAGACTCAATGGGCTGAATGGCTTAATTCTGTTCCAATGACTTATGAACCTATACCGCTGTTCCATACCTTTATGGAAATATACTGCTGTGAATGCCTGCATAACAAGTGACTGCTATTCAAATATTTATGATTGACTCTAAAATTTTGAAAACTGAATTTTTTTATCTCAGTGCGAGTTCTGTCGTATTTTTTAATGTTGCACTTTGTTTCACAGAGGAAGAAGAGGAACAGGTGCCCACTGATGGAGGCACGTCAGCAGAAGCCATGCAAGTTCCTCTTGAAGAGGAAGAGGAGGAAATGGAGGAGGAAGAGGCTGTTAACGATGAGAACTTTTTGGGAAAAAGACCGTTAGAAAGCCCAGACTCTGCCGATGTACCGGTTGCAAAGCGAGCCAGAATAGACAGCCCCGACGGTGTTTTGGAACCCAGGGAACCTTTAAGTATGATCAATTCTCAACGGGTGCCCCCTGTTTTATCACCAGTCCCTCCGCCAGATCATTCTGACTCACTGCCGCTTTCTCCCGAACCTCCCATGCTTGCACCGATACCAAAACCATCGCAACTTTCCACCCCCAAATCCTCAGATACAAAAGCATTCACGTCTAAAGTCAAATCGAAGATCTCATCGTCGTCGATACAAAAGCCCAAATCGCCAAAGGCAGCTCAGTTGACACTCTTAGGAAGTCCCACCCGATCTCCGAAAGCTTCTTTGAAAGCGGACAAAAAATCGCCCATGCGCACAAAAAGTCCCAAAAGCCCGAAAAGTCCCAAAGTACCACCCAGTGTTTCTCATTCCGCGGCCAAGAGTGAAACTCCCAGCAGGACGCCCTTGTCTGTTTGCAACTCTGGGCCTGAGAAACTCGGCAAAGAAAACGTTCAGACCAAGCAGTCGCTCTTGCCGTTTGAAATAGAGAAACCAAATGTTTCCGACACCTCGCCAAAAAAATTGCCAGTGCCTGATAAGAGTATTGACGACTCGATTGACGCCGTCATCGCCCGCGCTTGCGTCGAGCGCGAACCCGACCCCTTTGAGTTTTCCTCAGGTTCCGAATCGGAAGGGGAGATTTTCACCAGCCCCAGGAGACTTACCATTTCAGAATCGTCGACCCCGCGGATGTTTTCCGTGTCGAGCAGCTTCAGCCGAGGAAGTGCCACCCCTGTGTCCTCGTCGGCCCCGACAACCAGCACCAACGTATCGTGGACGTTGGACGATTCCATCAACGAGGTTGTCCGGAAGGCCAGCATGGGAACGCCGCCCTCAGTCCCCATGTCCATCCCTTACCTGTCCTCCCCGTCCGCTTCCCCCCCGACCCCGGAACCCCTTCTCAAACTCTACGAGGAGCGCACGAAGCACACCTCAACGTCCGACGTGAGGAAAAAGCTGAAGAAGGAAATTAAGATGAAGATCAGGAAGAAGGAGAAGGAAAAGCTGAAGGATAAGGATAAAGAGAAAAAGGAAAAGGGCAAAGACAAAGAGAAAAGCAAGGAAGCCAGCAGGGAGTCCAAGATTCTGAAAGAGCTTGCAAAAGACCACGAGCTGGATCCATTCAAATTTAGAATCAAAGATTTTGATGGCGACGCCAAGGCAAAACACAAGGATGGGAACTTCAAAAAGGACAAAGAAAAACACAAGGAGAAGAAGAAAGATAAAGAAAAGAGTAAAAAGGATAAGGAAAAAAATAAAGACAAGGATAAGCATAAAGTTAAGAACCCGTTAATGCAGCTCCCGTTTATTCCGAAGGATCCCTTGTTCAGCACCCCGAGCAGCGTCAGGAGCCCGTCCGTCTTGCCCGCGGTGCCCCTGATGGTCCCCGAGAGACTGTTTGAAGAGAAGCCCAAAGAGAAGGACAAGAAAAAGGACAAAAAGGAGAAGAAGAAAAAGAAGGAGAAGGAGAAGGAGAGGATGAAGGAAAAGGAGAAAAAAGAGAGGGAAAAAAAGGAGAAGGAGAAGGAAAAAGAGAAAGAGAAAGAGAAGCATAAACACGAAAAGGTAAGTCTAAGTTGTATAAAAACTATTATAATTCGTAGTTTGTCTGAAAAGATAAAAACAATTGAACAGGTACATGGATAGGAGAGGGTTCAGAGGGATATGGGCCAAACACAAGCAAATGGAATCAGATTAGATGGGGTATCATGGACGAGTTGGGCCGAAAGGCAAGTTCCTGCGCTGTACAACTCTATCACTCTGTAAATTCTATCTACCAGTCTATCAACAACAGGAGAGCAGTTCTGAGCTACTATCTACCCCATTGGAGACCCTCAGACTATCTCTAATTGGTACTTACTGGACTCTATCATGCATTAAATGTTCAATGTTTCTTTATTGTCATGTGTAGCATGTACAGTGAAATACATTTTTTTGCGTACAGCTATGCAAGACCATCCGGTACATAAGCACATTCGCCCCCAGTCAGTACAGAATGCACAGAACCGTTCACAGAGTCCATATGCAGGATATCTGTCCCAAAACTTTATTCCCTTTATCATATTTCTTTACACTGTGGACGGCTCGATTATAATCATGTATTGTCTTTCCACTGACGGGTTAGCACGCAACAAAAGCTTTTCACTGTACCCCGGTACACGTGACACTAAAATTAAACTAAACTAAATCACTCCATAATTGACTCTGTGAAGTTATACTTTGGCTTAATGCTTTAAACGGTGATTCTTTCATTTTGTAGTATGACCATCTGCCATATCATATCATCATATCATATATATACAGCCGGAAACAGGCCTTTTCGGCCCTCCAAGTCCGTGCCGCCCAGCGATCCCCGTACATTAACACTATCCTACACCCACTAGGGGCAATTTTTACATTTTACATTTACCCAGCCAATTAACCTACATACCTGTACGTCTTTGGAGTGTGGGAGGAAACCGAAGATCTCGGAGAAAACCCACGCAGGTCACGGGGAGAACGTACAAACTCCTTACAGTGCAGCACCCATAGTCAGGATCGAACCTGAGTCTCCGGCGCTGCATTCGCTGTAAAGCAGCAACTCTACCGCTGCGCTACCGTGCCGCCATATTAGCTATTCACAACAAACCATCGATGCAAGGATGCTGATTTTTATTTTGAGTCTTTTTTTTTAAAGGCATGCTTGCCTTCCAAACAACTTAGTTGACGGAATCGTCCACTGACATTCTCATTTTGGGCAGCTGGAAAATTACAATTGTCCACAGCAGGAAAGGTTTTTTAGAAGTCTTTTTAAACTGATTCAAAAGCTATTTTACTGTAAGAAAAATAATTATTTTTATAGTTATTAACTAACAGTACAGTGCTGGAGCTGGTAGAGCCGCTGCCTCACAGCACTAGAGACCCGGGTTCAATCTTGACCTCAGGTGCTGTCTGTGCAGAGTTTGCATGTCCTCCCTGTGACCGCGTGGGTTTCCTCCCTGCGACCGCGTGAGTTTCTTGCGGGTGCTCCAGTTTCCTCTCACGTCCCTTAGTTGTGCGAATTTGTAGGTCAATTGGCCGTTGTAAAATTGCCCTTAACGTTCATGGAGTGAATGAGAAAGTAGGATAACATAGAACTAGTGTGAATGGGTGATCGATGGTCGGCGATGACGGAGTGGTCAAGTTTCCATTGGTAGACACCAAGTGCTGGAATAACTCATTGACTCAGGAAACATCTCTGGAGAAAAGTGGTGGGTGACGTTTCGGGACGGGACCCTTCTTCAGACTGGCATTTCAACGTAGTGATTGAACACTTCTTCAAGTCTGAAGAAGGGTCTCGACCCGAAACGTCACCCATCCTTTTTCTCCAGAGAAGCTGCCTGACCCGCTGAGTTACTCCAGCACTTTGTGTCTATGTTCAGTATAAACCAGCATCTGCAGTTCCTTTCTACACACGGCCTGTTCCCATGCTGTACCTGTGAACTAAACTACTTTGAAACTATTTTCTCATTAGAAAGTAATTCTAACTGCTGAAATATTTAAACGCATGCCATTTGAGTAAGTTTACAACGGAGCAATTTGATAAAATGGTATTTCAAAGTCATGATTAAATACTTTTCATAGAATGTAATATGAAATGTTGTGATTGTTTCTACTCTTAAGTTTGTAGTGGGAATGATGTCTTTACTGAACTTCATGTACAGCTTAGAGGTCTTTGCTCCATCTGAATCATTTGTTGTAAAGAAAATTGTGGAGCCAGAAGACATGAGATGTTCTTAGATACTAATGTAATTTAGAT
This sequence comes from Rhinoraja longicauda, assembly GCF_053455715.1. Lineage (NCBI taxonomy): Eukaryota > Metazoa > Chordata > Chondrichthyes > Rajiformes > Arhynchobatidae > Rhinoraja > Rhinoraja longicauda. The sequence goes on from NC_135975.1 coordinate 3,007,010, forward strand.
TAATCTGTTTAGATAAGCTTCGAAGTTGGGGGTTTTATTTGCTGCAAGTCAGGATTTTTAAAAGAAAATAAATGTTTTGGAGAATCAGTCTCAACGCTTTCACTTTGTGATGGAGCTTCATGGCTGTCAGAGAAGAAATGTAAAGCAGGGCAGCATTATCAGTTTGTGCCGTGAGGAATGCAGTAAAAATAATCTAAATCCTAGAAGATTAAGGGAAAAATGCAACACACTCCAAAAAAGGGGCTTATGTGACTGGTATTATTTATCCAGGTGAAAAAGAATGGCACTCGTATAAAAGACTGAGCAAATCCACTGGCAATGTATTTCTAGCACTCCACAGAGGAGTCTTGTGTTGTATGCCCTTCAATATCCTGCCTTGAACCGTGTCAACCCCTACGTTAGTCCTCTTACTAAACTCAGCTCCTTTTGCAGATGTCTTCTCCTTTCAACTTTACAAACTTAGCTCCCATCCACAGCCACTGCGAGCATTTTTGCAGGACATGGGTTATGCGTTTCAGTCAATGAGAAATGTCCTCGTTAAATCATCAATTGTGAATCATTGATGAATCAGCAAAATCTACCTATTTTTCAACTTCACTAGGCCGCCACTTAATTCGTCAGGCGGCACGGTGGCACAGCTGCTAGAGCCGCTGCCTTACAGCGCCGGAGACCCGGGTTCCACCCTGACCTCTGGTGCTGTCTGTGCGGAGTTTGCACGTTTCTCCCTGTGTCCCCGTGGGTTTCCTCCGGTGCTCCGGTTTCCTCCCTCGTCCCAAAGACGTGCAGATTTGTAGATTGATTGGCCGCTGTAAATTGTCCCTCATGTGTCGGGAGAGTATGAGAAAATGAGATAACATAGAACTAGTGTGAATCAGCGATCAGTGGTCAGTATGGCCGAGGTGGGCTGAAGGGCCTGTTTCCATGCTATAATTAATTTCAATTAATTAAATCAATCAAAAGTAGAAAAGATGATTCTGTTCCCCATGATTTGGTCCCTGTTTAATTTTGTTTAGCTTATTATCTGTTTCTTGCTTCTTCTTTTACCACTTTCATTTTGACTTTCACAAGATCGGTTCCATTTAATCTATTTTTTTCTCCATTGTCGATTTTACATTGTTTTAACATTATTAGTTTGAACCCTTTTTAAATTTTATTGAGCGGCAGACTTTTGTGCAGTGAGGGAGGGCAACAAGCTCGACTCTTGCAACTTTCCACGTTGCAAAGACGTGCGGGTTTGCAGGTTAATTGGCCCCCTTAACGTTACACTGTGGATTGCGGGGCCTGTTTCAGTACTGTACTGCTCCACTTTGTATGTTAGATTAATATAAATGGGAAGTTGACAGGAGGTCGGCGTAGACAAGGTGGGCAGAGTGGCCCTTTTCCATCCCGTATGTCACTCTATAAAGAATTTGCTTCAAATTTAGCAATGCAGAATTAATTTTTAGATTTTTAGATTTAGAGATACAGCGCAGAAACAGGCCCTTCGGCCCACAAGCGATCCCCGCACATTAACATGATCCTACACCCACTACGGACAATTTTTACATTTACCAAGCCAATTAACCCACATACCTGTATGTCTTTGGAATGTGGGAACCGAAGATCTCAGAGATCTCAGAGAAAACCCACGCAGGTCACGGGGAGAACGTACAAACTCCGTACAGAAAGCGCCCGTAGTCAGGATCGAACCTGAGTCTCCGGCACTGCATTCGCTGTAAGGCAGCAACGCTACCACTGCGCCACCGTGCCGCCCTTCTAATATTGTACAGTTACTGGCCAACGCCCCCCCCACCACCACCAGAATTCTAGGTTTACATCAATGGGAAGCAGAATCTTTTAAATACATTTTAAAAGGAGTTTAGCCCAGGAAGAGCTTAGAAAGCATGACATGATAAAACACAAATTCCTGCTTAATTGACTCAAGTTCTTCAAAAGTAAATTACCAAGGAAGACAGACAAAAATCGTCAAGTTTAAGTTTTTTTGTAATAAAAAGCACATGGCAGTCTCTAAGTCAAGATACCCTGATGCGGAAAGAGGATTGAAGAGTTATAAGAATATAAGAATACCGGTTTGCTCAGAAATAATAAAGGAGGAAACTTGTCCTGATGAAACTGATTAATGACTGCACTCCAGTCAGTGGTCAGGTAAATTGATCGGGACGTTGAAAATTGATTTTCTGTGGTACTGAGAAACAACGTTTGACCCAGTGATGGCAAATGGAAACCATTGGGAAATAATTAATTTCCAACAATAATTGAATTTAGAAGTAGGAAGGTCATGTTGGAGTTACATAATGAGATTAGACGTTGGGAGGTCATGTTGCAGTTATATAAGACATTTGAGAGGCCACATTTAGAATATTGTGTTCAATTCTGGGCACCATGTCATGGAAAGATGTTGTGAAACTGGAAAGGGTGCAGAGAAAATGTACGAGGAAGTTGCCAGAACCCAAGGGCCTGAGCAATAGGGAGAGGTTGACCAGGTTAGGACTCTATTCCTTGGAGCGCAGGAGGATGTGGGTGATCTTACAGAGGTGTACAAATTCATGAGAGGAATAGATCGGGTAGAAGCACAGAATCTCTTGCCCAGAGTAGAAATCAGGAACCAGAGGACATATGTTTAAGGTGAAGGGGAAAAGATTTAGTAAGAACCTGAGGAACGAGTTGCTAGAGGGGGTCGTTGAGGCAGGTACAATCGCAACATTTAAGAAAGATTTGAACAGGTACATGGATAGGACAGCTTGAAAGGGGTGTGGGCCAAACCTAGGCAAGTGGGACTAGAGTAGATGGGACATGTTGGCCGGTGTGGGCAAGTCGGACCGAAGGGCCTGTTTCCACGCTATGTCACTCAATGACTCTGTGACTAGTTACATTTTAGAATGTCAATGTTATTGGCAATCTCTTATTATGCAACTCACCTAGTTCAGTTCCTATTATAACGTTGGCATGTCTGGCCTTCAAAATGAGGCGGCAATCAACGTAGTGCTTCCTTGACCCGCTACTCAACCTCATGGTTAACTCTGATGAGGATCTAATAACTTTAATGGACCTGGTACTTGCAGTAATTTATCTTTCCCTTCCAGTTTATGTTGTACTGATGACACATACATGCTCCTAATTTGTCGGAGCAGGTCGCAGGGTTTGGCCTGTGCACACTGAAATTGCTAAATTGTTTTCCATTCTTTCATGTCAGAGGTTATTTGACTTATATGCGGGTAGTGAATTCTATCTTTCACTGTCATTTTTTAAAAGACAGATGCTCAGTATCCGAACAAGTTTCACCCAAAACTTTGAATTCTGAACTTTCTGAACTTTTGAATTTTGCACCTTGAATTATTTGATTATTATGAAAAGAAGCCCCTTCGATTCTTTGTAGTCTAGCAAGGAAAGTGCACAGGTGATAAACTGTGAGAGGTGCACCACATTCCATATGTTTCCAGCTTTGGAAGCTTGCCAATCTGATGATCTTTTTCAGCATGAAAAGTATCAATTTTTCTGACAGGTCCGAGCTACCTTTGTGAAATAAAATGCTGCGCTGTTCTCCCCTTTGTGGTGCTTGTAAAATCCACCCCTCTTTCTGTAAAGCCTTCACAGACTTGCACGCTCATAATGTTAGATCTCACAGATAGGTTACTACCTCCCAATTCTAAACAGAAACTTATGCAGCAAACATAATGCAATCAAACTTTTCAAATCCCAAATAAAATGCATTGGTCATTAGGTTTCAAGGATATCAATATGGCTGTTTAAAAATTAGTGCCAGATTCAAAGTTCCTCTTTAGTTTAGTTTAGAAATACAGTGCAGAAACAGGCCCTAAGGCCCACCGACTCAGAGCCAACCAGTGGCCCCCATACACTGAGGCTATCCGACACACTGGGGACAATTTACAATCTTTACGGAAGTCAATTAACTTATAAACCTGCACGTCTTTGGAATGTGGGAGGAAACTGGAGCACCTGGGGAAAATCCACGCACAAAACGTGCAAACTCCGTACAGACAGCACCCGAAATCAGGATTGAACCCAGACCACTGGCACTGCAAGGCAGCAGCTCCACCACTGTGTCAACCCCATGTGCCTTTAGCACTTGATACATTAAATACCACAGAAATGGTGTTCTTTAGCAAAAGCTCCTCATTATGAATTGTGATGGAATATTTTGATCTGCATTTATCAGGTTGCTGAGGAGCAGCTGCGCAAATACTATATCTCTTCATTGGTTCTGTTATTATTTAGTTAGTAACTGCATCTGTGTCGAAGGAAAACTGCCTTTCAGCGCCAGAGACCCAGGTTCGATTCTGATTATGGGTGCTGTCTGTATGAAGCTTGTATGCTCACCCCGTGACCTGCATGGGTTTTCTCCGGGTGATCCCGTTCCACCCACACTCCAAAGACGTATAGGTTTGTAAGTTCATTGGCTTCAGTAAAAATTGTAAATTGTTCCTAGTGTGTAGGACAGTGCTAGTGTAGCAGTTTGATCGCTGGTTTGCGTGGATACGGTGGGCAGAAGAGCCTGTTCCTGCGCTTTCTCTAAAGTCAAGAAACATGTTCAAAAGAGATTCAGTTTATTTCCTTAAGGATGAATAATGATGTGCTGACTTACTGTGTAGATGCACCGTCAGTAGCAAATCTCACAGTCTAGAAATCAAACTCAATCCTTTCTGTCCACTGAGAGGTATATTTACACTTCTCAGAACAAACTAGTGCAGTGTGAAGTCTTTATCTACTTACTGATGTTGTCACTACCTTAGTCTTACCCTTTCTGATTAATTACAGTCTTACAGTTACACATTATATTAGCATTTACGTGCTCTGCTCTGAACGGTCATATCATTGCAGGGCACCCAACCTTTCTCTCTCTTATCTGTTTCCCTGGAAATAATGCTGTGATATGGATGCACAGGTAACAGCACTCAATGGTGGCATGCATAAGTAACCATTAGTCATGTGAGAACAGTCTGAAGAAGGGTCCCCACCTGAAACGTCACTCATCCACTTTCTCCGGAGATGCTGCTGGACCTGCTGAGTTACTCTGGCATTTTGTGTCTATGTAAAAGCCAAGGTGTAATTGCCGGCAAAATGTCAGAGCCATGTAGCATGAAAGCAGGCCCGACCTTCCCATGCCGACCAACATGCCCACCTGACGACCTTTGGCCCATATCCCTCTAAACCCATCCTATCCAAGTATCTGTCCAAATGCTTTTTAAACATCATGATAGTACCTGCCTTATCGAAACGTATAAGATTATTAAGGGGTTGGACACGTTAGAGGCAGGAAACATGTTCCCAATGTTGGGGGAGTCCAGAACAAGGGGCCACAGTTTAAGAATAAGGGGTAGGCCATTGAGAACTGAGATGAGGAAAAACGTTTTCAGTCAGAGAGTTGTGAATCTGTGGAATTCTCTGCCTCAGAAGGCAGTGGAGGCCAATTCTCTGAATGCATTCAAGAGAGAGCTAGATAGAGCTCTTAAGGATAGCGGAGTCAGGGGGTATGGGGAGAAGGCAGGAACGGGGTACTGATTGAGAATGATCAGCCATGATCACATTGAATGGCGGTGCTGGCTCGAAGGGCCGAATGGCCTCCACCTGCACCTATTGTCTATTGTCTATCTACCTCCTCTCCTAGTCGGGCAGATCATTTCATATACCGACAACCCCTTGTGTAGAAAAGATGAGGTGGAGATCGGCCGCTTCACCCAGCCTAGGCGCCACATTTTCAGGGGGATTCAAGTGCCCTCTCGTAATTTTGTCAGGATTAATGGAGGTGCCAGTTGCCAGAAAATCGGTGGTGGACCTGTGTTTTGCCCATAATCTTGTAAATCTATAAAAATCCTCTTTTATTCTATAATCTAGATGATCAAACTTGATAAGATTTTTAGATTAGGCATTTATCATCTAATAATCTTGTTTGCAAATTCTCTGTTGGCAGAAACAGAAGGTTTTAAACAGTCAACTGTTCATCATTTGAAATAAAAACGATGTACTTTAATCTTGGTTACTCCAACATTTCTAGTTTTGTGCAGTCTTTAATGTCTGAATATTTTCACTGTTCCTTTGCTGTAACAGATATCTAGTTTTATAAACTATTCCACTTCCCTCTGTCTTACAGTTTAGTTTCGTTTAGTTTAGAGATATGGTAACAGGCCCTTCGGCCCACCGAGTCCACGCCAACCATTGATCACCCATTCACACTAGTTCTATGTTATCCCACTTTCCCATTCACTCCCACATGCTTGGGGCAATTTACTGAAGACAATTAACCTACAAAACCACACGTCTTTAGGATGTGGGAGGAAACCAGAGCACTGGAGGAAACTAGCAAAAGCTTTCCACTGTACCTCAGTGCACGTGACAATAAACTAGACTAGCTAACTAACAAAATCCACGCGGTCACATGGAGAAGGTGCAAACTCTACACAGACAGCATCCAAGGTCAGGATCGCGAGGCAGCAGTACTACCAGCTGCACCAAGGCACCAATCAAATCAAGGCAACAATGCAAAGTGGACCTAACATTAATCACAATGGCAGAAATCCTGGAATAACCCAGATTAAAGTACCATACTATCATCTTTATTATTATGCTGTACTAAATCTCTTTCATTGATTTTGTCCTTTATAAAAAAAAACACTTTGCGATTGGTCCATTTATTTTGATTTTAACACAAAAAATGTCCTGTGAATATTTTCATAGAGTGAGCCAGCATGGAAACAGGCCCCTTCAGCCTACATCGTGCCTACACCGACCAACATGTCCCATCTACACTCGTCCAACCTGCCTGCGTTTGGCCCATATCCCTCTGAACTTATCCTATCCATGTACCTAAATGTTTCTTAAACTTTGCAATGGTCCCAGCTATTTGTTGTAAAATGGTATCATTCTCTCGAAATTTATTTTCATGAATTGCACCTTCATGGCTCCACTGTTCCACAGGAGAGATGGCAAGTAAACCTTTGCTGTCTATATGGAGGGCTTTAAACATCATCATATGATGATTAACATTGTTGGTAAGCGTTCCCTCTCCAGTCAGGATAGGTAAAGAGCATTCCTTTTCTCTAGAGATGCTGCCTGACACACTGAGTTACTCCAGTATTTTGTGTCTATCTTTAGGAAAAGAGCAGGAGGATTTGTTTTACGCCGTTTCTTTCATGCCAAACAGAATCAATCAACGTCAGATAAGGACCCGTGAAATCATATATCACTAGGTCTTGCACAACCCATAAATGGGTCACTTTATTTCATCTGCACGGTTTCCACATATGCAGTTGCTGCAAGAGAGATCACAGTGAGCAATGCCAAAATATTGAGACACAAGGAACTGCAGGTGCTGGTTTACACAACAAAAGACACAAAGTGCTGGAGTAACTCAGGCAGCAAGTCAGGCAACATCGCTGGAGAATGTAGATAGTTGAAGTTTCCCACATTCTCCCTGTGACCATATGGGTTTCCTCCTGGTGCTCTGGTTTCCTCCCACATTCCACAGATGTGCAGGTTTGTAGGTTAATTGGCATCTAAATTGCCCCTGGGTGGATGCAAAAGTGGGATAACATAGAACTCGTGTAAACAGATGGTCGATGGTCGGCATGGATTCGGAGGGCCGAAGGGCCTGTTTCCATGCTGTATCTCTAAATAAAAATAAAATGAATAAGAAAATAACTGCAGATGCTGGTACAAATCGAAGGTATTTATTCCCAAAATGCTGGAGTAACTGATCAATAAGTCTGAAGAAGGGTCTCGACCCGAAACGTCGCCCATTCCTTCTCTCCTGAGATGCTGCCTGACCTGCTGAGTTACTCCAGCATTTTATGAATAAATACCTTTGATTATTGAGCAAATTGTAATTAAGAAGACATACGTTGTTCTTTTTAATATATGTTTATTTTTGAGTTGCTTAAGTTTGTGGTGCAAGAGATACATTAATCCTCCTTTCTGGTTGGCATCACCCATCAAAGTAGTTTCATAACCACCTAGATTTTCTGCTTATTACCCTTGAATAGGAAGAAAATCCCGTTTGGAGAGAATGGGTTTATAATTGTCGAGCCTAACACCTGCCGATGGCAAAAAAAGGACTAGAAATCGTATTATGTTGTCTTCACCTCCTCCACAGTATTTTGGCATTCAAATTACTGAATTATCCACTTCATCCTCGTGTTATTTCATCGTTTCAATCCCTCCATGAGATTGGCGAGAAGGAATAGCCCCGACTGGGGTCAGATATTTAAACGTGGGCGGTCCACATGCAGCATAACCTAATCTCCACAAGATAGACACACAATGCTGGAGCAACTCAGCGGGTCATGCAGCATCTTGGGAGAGAAGGAATGGGTGACGTTTCGGGTCAAGACCCTTCTTCAGATACGTCATCCAATCCTTCTCTCCCAGGATGCTGCATGACCCGCTGAGTTACTCCAGCATTGTGTGTCTGTCTACCTTCGATTTTTAACCAGCATCTCCAGTTTTTTTTCCTACTAATCTCCACAAGATTAGTTTAATTTAGAGATACAACGTGGGAACAGGTTCTTCAGCCAACCGAGTCCATGCCGATCAACAGTCACCTGTACACTAGTTCTATCCTACACGCTAGGACAATTTACATATGCCAATTAACCTACAAACCTGCACATGTTTGGAGTGTGGAAGGAAACTGGAGCACCCAGAGAAAACCTACGCGATCACAGGGAGAACGTACAAACTCCGTACTGACAGCACCGGTAGACAGGATCAAGGATCCGGGTCTCTGGCGCAGTGGGGCAACATCTTTAGACTTTGGAGATACGGCGCTGAAACAAGCTCTTCAGCACGTCGAGCCCGTGCTGACCCACGATCACCCTGTAGACTAACCTATACACACTGGGGACAATTTACAATTTACAGAAGCCAATTAACTTATAAACCTGCAGGTCTTTGGAATGTGGGAGAAAACCGGAGGAGCACGCAGGAAAAAAGCACGCAGTCACAGGGAGAATGTGCAGATTCCGTACAGAGAGGATCTGAGGTCAGAATGGAACCCGGGTCTCTGGTGCTGTAAGGCAGCAACTCTACCGCTGCGCCACTATGCCGCCCTAGACCGGAGAGGTTCTGCCATCACGGGGATCTAAAGACAGGCAACAGTTCCGCCCTGCTATCATTACTGCATTTTTTAGTGCAAAAATATGTAAACAGGAGAAAAATAATTACGGCTCTAAAGGGCTTATATTCACTGCAATTTAGACGGGTGAGAGGGGATATTATAGAAACATATAAAATTCTTAAGGGATTGGACAGGCTAGATGCAGGAAAAATGGTCCCGATCTTGGGGGAGTCCAGACCCCTGTGACAGGCCATTTAGGACTGAGACGAGGAAAAACATTTTTCACCCAGAGAGTTGTGAATTTGGACAATAGACAGTAGACAATAGGTGCAGGTATAGGCCATTCGGCCCTTCGAGCCAGCACCGTGATCATTCAATGTGATCATGGCTAATCATCCACAATCAGTACCTCGTTCCTGCCCGCTCCCCATACCCCCTGAATCCGCTATCATTAAGAGCTCTATCTAACTCTCTCTTGAAAGCATCCAGAGAATTGGCCTCCACTGCCTTCTGAGGCAGAGAATTCTGCAGATTTACAACTCTCTGACTGAAAAACTTTTTCCTCATCTCCGATCTAAATGGCCTACCCCTTATTCTTAAACTGTGGCCCCTGGTTCTGGACTCCCCCAACATTGGGAACATGTTTCCTGCCTCTAGCGTGTCCAATCCCTTAATAATCTTATATGTTTCAATAAGATCCCCTCTCATCTTTCTAAATTCCAGTGTATACAAGTCCAGTCACTCCAGTCTTTCAACATAAGGAATTTGTGGAATTCTCTGCCACAGAAGGCAGTGAAGGCCAATTCACTGGATGTATTCAAGAGAGAGTTAGATAGAGCTCTTAGGGCTAATGGAATCAAGGGAAATGGGGAGAAAGCAGGAACCGGGTACTGATTCTGGATGATTATCCATGATCATATTGAATGGCGGTGTTAGCTCAAAGGGCCGAATGGCCTACTCCTGTATCTATTTTCTATGTTTCTATCTGAATTGTTTATCAGAGAATTTATTTCCAGATTGTGGAAAGACTTCTTGTCACAAAGATAGCCCCATAGTGTTGGACTTGATGCAAAACTGGGGTTGCAATGTATTTTACCATCATTACTGGTTTTGTGTATACATTATATCCAGTATTTTTCAGCATGAAATTGTTTGAACATAATGCGAAAATGCAGCACCAATATGGTAATAGCCAACTTACCAGATAATAATGAACACTGTGTTTCTGTGACAGGCAAAACTGGAACCAACTATACCAGCTCCTTCCCCTGTCATTCCAAGACTTACTCTGAGAGTGGGTGCTGGCCAGGATAAAATGTGAGTACCGTATTTTTTCTAAAGTTATTTAGCGTATTTACTCTCTGCATTAAAGTGATCTCCAATGTGTTAAGAGTGGACGCAGCCCAGACCATCACACGAACCAACATCCCTTCCATTGACTCCATCCGCACTTCACGCTGCCTTGGCAAGGCCAGCAGCATAATCAAGGACCAGTCTCACCCTGGCCACTCCCTCTTCTCCCCTCTCCCATCAGGCTAGAGGTACAGAAGTGTGAAAACGCACACCTCCAGATTCAGGGACAGTTTATTCCCAGCTGTTATCAGGCAACTGAATCGTTCGATCACCAACTAGAGAGCGGTCCTGACATATCACCTACCTCATTGAAGATCTTTGGACTATCTTAAATCGGACTTTACTGGACTTTATCTTGCTCTACACATTATTCCCTTTGTCATGTATCTGTACACTGTGGATGGCTAGATCATGTAATCAGGTGTTATCTTTCCGCTGGCTGGATAGATTGCAACTACAGCTTTTCACTGTACTTTGGTACACGTGACAATAAATTAAACTAAACTAAACTAAACTAAACAACAATGGTATTTAATTTCTATATCGTAAAATAACACTCCCTGATGTTATAATGCAGAAAATGGATAACCCTTTATGATATAATTAATTTGATGCTGGAATTCTTGGGTTATATACAGCTCAGTATTAAATGAATAAATTGTCAACTTAACCAGAAACAAAACAAAAGATTGATTGAGTTGGACAAATCTTCCTACTCACTTCAGTCAATCTCTTTGCATGTCCAATATATTATTTTTATCTCCGCAACTTTCCTTTCAGTAAGGGGAACCCTATATCTATCTCTTCAGCCAAGTTCAATGTATTTAGTGGTAAACTAGACCAAGTGGACCCGTGGGGCCAAACCTCTCCTGCATTGGTGCAGCACCCTCTCCTCCCCCCCCTCCCCTCTCCTCCTCTCTCCCCCCCTCCCCATCCCCATCCCCCTCCCCCCCCCTCCCTCCCTAGGAGATAGATTTAAACTTTAAAATGTGAATAACTTTTAAAATAGAACACCGATTTCAATGAAACTTCTTCCATTAGCACCAACTTCTTCCATTAGACGGTGAGTAAGGTGGGCCTAAAATTGTAGTGCTATCGTGTACTGTTTTGGCTGTAGTTCAGGAACAAACAAACAAACAAACGAGAGTTTTAGTATATAGATGTAGTGAGAAAGGCAGACTATGTGGATGAAGCAGTTTTGATTTTTCCACCCTGGGAAGATGGTTCTGACTGTTCGCCCTATCTATGCCTCTCATAATTCTATATACTTCTTTACCAAAGCCAATTAACCTACAAACCCGTACGTCTTTGGAGTTTGGGAGGAAACCGGAGCACCCGTGGAAAACCCACGCAGGTCACGGGGAGAGCGTACAAACTCCCCACCGGCAGTACCCGTGGTCAGGACCGAACCCGGGTCTCTGGCGCTGTGAGGCAGCAACTCTACCGCTGGGCCACCGTCTCGCCCAAGTGGGTAGAGCTGACAAATTGGTTGCAAAATGAGTAACTTACATCTGTGCAAGATTATTCCTGCACATATAAGTACCGGCAGGGGCAAAAATATTGGTGGGAACATTGAACGATGTGGGTTGAACGATTCTACAGGGCAGATAATGAAATCCAAATGAGGGTTAATTCACTATCACACCAAATTCAGGGCTTCCCTATAAAGAGTCTATCTGTAGATGTGATCAACTCAAACAAAAATAATTGCCTTCCTCAATCACTTCAGAAGATCTTATCCTCCAGGGTCTGAAATTTAATTGGCTTTTGTAGGTTTTAAACATTCATCTGCTCTGACCAGGTGAGTTTGAACCAGTGATTTATTTAAACTCATCCTCTGTACAATAACCAACTAACTGCTAATGTGACTGATTGCGTAAGATTTATTGGTTTTAAATCAAATTAGTGGTGAATTTCATCACGACCATTGGTGCCATTGCAGCCGCTGTTCGTCTCCTCTCATTTATTACTTTGATGTAGCATTTTCTAAGCGCCACAACTTTCAACATTTATGTGGATCTGTTCCCACTGATCAATTTATGGTTTCAGTCCGATTCACAGGATTGTATTAAGTCCAGTATTAAGAGTCAAGTGTTGCTGCTGGATTATATAGAATGCTTTACATCTGAGAAACCATCATTCAGGATAAGCTGAAATGAGACATAAAATGCTGGAGTAACTCAGCGGGACAGGCAGCATCTCTGGAGAGAAGGGATGGATGACGTTTCAGGTCGGCATCCTTCTTCAGACTAATTGTAGTTGGGGGGGAGAAAGCTGGAAGATAGGTGGAGACAGGCCAAAGCCAGGCAAGTGATAGGTGGATGCATGTGAGAGGGGTTTTGATTGTCAGATGGTGAGAAAGGCCAGCGTTGAAAATGCAAAAGTCTGTGAGATACCTCGGCAAGGCCAGCAGCATAATCAAGGACCAGTCTCACCCCGGTCACTCCCTCTTCTCCCCTCTCCCATCGGGCAAGAGGTACAGAAGTGTGAAAACGCACACCTCCAGATTCAGCGACAGTTTCTTCCCAGCTGGTATCAGGCACTGAACCGTCCTATCAGCAACTAGAGAGTGGTCTTATTCTCCCATATACCTCCTTGGAGACCTCCGGACTATCTTCAGTCAGACTTGCCCGAACTTAATCATTGCACTAAATGTTATACCCGTTCTCCTGCATCTGTACACTGTGGACAGCTTGATGGTAATCAAGTACGGTCTTTCCGCTGACTGGATAGAATGCAACAAAAAGGCTTTTCACTGTACCTCGTAAGACGTGACATTAATAAAGTAAACCAAACTAAGGAGACAAGAAGAGAAGAGGTGTGAAATGTGAAGCCAGAGGAAAGGGTGGAATGGGACCTGTGATTTCACCACTAATTTGATTTAAAACCAATAAATCTTACGCAATCAGTTACATTAGCAGTTAGTTGGTTATTGTACAGAGGATGAGTTTAAATAAATTACTGGTTCAAACTCACCTGGTCAGAGCAGATGAATGTTTAAAACCTACAAAAGCCACCTATCATTTGCCAGGCTTTGTCCCGCTCCCCACCTTTCTTCCAGCTTTCTTCTCCCTACTACAATCAGTCAGAAGTAGGGTCCCGACCTGGAACATCACCTATTCATGTCCTCCTCTGACTCATCATCAAATCCATGGCTCCTATTTCTACTGAAACCAGCTAATTATTTGTTAAAAAGATAGACATACTTTGGGGTGGCACGGTGGCACAGCGGTAGAGTTGCTACCTTACAGCTCCTGAGACTCGGGTTCGATCCCGACTACGGGTGCTGTCAGTACAGAGTTTGAACGTTCTCTCCGTGACCACATGGGCTTTCTCCGGGTGCTCCGGTTTCCTCCCACACTGTTACCTCTTCTCCCCTTTCCCATCAGCCAAGCGGTACAGACGTGTGCAAACGCACACCTCCAAATTCAGGGACAGTTTCTTCCCAGCTGTAATCAGGCAACTGAACTGTCCTATTAACAATCAATCTAACCAAAAACGTTCAGGTTTGTAGGTTAATTGGTGTCGGTAAAAATTGTAAACGGTCCCTAGTGTGTAGGATGGTGCTAGTGTACGGGGATCGCAGGTCGGTGAGGACTCGGTGGGCCGAAGGACATGTTTCCGCGCTGTATCACTGAACTAAGCTAAACTTTCAAATGGTGTAAAGTCGAATTTGCCACTTCAAGCTCAAGTTACACATTTGTAACTTTCTCCCCGTTTATCCACCCATTTTAAATTAAAGTGAAATAACGGGTGAAACGTTGGGCAGGCTGAACATTTATGCCAGCCATGGTCTGTAGAATGAAGTTTGGACGATAATTGAGATTGCTGTGCTAATTAAATCTACCATCCTTGTTTGTACAATAGAAAAAAAATGTTTTGTTTTGAGGTGATTGACTCTCCTATGAGTCTAAAGAATTTGGTTAATGAACAGTTGTCTAAAAGCCACGGAATTAATTGTGTGACTTAAGTGAGCAAAGCACTTTCACTATCAGGTAATTTACATGGCAGGCAGTATAATGTTTGTACACAATAGCTATATAATAGGATTATTAATCTGCTGGCTTTACTTCCTGTGTAACAGGTATAACAGGTATAACAGAGCTTTATTTGTCGTTCGGTACCGAAGTACCGAACGAAACTACATAGCAGTCATAGAAAGAAAAAAAAAAAAAAAAAGAACACAAGACACATAACCCCAACACAAACATCCATCACAGTGACTCCAAACACCCCCTCACTGTGATGGAGGCAACAAAACTTCCCCTCTCTTCCCCACGCCCACGGACAGACAGCTCGTCCCCGACCAACCCGCACAGTCCCCGCACCGGGCGCTGAAACGTCTCGCGGCCGAACCGGGCGATGAAAGGCCCGCGACCAAGCCTTGCGCAGCTAAGTCCCGCAGCCGAGCCGCACCAGCGGTGAAAAGTCCCGCAGCCGAGCCGCACCGGGCGGTGTTAAGTCCCGCAGCCGAGCCGCACCGGGCGGTGTTAAGCCCCGCAGCCGAGCTGCACCGGGCGGTGTTAAGTCCCGCAGCCGAGCCGCACCGGGCGGTGTTAAGTCCCGCAGCCGAGTTGCACCGGGCGGTGTTAAGCCCCGCAGCCAAGCTGCACCGGGCGGTGTTAAGCCCCGCAGCCGAGCTGCACCGGGCGATGTAAAGTCCCGCAGCCGAGTTGCACCGGGCGGTGTTAAGCCCCGCAGCCGAGCTGCACCGGGCGGTGTTAAGTCCCGCAGCCGAGTTGCACCGGGCGGTGTTAAGCCCCGCAGCCGAACTGCACCGGGCGGTGTTAAGCCCCGCAGCCGAGCTGCACCGGGCGGTGTTAAGCCCCGCAGCCGAGCTGCACCGGGCGATGTAAAGTCCAGCGGCCAAGCCGCACCGGGATGTAAAGTCCAGCGGCCGAGCCGCACCGGGGGATGTTAGGCCCCGCAGCCGAGCCGCACCCCGCGCCGTGAGGAAGAGAAAAGTTCCCCACACCCACCCACCCACACCCACCCCCCACACACCACCACCCCCTCCCACACATACACAACCAAAAAAATATATATAAAAATCATCCCAACACCGACACTCAACAAAAAAAAGACGGACAGACTGCTAGTCAGCCGCTGTTCAGTTTATTGTCACGTGTACCGAGGTACAATGAAAAGCTTTTGTTGCGTGCTATCCAGTCAGCGGAAAGACGACACATGATTACAATCGAGCCATTTAGAGTGTACAGGTACATGGTAATGGAATAACATTTAGTGCAAGGTAAAGCCAGCAAAGTCCAATCAAGGATAGTCACCAAAGAGGTAGATAGCAGTCTGAAGAAGGGTTTCGACCTGAAACGTCACCCATTCCTTCTCTCCAGAGATGCTGTCTGTCTCGTTGAGTTACTCCAGCGTTTTGGCTCTATCTTCGGTTTAAATCAGCATCTGTAGTTCCTTCCTATGCTAGTAGTTCAGTACTGTCCTCTATTTGTGGTAGGATGATTCAGTTGCCTGATAACAGCCAGGAAGAAACTTTCCCTGACCTAGAGGTATGCTCTTTCACATTTCAGTACCTTTGGCCCGAGGGGAGAGGGGTTCAAAGTCAGGTTGGATTGACCCCTTGGTAGCTTGCAGAGCAACAGGGTTGCATGTCAACCTGCGAAGTTAGCACCCGATGCATTCACTTGTCTTCATGTGACGGGCAATTAGGTAAAGAGACACCAGTGCGAGCCCTTCCAGCGACACGTTGCCATGAATGCAGGCAGTGTTTGCGGTCATTCGCCCACCATGACTGGCAGTGCACACGGTGAAATGTAAGCAGCGTGGGGCCATCATTAACCTCAGATGTGGCCAGTGCTTCTCTCTCATGATAATTCAACTTGGCCTGCTTCTGGAACTGATTACTCGTGAACTAAGTGCGAGCATAGGTGATACTTTGGAAAGAAAAAGTGTTTGGATAAAATTGTAAATTGTCCCTATTGTGTGGGATAGTGCTAGTGTGCAGGGATCGCTGGTTGGCGCGGACTCAGTGGGCCAAAGTGCCAGTATCCTGGCTGTATCTCTAAAGTAAAGTCCATGATGCACTACCTTTTCAGACCATAGATAGGGTAGACAGTCAGAACCTTTTTTCCCCCAGGGTGTAAACCTCAAGGACTAGAGGGCATAGCTTTAACTTTATGACCTGAAAGTTGAATAAAGGCAAATCTGGGAAGGCATGTGGCCAATGTTTAAAACTTGATCACATGCTGAAAATTTCCAACTAATACACATTTGTTACCACAAAACCAATCGCATTTAAGGGTCAATTATAAAAGATAAATGATGCTTTGATTTTAAAGAGTGGAAATGACATTGACTGCAGGGCAAAGGTTTAAGGTTTAAGAGACGTGTAGATGCTGGTACAAATCGAAGGTATCACAAATAACTGCAGATGCTGGTGCAAATCGAAGGTATCACAAAATGCTGGAGTAACTCAGCAGGTCAGGCAGCATCTTGGAGAGAAGGAATGGTGACGTTTCGGGTTGAGACCGAAACGTCACCCGTTCCTTCTCTCCAAGATGCTGCCTGACCTGCTGAGTTACTCCAGCTTTTTGTGATACCCAAGATTTAAGAGACTGTCGTTTCATCTGTCAGTGTTCCGTGCAAGGTTTGTGTGATGGTTTAGTTCAGAGATACAGCGCGGAAACAGGCCCTTCGGCCCACCGAGTCCGCACCGACCAGCGATCCCCGCACACTAACACTATCCTACACGCACGGGTGACAATTTACATTTATACCAAGCCAATTAACCTACAAACATGAACGTCTTTGTAACGTGGGAGGAAACCGAAGATCTAAGAGAAAAACCTTGCAGTTCACGGGGAGAACGTGCAAACTCCGTACAGACAGCACCCGTAGTTGGAATCAAACCCGTTGAAAATAGAAATATTAGAATGTAAAATGTGGACGCAGCCCAGACCATCACACAAACCAACCTCCCTTCCATTGTCTCCACCTACACCTCCCGCTGCTTCGGCAAGGCCAGCAGCACCATCAAGGACCAGTCTCACCCTGGCCACTCCCTCTTCTCCCCTCTCCCAAAAGGTATAGAAGGGTGAAAACGCACACCTCCAGACTCAGGGGCAGTTTCTTCCCAGCTGTTATCATGCAACTGTACCATCCTATCACCAACTGTAGAGCATTCCTGAGCTACTATCTACCTCATTGGAGACCTTCGGACTATCTTCAATCGGCCTTTACTGGACTTTATCTTGCACTAAACGTTATTCCCTTTATCATGTAACTGTATACTGTAATGGCTCGATTGTAATCATATATAGTCTTTCTGCTGGCTGGTGAGCACGCAACAAAAGCTTTTCACTGTACCTCGGTACACGTGACAATTAACTAAATTGAACTAAATAGTGGCATCAGTTATGTGATGAAAAGATATAATGTGCCAGAATTTTAAAAATTATTACGGTCTCCGATGACATACATGGTATTTTTATTGGTTGCCGCAATCCTTTTTTTCCAAAAACATATTTTTAAATGCAGAATTATATTTGGATATTTAAATGTAATTGACTGCAGCAATAATTTTGACAGAAACTGGGAGTCATTTCCCAGGCTGTAGCTCCAAGTTCACAGGACATCTGTGACTGTCCCTGAGCCTTTTCCGAAGCTATTACTTTAGGAAGGAAATTCTGCATTAGATAATGGCTTCAAAAACCCTTTTAAGTGCAGGCCTAATAACGTCCTGTCTTTGTGCATGTCCCATTTCGCACTGATTAAACTGTTCAGTAGCTGTTTGAGCCAATTCCAGTAGGGGACTCGAGCGTTATTTAAAACTTTTTACTTTCCCACAAACAAGTGAGACGAAAAATACTCTACTTATGTCTGGCCAGCGGTTATTTGAGAGGATCACAAGTGGGTTATGCTTCTTCCGGCGCCCATTTTGAGTTCATGATCAGTTCAATTTAATCACTATTACATGTCAGGTCAGGGGCAGGAATCATTTCTACTTTCCTTCGGGCAGAGGAATTTTGCAGCCAGACATCCTTTTGTTTTAGTTTAATTTTTTCGTTTTAAGATACAGCGCGGAAACAGGCCCTTCGGCCCACCGGGTCCGCGCCGACCAGCGATCCCCGCACACTAACACTATCCGACACACACGAGGGACAATTTACAATTTTATAACAAGCTAATTAACCGACAAACCCGTGTGTCTTTGGAGTGTGGGAGGAAACCGATGAAAACCCACGCAGGTCACTGGGAATATGTACAAACTCCGTATCGACCACACTAGCAGCCACTCTACCGCTGCACCACCATGCCACAGCTATTTTTTTGTAACAACCTTATTCAAGACATCTCAATATTAGGGAGATGGTGGAGCTCTCTGTGCCATTACACCCATCACCCTTTGTATGAAAAAGTTACTCCTCAGTTTCCTATTAAATTTTTCCCCCCTCACCTTAAACCTATGTCCTCTGGTCCTCGATTCACTACTCTGGGCATAGCGTCACTCCACTGCTGTGCCAGTCGACTCAATACTGAATGATCCCAATTATTGTGTAGGAAGGAACTGCAGATGCTGGGTCTTCAGAAGGGTCTCGACCCGAAATGTCCCCCATTCCTTCTCTCCAGAAATGCTGCCTGCCCCACTGAGTTACTCCAGCATTTTGCGTCTATCTTCGGTCCCAATAATTATTCTATTTGGAATCCATTCACTGTACCTAACCATTGCGTGAAGTTGAAAGTAAATGTTAAATTCAGAATAGATTTTAAATGAGATGGGATCATGAGAATTGGATAGTCAGCAGAGGAGCTGAACTTCAAATTTTACTGTTGAATGAATAGTGCTGAGTGAATTATGTATATGAAAACTGTAGTCCAGATTCAGGAACAACTTCTTCCCCACAGCCATCAGGCTATTAAACACCACAACCTCAAATAAGCTCTGACCTACAGTGGACTATCATTATTATTATTATTGCACTACTATTGTTTGTTTTGCGTGTGTGTGTGTGTATATATGTGTATATATACATATATATGTGTATATAGAAACATAGAAAATAGGTGCCGGAGTAGGCCATTCGGCCCTTCGAGCCTGCACCGCCATTCAATATGATCATGGCTGATCATCCAACTCAGTATCCCGTACCTGCCTTCTCTCCATACCCCCTGATCCCTTTAGCCACAAGGGCCACATCTAACTCCCACTTAAATGTAGCCAATGAACTGGCCTCAACTACCTTCTGTGGCAGAGAATTCCACAGATTCACCACTCTCTGTGTGAAAAAAAACATTCTCATCTCGGTCCTAAAAGACTTCCCCCTTATCCTTAAACTGTGACCCCTTGTTCTGGACTTCCCCAACATCGGGAACAATCTTCCTGCATCTAGCCTGTCCAACCCCTTAAGAATTTTGTAAGTTTCAATAAGATATATGTGAGTACTTGTGAGTATGTGTATATGTACACACTGAACTTTTTTTTTCTCTGGTTTATTATATTGTTTACAATGTACTGTGTTTACATATTGTGTTGTGCTGCAGCAAGTAATAATATCATTGTTCTATCTGGGACACACGACAGAGTGCTGGTGTAACTCAGCGGGTCAGGCAGCATATCGGGAGAACATTCATAGGTACCATTTCGTGTCAGGACCCTTCTTCAGACTTCTTCAGTAAATTATGCTCATATTCTTGTGAATAATTTTTCTATATCCACCGCCTGGCCAATTCAAGCTTTTTGTATTTCGTTTTGAAAAGAAGTTATCTTGCAATATTAAAAGTTTTTAGTGGGAACCCATATTTCAAGGAAATACAGTTCCCACAAGGAACTGAAGATACTGGTTTACGAATAAAGGCACAAAGTGCTGGAGTAACTCAGCGGGTCAGGCAGCATCTGTGGAGAACGTGGATAGGTGACGTTTCACTGAGTGCTGGAGTAACTCAGTGGGTCAGGCAGCATCTGTGGAGAATGTGGATAGGTGACGTTTCACTGAGTGCTGGAGTAACTCAGTGGGTCAGGCAGCATCTGTGGAGAATGTGGATAGGTGATCTTTCAGGTCGGGACCCTTCAGTCTGACCCGAAAACCTGAAGGAAGCTGAATTTAGGTGCAGGGATTTATACACAATGTGCTGGATTAACTCAGCGGGTCAGGCAGCATCTCTGGAGAACCTGCATAAGTGATGTTTCACAGAGTGCTGGAGTAACTCAGTGGGTCGGACAGCATCTCTGAAGAACATGGATAGGTGACGTTTCACAGAGTGTTGGAGTAACTCAGCGGGTCAGGCAGCATCTCTGGAGAACATGGATAGGAGACATTTTGGGTTGGGACCCTTCTTCAGAGGGTCCGACCCAAAGCATCATCAATCCATGTTTTCTCGAGATGTTGCCTGACTGGCAGTTACTGAAGATGGGTCCCAACCCGAAACATCCATATCCAAGTTCTCCAGGGTGTTGCCCGACCCACAGAGTTACTCCGGCACTTTGTGTCATTTTATTTTGTAGACCAGCATCAGCATCTACATTTGTGTCTAGACAAGGGCAGCACGGTGGCCCAGCGGCAGAGCTATCACCTTACAGTGCCAGAGACCCGGGTTCGATCCTGTCTACGGGTTCTGTTTGTATGGAGTTTGTACGTTCTCCCCGTGACCGTATGGGCTTTCTCCTGGTGCTCCGGTTTCCCCCTACACACCAAAGATGCACAGGTTCGTAGGTTAATTGGCTTCGCTAAAGACTGTAAATTGTCCCTGGTGTATAGGGTAGTGCTAGTGAATGGAGTGATCGCTGATCGACACGGACTCTTTGGGCCGAAGGGCCTGTTTCCGTGCTGTATCTCTAAACTAAATAGAGATTAATACAAGTTTGTTTTATCAATCGGAATACTGTTAATGCTCAAAAGTTTGATTCAATTTTTTTGATCGAATGTTGTAAAAATTAAAGACCTGAGGCATAAAGTACCTTGGCCCTGAAAATCTATTGCTGTACACTTCAATCCACGTCAACTTTATTTTTAATCTTATGTTTACTGTGTGCCCTTTTCTGAAGTCATAACAACATGTTAAGGAAAGATCACTTTGTTTGTCCCTTTCTTAAATTATTGCTCTGTCCGGGTGTAATATATCCTTCAAGGTTAGTCTAATGTAATTTAACAAACGCTGAGATGGTGGTTTTACTGCTCACATATCCGTTTCCAAAGTAGCAGTGGCATAACCTAATGCCGTTAACTGGTCAAGCATCCCAAGGTTTTTCGCACATAAGAGGCTCCAAGAAATAAAGTCCTCGCCTGCCAAACCTGTTGCATAAATAAAAGATGCACAATTTTCAATCGCAAAATATAACCGACAAACACTTTATACATCAAATGTAGGCTTGAACACTATTTCAGACTTGTTTTTTACTCATCATTAAGGTTTATCAGTGTGTAGCTGATACTTCTACCAGACTGGAAGAAATTCTGTTAACCTTCCTACTTAAACTATATTCAGTATGGAGGTGGAAATTTTGAATCAGGATGAGTCAAACAAATGTAGTTTCTTGTAATCCTTCAATAATTACTTTAATTACATTTTGATTGCACTTAAGTGGTGGTTGACATGACCTTTCAGACAGACATCTCCCTGGAGACATTCGAGCCTTGTAAAAATAGTTTGGCATCGTGTGACACAAAGGACATTGTGTACTGTACTCTCGAAAGCAAAAAAAAAACGCAGAGATCACAGAAAATTAATGCGAAAAATTTGCATTAAATACTGAGTGTACAAATTTGTAATTGACGTTTTTTTTAATAATGTACAGTGACATCCGTAGCTTAATTTCTTTCTCTGATTGAAAGAACTAATTATTTTTGAAGTTGAATATCATCTCTCTAACTGCATTTATGAGCATGTTGCCAGGACTCGAGGGCCTGAGTTAGCTCCGAGTGCAAGATAGGACTGGCTCGGACTGTATTCCTTGGAGCACAGGAATCTGAGGGAGATCTTACAGAGGTGTCTAAAATCACAAGGGGAACAGATACACCCATGGTAGGCAAATCCAGAACCAGAGTACAAAGGTTCAGGGTGCGAGGGGTAACGTTATTGGAAACCTATGGGACATCTTTGTCATCCAGAGGGTGGTGGGTATATGGGCCAATTGCACCCCCAGCAATCTCACTGCAGCTTGTCAGACAGCAGCTCCGGAGAACATGGATAGACGACATTTTGGGTCGGGATCTTACCTCAGACCCGGATCATCCTCTATCCCCGTCCTCCAGAGACGCTGTCTGGCCCGCTGAGTTGCTCCAGCACTTTTTTTTTAGTAAAATCACCATCTGCGATTCCTTGTGACTGCAGCTATCGTCTCCGAGATGGCGCCCAAGCCGGGCCACTCTCTGCGTGCTGGACCCAGACGTGGATCGTTCATTACAACCGCTCCACTCTTTTAAATCTTCATTTCAACAGCAGCATTTCTTATACTAACTATGCTCTTCATCATCTCCTCTCTGATAGACCTACAAGCTATCTTTAATTGGACTTCATCTTGCACTAAACATTATACCCTTCATCCTGTATCTGTACACTGCGGATCGCTTGATGGTAACCATGTCGTCGTTTCGCTGATCGAAACGTATAAGATTATTAAGGGGTTAGACACGTTAGAGGCAGGAAACATGTTCCCAATGTTGGGGGAGTCCAGAACAAGGGGCCACAGTTTAAGAATAAGGGGTCGGCCATTTAGAACTGAGATGAGGAAAAACTTTTTCAGTCAGAGAGTTGTGAATCTGTGGAATTCTCTGCCTCAGAAGGCAGTGGAGACCAATTCTCTGAATGCATTCAAGAGAGAGCTAGATAGAGCTCTTAAGGATAGCGGAGTCAGGGGGTATGGGGAGAAGGCAGGAACGGGGTACTGATTGAGAATGATCAGCCATGATCACATTGAATGGCGGTGCTGGCTCGAAGGGCCGAATGGCCTCCTCCTGCACCTATTGTCTATTGTCTATTGATGACAGACACAAAATGCTGGAGTCACTCAGCGGGTCAGGCATCATCTCTGGAGAAAAGGAATAGGTGACGTTTCGGGTTGAGACCCTTCTTCAGACTGAGAGTCGGGGGGAAAGGGAAACGAGAGATATAGACAGTGATATAGAGAGATGCAGAACAAATGAATGAAAGATATGCAAAAACGTTTAAAAGTAATGATGTTTTTATTTATTTTTTATTTATTTATTTGTTTGTCTTTCGCGGTCAGTACAATACAGCAGATTAACCATACAGTTGTGAAAGTTAAATAGTACGACATCATTGTATCAAAAATAAAACAATATAATCACACATGATATTTTCTGACCGAAAAAAAAGGTGTAGGTAGAAGCCAAAGCTTATTGTGCCTACCCTTAATACTTAACAAAATATAACATAAAAAAACACAATATCATAAGTCAGAAGCAGATAAACAAAACATAGAAAGAAACACAAATATAGTCAAGAACCATCATTTCTATCATGTCAGTCATTTCTCAGAGCTGATCACATATTTTGTATCTTTCAAATATAATATTTTTGTGCATTTTTTTGAATTTACACATATTACTACACTCTTTTAATTCATTGTTGCAACTATTCTATAAATTGTCCCCTTTAACAGTCACACGTCTATTTTTCACATTTGGCCTTGCCCTCTTCTACTCAAACATATTATTTCCCCTGAGTGGATATCTGCTCTCCCTCACCGAAAACAAACCTTGGACACAGTCAGGAAGTGTTCTTTCTTTTGCTCTAAACATTAGTTGTAGAGTATTAAAGTCCACTAGGTCCATAAATTTTAGGGCATATGATTTCATAAATAATGGGTTGGTTGGGTCATTATAACCTGCCTTATTGACAATTCGTATAGCTCTTTGTTGCAATATAAAGATTGAATTAGTGCTTTTGTAGGTGTTCCCCTATTTCCACACAGTATGTAATAAATGGAATAATGAGTGAGCAATATAAAGTAAATAGTGAATTTTTATTCACGATGCCCTTTGTTTTGTGCAGTATTGCAATGGGTTTAGACAGTTTTGATTTGATATGTTTTATGTAGGGTTTCCAACAGAGTTTATGATCTATTATCATACCATGATCAAACGATGGTAGTGCTAATTCGATAGCACACAACAAAAATCTTTTCACTACCTCAATACACATGACAATTTAGTTTAGTTTAGTTTATTGTTACGTGTACCGAGGTACAGTGAAAAGCTTTTGTTGCGTGCTAACCAGTCAGTGGATAGAACAAATCATGATTACAATCGAGCCATTTTCATGGTATGTATAGTGTATAGATACATGATAAAGGAATAACGTTTAGTGCAAGGTAAAGCCAGTAAAGTCCGATCAAGGAAAGTCCGACAATAATACTAAATGAACTAAACTAAAGGTAACTAATTAACTGATATCACCACAATGAAGAGTGGCTAGCATCCATTAACTTGTGTTTCCTGTGTCTTTCTTCTTCCAGAGTCATCAGCAAAGTGGTCCCAGTCACAGAGGTCAAGCCTTCGCCTCCCGCGGGTCGCCCAAAGACCCCACCACCTCCGTCGCCAGCACCTCCACCCATCCACATCGCTGCGGCTCTCACGCCGGTTCCCCTCCTCCTGTCCGCGGCCGCCCCCTCCCCCGCCCTCACCCTTCCCGGGGCCTCCCTCGCGGCGGTCGGCTCCGCATCAGGAACGTCCAAGACTCCGGTCAGGAGCGTGGTTACCGAGACGGTCAGCACTTACGTGGTGAGTAATGCTCGGTGCTTTCACGGTCTCTGCAGCTTCTCGTTGCTATAGCTATTCTCACCACAAAATTAATGCTTGGATTTCTTTGCACCAAGAAATGGAGGATATTCCTTGGAAATGTCAAGATATTGTTTTGCAGACAACCCGGTAAAACCATACTGCAGGCCTCACTTAGGCAGGGGTTATGGAGAGAAGGCTGGAGAATGGGGTTGGGGGGAAGAGATAGATCAGCCATGATTAAATGGCGGAGTAGCCTTGACTTGAAGGGCCGAATGGCCTAATTCTGCTCCTATCATGACCTGACACAAGAGTCGCTATGTTTCTGGCGCTGACAAAATTATTAAAAGATCTTTCTTACTAAAGGTTACTAAAGGTAAAGACTTTACTAAAGGGGAGCGCTGAATCTCCATTTATATATGGTCATGTTTTAATTTTTTGGAGATACAGCGAGGAAACACGCTCTTGCCCCCACCCCCCCCCCCCCCCCACCAACAACGACGACCAGTGATCACCCGTTTAAACCAGTTTACGCTATCCCACGTGTAAGAAGAAACTGCAGATGCTGGTTTACACCGAAGATAGACATAAAATGCTGGAGTAACTCAGCGGGACAGGCAGCATCTCTGGAGAGAGGGAATGGGTGACTTTTCGGGAGATTGATGAAGGGAGACTGACCCGAAATGTCACCTTTTCCTTTTCTCCGGAGATGCTGCCTGACCCGCTGAGTTACTCCAGCACTTTGTGTGTGTCTTCTATGTTATCAGCCATGATCACATTGAATGGTGGTGCTGGCTCGAAGGGCCGAATGGCCTACTCCTGCACCTATTGTCTATTGTTATCGTATTTTTGCAGCCACTCTCCACACACTAAGGGGCAATTTATTGAGACCAATTAACGTACAAAACCAAACGTCTTTGGCATGTGGAAGGAATCCCACGCAGTCACAGGAAGAACGTGCAAGTTCCACACACAGACAGTGCCCAAGGTCAGGATCGAACCCGAATCTCCAGCACTGTGAGCCAATGGAAATGCTAATGAGAGCCCCTCAAAGTACAGAAGTTGCATTACAAAGCCTGTTTCTCCGGGTGCTCCAGTTTCCTCCCACATCCCAAAGACGGGCAGGTTTGGAGGGTTCCCGGCCCTCTGTAAATTGCCTCGAGTGTGCAGGATGCAAAAGCGGGCTAACATAGAAGTAGCTATTGGGTGATCGATGGTCGGCATGGACTCGGTGAGCTGAAGAGCCTGTTTCAACACTGTGTCACTCTATATCTCTCCAACCTTCTGGTCATTGCCACATTCCACTTTGTACTGTCGAGAACCACCTGGCGGGGGGGGTGCCGAGAATGAAGGGGGGACCCAGCGGAGGGGGGTGGGTCGCTGAGAACAAAGGGGGGGCAGCAGGTGGGCACTGAGAACAAAAGGGGGGCACGCTAACGAGGGGGAGCAGCGTGGGGGGGGGAACGCTGAGAACATAGGGGGGGCAGCAGTGGGGGGGTCGCTGAGAACATGGGGGGGCAGCGGGGGGGCACTGAGAACAAAGGGGGGACACGCTAATGAGGGGGGCCAGCGTGGGGGGGAACGCTGAGAACATGGGGGCAGCGGTGGGGGGGACGCTGAGAACAAAGGGGGGGCAGCGGTGGGGGGGCAGCGGTGGGGGGGCGCTGAAAACAAAGGGGGGGCAGCAGGGGGGGACGCTGAGAACATAGGGGGGCAGCGGTGGGGGGGGCAGCAGGGGGGGACGCTGAGAACAAAAGGGGGGGGGCCTGGCAGAGGGCGGCCTGCCACCATGTGCGGAGACAGGCCTGTGTCACCGCTACAAGCAGAAGATGAAACTGTTCGATGAACTTCTAGTAACTTTGGCGGCAGTAGAAACGTGCCGTCACCTGTGTACCGCCTCAGTGAGTTCTGCTGTGTGACTTTACCTGGTTGTACTCAAAAACAAAGCACTTCAACGTACCTAGGTACGTGTGACAATAAAATATAATTGATTCATTCATCTGCTTGCTCGGCAAATCCAGACATTCCCCGGTGAATTTGGGACTCATTTCAAAATTTGTGTTCAAGATAGGTGCAAAATGTTGGAGCAACTCAGTGGGGCAGGCAGCATCTCTGGAGAGAAGGAATGGGTGGCATTTTGGGTGGAGACCCTTCTTCAGACTCTTGCTTTTGACTAGTAGTTCCCTTCTCCAGCACTGTGCTCATTGCAATCATTGTGGAATGTACGACTAGGGAAGGAAGCTGCCGTATCCTCTCACACCGTCCACCCATTTCCCATGTTCGTGTTGCTACGTTAGTTAGTTTGCTCCCTTCCCTGGTTCTGAAACGCAGGATCCATAAAAGCATGTTGTTCTCCACAAAGCACAGCATTTACACTGTAACCTGCGCCTATGCCTTAAAATAGTGAGACTCGTCTGTATAATTTTGTAAAAATGTGGATAGAAAATTGGCTTCATGGAAGGAAGCAGAGGGTGATGGTGGTAGGTTGCTTCTCTGACTGGTGGCCTGTGACTAGTGGTGTGCCTCAGGGTTCGGTGCTGGGCCCGTTACTGTTTGTCATCTCTTTCCATGATTTGGATGAGAACATATATGGCCAGATTAGCAAGTTTGCAGATGACACTGTAGTGGGTGGTTTTGCAGATTGTGAAGATGGTTGTGAAAGATTGCAGCTGGATCTTGATCGATTGGCCATGGCTGAGGAATGGTTGATGGAATTTAATGCAGAGAAATGTGAGGTGTTGCACTTTGGGAAGTATAACATGGGCAGGACCTTCACAAAGAATGGTAGGGCTCTGGGGAGTGTTGTAGAGCAGAGGGATCTAGGAGTGCAGGTGCATGGTTCCTTGAAGGTGGAGTCGCAGGTAGATTGGGTGGTCAAAAAGGCTTTTGGCTGTTGGCCTTCTTCAGTCAGAGTATTTAGTATAGAAGTTGGGAGGTCATGTTGCAGTTGTATAAGACGTTAGTGAGGCCACATTTAGTGTGTTTTCAGTTCTTGGCAGCATCTTATAGGAAAGATGTTGTCAAGCGGCAAAGGATACAGTGAAGATTTACGAGGATGTTGCCAGGACTCGAGGATCTGAGCTACAGGGAGAGGTTGAGTAGGCTGGGACTCTATTCCTTGGAGCGCAGGAGGATGAGGGGTGATCTTATACAGGTGTATAAAATCATGAGAAGAATAGATCGGGTAGATGCACAGAGTCTCATGCCCAGAGTAGATGAATCGAGGACCAGAGGACATAGGTTCAAGGTGATGGGGAAAAGATTTAATAGGAATCTGAGGAGTAACTTTTTCACACAAATGTGGTGGATGTATGGAATAAGCTGCCAGAGGAGGTAGTTGAGGCAGGGACCGTGAAGTTTAACAAACAGTTAGACAGGTACACGGATAGGACAGGATTGGAGGGACAAATGCAGGGAGGTGGGACTAGTGTAGCTGGGACATGTTGACCGGTGTGGGCAAGTTGGGCCGAAGGGCCTGTTTCCATGCTGTATCACTCTACGACTGGAAGTTTTGGGATTAATGATATTTCTAACTTAACACATTATCTTTCTGAAGGAAAGACACTTTCTGAAGGAAAGACAGAAAGTGCCAGGGTAACTCAGCGGGTCAGGCAGGATGAGGGGGCACCTCATTGAAACTTACCGAACAGTGAAAGGCCCGGATAGAGTGGATGTGGAGAGGATGTTTCCACTAGTGGGA
Source organism: Rhinoraja longicauda (assembly GCF_053455715.1). Classification (NCBI taxonomy): domain Eukaryota; kingdom Metazoa; phylum Chordata; class Chondrichthyes; order Rajiformes; family Arhynchobatidae; genus Rhinoraja; species Rhinoraja longicauda. The sequence goes on from NC_135975.1 coordinate 3,035,838, forward strand.
GAGTCTAGGACCAGAGGGAACAGCCTCAGAATTAAAGGACGTTCCTTTAGAAAGGAGATGAGGAGGAATTTCTTTAGTCAGAGGGTGGTGAATCTGTAGAACTTATTGCCACAGACGGCTGTGGAGGCCGACAATGTATATTTTTAAGTTGGAGATTGACAGATTCTTGATTAGTGCGGGTGTCAAGGGTTATGTGGAGAATGGGGTTGAGAGGGAGAGATAGATCAGCCATGATTGAATGGCGGAGTAGACTGAGTGTGCCCAGTGGACTAATTCTGCTTCTATGACTTGTGAATATATGAAAGCCTTTTGTTTCCGTTTCCTCTGTTTCACGATCGGCACAATATATCAGACCCTTGATTGAGTCCCACAGATTTACCATCCTCTGGGTAAAGAAATTCCTCCTCATCTCCTTTCTGAAGATGCGTCCTTTGATTATGTGGCTGTGCCCTCTGGTCCTAGACTCTCCCACTAGTGGAAACATCCTCTCCACATCCACTCTATCCGTGCCTTTCACTATTCTGTACGTTTTAATGAGGTGCCCCCTCATCCTTCTGAACTCCAGCGAGTCGAGGACCTGTGCCATTAAACACTGGCCGGTGTATGTGCGGGAGGAGGGTGCAGTAAATGTGGGAGGAAGGTGCAGTATTCTGGTGCTGACTGATTGGTACCTGGAGCCATTTAATTGTTGACCGCTGATCTGAAAGTTGCTTGTTTCTCTCCCCTTTCATTTTCCCCAGATTCGTGATGAGTGGGGGAATAAGATCTGGATTTGTCCGGGTTGTAACAAGCCTGATGACGGCAGCCCAATGATCGGTTGTGACGACTGTGACGACTGGTACCACTGGTAAGAAACCCTGGCAACTCTTGACCTTCTGTGCAGCAACTCTGGGTAAGGAGCGTTCAACCTCAAACCAGCTGAGTCCCATTAAAGAGAGACACGAACGAAAGGCACAACAATGTGGTTGTATCCTGAATTAGACTTTAGACTTGCTGCACCAGAGACCCGGATTCGATCCTGACCACGGGCGCTGTCTTTACGGAGTTTGTACGTTCTCCCCGTGACCTGTGTGGGTTTTCTCCGGGTGCTCCGGTCTCATCCCACACTCCAAAGAGTGTGCTTCGGTAATTTGCTTCGGTAAAAATTGTAAATTGTCCCTCGTGTGTGTAGGATAGTGCTGGTGTACGGGGCGATCGATGGTCGGCGCGGACCTGGTGGGCGGACCCGCACTGTATCTCTAAACAAAACTAAACTGCGGCCTCTTCCGAGTCATGGAGGGATACAGCTCGGAAGAACAGTGTTCCTGCTCACCGAGCCCACGCCGATCATCAGTCACCCGGTTACACCAATCCTACCCGAATCCCATTGACATTCTTCCTACTTACCCACCAACCCCCCATATTCTTCCACTCGTGACAATTTACCCAAGGCCAATTGACCTGCGTCATCGTGACGTGGGAGGAAACCAGAGCCCTCTGCGGAAACCCACGCAGTCACAGGGAGAACGTGCAAGCTCCACACAGACAGCGGCCGAGGTCAGGATTGAACCTGGGACTCTGACTCCACATTGCCGCGGATGCACTGCAACACTGTGCCCTCCCTGAAGCTGCTCGCCTTGGGAACCGTTCCAGTGAATATTTTCCGCACTTTCTCTGGGAACTTCACACCCATCCCTAAGGAAGGCAGGAGAAAGCATTACTTACGATCTTGGCTGAACAGTTATAGAACATGTAACAGGCCCTTCGGCCCACAATGTCCATGTTGAACATCCATCACTTATCTACCTGCCACGACCATCACTTATCTACCTGCACATAACCCATATCCCTCCATTCCCTACATAGCCATGTGCCTATCCAGAAGTCTTTTAAACACCACTATCGTATCTGCCCCCGGCAGCACGTCCCAGGCCCCCACCACCCTCTGTGTAAAAAAACTTCACAAACGTACACTTCCACTTCAAAGTTAACTAATATAGACACAAAAATGGTGGTGTAACTCAGCGGGTCAGGCAGCATCTCTGGAGAAAAGCAATCGGTGACATTTCGGGGTCGGAACCCTTGTTCAGACTGCAACAGAACCACATCAGAACCCACATCAGGATAAAATTAACTATACGTGTTCAATAACACAGTTTATAAATGACAGCTGTCTACATTGATGAACAGAAATATACAGAGTGCTGGAGTAACTCAGCAGGTCAGGCAGCATCTCTGGAGAACATGGATAGGTGACGTTTCACAGAGTGCTGGAGTAACTCAGCAGGTCAGGCAGCATCTGTGGAGATCATGAAGAGGTGACGTTTTGAGTGTTCAATCTGAAGAAGGGTCCAAACTCGCCTGACCCGCTGAGTTACTCCAGCTCTCTGAGTCCTTCCTTGTTAAACCAGCATCTGCAGTTCCTTGCCTACATTGTTAAATTCAGTCGAGGCAACTCAGTGCAAAGGCAGTTGTGGCACGGTGGCGCAGCGGTAGAGTTGCTGCCTCACGGCGCCAGACACCCGGGTTCGATCCTGACTACGGGTGCTGTCTGTACGGAGTTTGTACGTTCTCCCCGTGACCTGCGTAGGTTTTCTCCGGTTTCCTCCCACACTCCAAAGGAGTACAGGTTTGTAGGCTGATTGGCTAATCGGTAAAATTGTCCCTGGTGTGTGTAGTAGGGTGGTGTTCCGGGCATCGCTGGGGTCGGTGCGGACTCGGTGGGCCGAAGGGCCTGTTTCCGTGCTGTATGCACAGTGGCACAGCGATAGAGTTGCTGCCTTACAGCGAATGCAGCGCCGGAGACTCGGGTTTGATCCTGACTACGGGTGCTGTACTGTACGGAGTTTGTACGTTCTCCCCGTGACCTGCGTGGGTTTTCTCCGAGATCTTCGGTTTCCTCCCACACTCCCAAAGACGTACAGGTATGTAGGTTAATTGGCTGGCCAAATGTAAAAATTGTCCCTAGTGGGTGTAGGATAGTGGTAATGTGCGTGGATCGCTGGGCGGCACGGAACCGGTGGGCTGAAGGGCCTGTTTCTGCGCTGTATCTCTAAATCTAAACTAAACTCTAAACATCTTGCATTGGTTCCCATTTCCCCCAGGCCCTGTGTTGCAATCACGGCAGCCCCTCCCGATGAGGTGGATTGGTACTGCCCCAAGTGCAGCAACAAGAAGAAGGAGAAAAAACACAAGCGAAAGAAATCTCGAGCTCACTGAGAGGAGAGCTTTCCAAAACCGCACACCCTTTTATATCTTGCAGCCGACTCTTCCCTCTTCCTGAAAGGACGGTGATAGACGGTGTGATTGAACGGCCTTGCACATTGCAGTAAATAAAAGAAATTGCTCCAATTCCAACCCAGGTAAAAGGCTGGAGATTGAAACCTATTGTTAGCCTTTTTGTGAAATTAATTGTATACTTTTAAAATGAAAGTTTGTATTATATACACCACAATCATTTTTTGCATTCTGTACGGAATCATCATCCTCTTAGTTATTATGCTTGTAATATATTTTATCTTCTCTGCTCAGAACTCTCATTCCTTTAACCAACAGTGGCATGGTGATTGTAACCAATAGTGGATTGCTAAGGTTTAGTAAGAGAATAAATTACATTTTTTTACAAAAAAATAAGGTCTGTACTGGAAAGTAATGTATTTGTAATGCTGCTTTTAGAAAGTGAATGGGTTGTACATTACGCCTTCAGAATTTCAATCGGTACACTGCTTTCAAACATCACTCCACAGTGGTACAGCTGGTGGAGTCGCTGCCTCACAGCGCCAGAGACCCGGGTTCCATCCTTACCTCAGGTGCTGTCTGCGTGTGTGGAGTTTGCACGTTCTCCCCGAGACCACGTGGGTTTCCTTTGGATACTCCGCTTTCCTCCCGCATCCCAAAGACATGCAGGTCTGTAGTTTGGCCTCTGAAACAAGGAACTGCAGATGCTGGTTTACAACAAAAAAAACAGACAAAGTGCTGGAGTAACTCAGCAGGGCGGGCAGTTTGGAAACGCCATGCTCTCCAGAGATGCTGCATGTCCTGCCGAAGTACTCCAGCATTTTGTGTTTATCTTCGGTGTAAGCCAGCATCTGCAGTTCCTTGTTACACTGTTGAGGTGCTACCTGAGCCTTTGAGTTACTCCAGCACTTCAGGTACTTTTCCAATGTTATCTCACATTCTCATCCACTCCCTGCACACTCGGGCCAATTTACAGCGGGCCAATTAACCTGTAAACCTGCACGTCTTTGGGTTGTGGGAGGAAACCGGAGCACCCATGCGGTCACAGGGAGAACGTACAAACTCCACACAGACAGCACCCATAGTCAGGATGGAACACGGGTCTCTGGCGCTGTGAGGCAGCAACTCTACCAGCCACACCACTGTGCCTCCCCTCTGTTGAAAAAATATTTTTACTATATAACTGTATAGTTTATACTTAATTGAGAAATTACCAGGTAGTGTTTTAGGACCACTTTTTCTTGACAAGTAATTATGCACGAGGATGCATTTTCTTATAACATATTGAAATTTGCTGCTTTAACTAACTGTCAGTGAAATATTTTAGATTTTTGGGATTTAGATTTAGAGATACAGCGCAGAAACAGGCCCTTCGGCCCACCGGGTCCGCGCCGACCAGCGATCCCCGCACATTAACACCATCGTACACCCACTAGGGACATTTTTTTTACACTTACCAAACCAATTAACCTACAAACCTGTACGTCTTTGGAGTGTGGGAGGAAACCAAAGATCTCGGAGAAAACCCACGCAGGTCACGGGGAGAACGTACAAACTCCGTACAGACGGCGCCCGTAGTCGGGATGGAACCCGGGTCTCCGGCACTGCATTCGCTGTAAGGCTAAAACTCTACCGCTGCGCCACCATGACCGCCCCCTACAGGTGATGTTTCGGGTCGGGCCCGTTCCCCAGGGTGAAAGGAGGGGGTGGGGGAAGAGCTGGAGGCGAGAAAAGACCAGGACAGATCGAGGCCGGCAACAAATGACATCAACTTGCAGTTGCCGGACTCCAGAGCAAAACATAAACTGCTGGCGGAAACAGCAGGTCAGGCAGCATCTGCGGTGGAAAAACCATCTTCGAAATATTTTTAAATCACACAGTGGGGCAAACCTATTCAAATTGAAAGGAAAATATTTCAATGGTTCAATGGTACTTTAACGCCACATGTACCGAGGAACAGTGAGATTCATTTTTGTGCACAGTTGAGTACAAGTATCTGTATATAAAATGCTGGAGTAACTCAGCAGGTCAGGCAGCATCTCGGGAGAGAAGGAATGGGTGACGTTTCGGGTCTTACCGTCTCCGACTACATTTTATCGCTGTTTGCTTAGTTGTTACCTTCTCCCAGCTATCAATGATCTATTCTCCATTCCCTTTGTCCTGTTTTCGCATCTTACACTTCCTTATCTATGTATCTCCCCCTCCCCTGACATCATTTTGAAGAAGGGTCTCGACCCTTTCCTTCTCTCCAGAGATGCTGCCTGTCCCGCTGAGTTACCCCAGCGTTTTGTGCCTATCTTCTGTGAAACCCTGGTTCACTCTTCCCTCCCCTTGCCCTCATGTCCTTTGCTGACTCTCTCCGGCCTCCTCTCTGGGTCCTCGGGAATGAGCAGGGGGCCGGGCTCATCGGGTCCCTCTGTAACGACCCGGGTCAGCGTAAGAAACTGCAGATGCCGGAATCTTAAGCAAAAAACGCAAAAGCAAAACTCAGCAGGCCAGCATCACTGGAGAACATGGATAAGCAACATTTCAGGTCAAGACCTTTCTTCAAACTCTGAAGAAGAGTCCTGCCCTGAAACGCCGAAAAACCATGTCCTCCACTAACGGACTCTAGAGTGTTTAATTGTCATGTGTACCGAAAATGGAACAATGAAATTCTCACTTGCAGCAGCATAACTGGTCTGTAGACATAATGCTCATGGATAACACAAAATATCCATGCATTAAGCTAAAGTAAGATGCTATTGCAAAGTAAAAGCTCAAAGTCCCAAGTTCAACCAAGGCTTTTGAAGTTTAGTTGTCGTTTGTGTGTTCAAGAGTCTGATGGTTGTAGGGAAGAAGCTGTTCCTGAACCTGAACGTTACAGTTTTCAGGCTCCTGTACCTTCTTCCCGATGGCAGGGGTGACATGAGACGGGGGCCAGGGTGGTGTGGGTCTCTGATGATGCTGGCTGCCTTTTTGAGGCAGCATTTCTTCTAGAGCTCTTCGATGGTGGGGAGGTCAGTCCCGATGATGGACCGGGCAGTGCCCACCACTCTCTGTAATCTCCTCTATTCCTGGGCGTTCGAGTTACTGAACCAGATCGGCAGATCAATGTGCTCTCCACCGTACACTGGTAGAAGTTCAAAAGAGCATTCGTCATCAATCAGAACTTTTGGTTTTGAGATACAGCATGGAAACAGGCCCTTCTGCCCACCGAGTCCGTGCCGACCAGCAATCCCCGTACAGTAGCACTATCCTACACATACTAGGGATCATTTATAATTTTACCGAAGTCAGTTAACCTACAAACCTGTACTTCTTTGGAGTGTGGGGGGAAACTGGAGCACCCGGAGAAAACCTACGCGATCACAGGGAGAACGTACAAACTGTACAGACAGCGCCCGTAGTCAGGATTGAACCCTGGTCTCTGGTGCTGTGAGGCAGCAACTCTACCACTGCACCACCAATCTTCTGAGGAAGCTGCCTGCCCCGCTGAGTTACTCCAGCACAGTGTATGCTTTTTGCATGTACAGATACGATGTGGAAACAGGCACTTGGCCCACAGAGTCCACACCGACCAGCGATCCCCACACATTAACACACACACACACACACACAAGGGACAATTTACATTTACATCAAGCCAATTAACCTACAAACCTGCACGTCTTTGGATTGTGGGAGGAAACTGAAGATCTCGGAGAAAACCCACGCAGGTCACGGGGAGAACGTAACAAACTCCATACCGACCAAGTGGTCGGGGTCGAACCATCAGCCTCTGGCGCTGTAAGCTCTTGGCGAATTGTCGATAGTAACTGCACGGTCAGGCATCCTTGGTATTCTGAAGCCTCTTGAGAGGCTGGCAGAGATGTAGAGCAGAACCTGCAGTCGGCTGCTTGCCAGCACTGCAGTGAGAAGGTGGTCACTCCCAAGATACTGGCAGCACACCGCAGACTCTGTACCTGCAGACTACAATGCAGAGGTCAGGGCCAGAACAACAAATTATACTTGTTCCAGACACCGCAGTTCAAAAGGATCATGGCCAATCGTACTGTAGATTTCCCTAAGCATTTTATCAGGATGCATCACAGCCTAGTTTGGGAACAGCTCCATAGATTTAAGTCGAAAGGGGAAAAGATTTAATAGGAATCTGAGGGGTAACTGTTTCACACAAAGGGTGGTGGGTGTGTGGAACGAGCTGCTGGAGGAGGTAGTTGAGGCTGGGACTATCCCAACGTTTAAGAAACTGTTAGACAGGAACATGGATAGGACGAGTTTGGAGGGACGTGGACCAAACGTGGGCAGATGGGACTAGTGTAGATGGGACATGTTGGCCGGAGTGGGCAAGTTGGGCCGAAGGGCCTGTTTCCACGCTGTATCACTATGGCTCTGTCCAAGGCCGCAAGAAATTGCAGGGAATTGTGGACGCAGCCCAGACCATCACACAAACCAACCTCCCTTCCATTGACTCCATCTACACCTCACGCTGCCTCGGCAAGGCCAGCAGCATAATGAAGGACCAGTCTCACCCCGGCCACTCCCTCTTCTCCCCTCTCCCATCGGGCAAGAGGTACAGAAGTGTGAAAACACACACCTCCAGATTTAGGGACAGTTTCTTCTCAGCTGTTATCAGGCAACTGAACCATCCTACCACCAACTAGAGAGCGGTCATGAACTACTATCTCCCTCATCAGAGACCCTCGGACTATCATTTTTTCGGTCTTTACTGATTCCAATTAAAGACTGAAGAAGGGTCTCAACCCGAAATGTCACCCATTCCTTCTCTCCTGAGATGCTGCCTGACCTGCTGTGTCACTCCAGCATTTTGTGTATAAATACCTTTGATTTGTAACAGCATCTGCAGTTATTTTCTTACAATTAAAACACAAAGTACTTGTGCCGTAACTCCAGGGTAGCTTCGCAAAGAAAACCAAGCCAAAGCCAACGTGTTATCTAACTATCTAACTAAATGTACCAACTTGCCAGAAATGACTCCATATGCAGAAAAACAGCTACCTACATATTAATTAGCTCTTGAGAAAACCCCAATCCTGTAGATGCAAGAATATCATTGGGGCTATCAAGTGGGCCAGTCCCTTCACTGGTGTTTCATTGAGTTGGGCCCACGACACCTCGGCAAGGCTCAACAGTTGGTTCTGGCAACCCAGGACAACCCCCCTCAATACCTGTTCTCATCACCATCATCGGCGATCACTGGAAGCGAGTGTGACTGTCCTCTCCATAGGGTCGGACGCCTGTGCGTGACTTTGTTTAACGTGGGGAGACTGGTGCACAGAGAGCCACCACACGGTCCTTGACAGATCTGGGTCAGGATCCAGTGGCGTGGAGTCCAAGACGACCGGGGACCCTTTTCTGCCACAGCCTTCATCCATCCGCCTTCCCAGCCGTTGTGATGCCCCACTAAAGTCGGCCATCATCCTCCCTCCGCCTGTTCCACCGTTGAGGTCTCGGTTGGATCGCTCTTTGTCAGGGACCTCCCCCTCGACCTTACCGCCATGGGTGACCCTACCAGGAGCGTAGCTCCAGACGGCATCGCTCTCAGGATCTCAGGACCACACGAGCTCCTCCACCGCGACAAGGTGACAAGGTGTGGATAGCTTTAAAGTAATCATGTATAGTCTTCACCGTCCAGATAGCACACAACAAAAAGCTTTTCACTGTACCTCGATACACGTAGAAATAAACTAACCAACTAAAGTGGTGACATTGATGGAGGCAATTTGGCAAGCTAGTCCCAGGGAGCAACCCCTTTGATTCCAATCCATTGCAATCTACTGTCCCTCTCATCACTGACAACTTGTAGAGCCGCTACCTCACAACACCAGCAACCTGGGTTCAATCCCCGTCTCTGGTGCTGTCCGAGTGGAGTTTGCACGCTCTTCCCTATGACCACGTGAGTTTATAAGTTCATCTTCAGCAGTGAGAGGAGCAGAATTAGGCCATTCGGCCCATCAAGTCCACTCCGCCATTCAATCATGGCTGATCTATCTCTCCCTCTCAACCCCATTCTCCTGCCTTCTCCCCGTAACCACTGACACCCGTACTAATCAATATCAATCTCCGCCTTAAAAATATCCACTGACTTGGCTTCCACAGCCACAGGTATATAAGGCGCAGATTGACAGATTTTTGATTGGTACGGGTGTCAGGGGTTATGAGGAGAAGGCAGGAGAATGGGGTTGGGAGGGAAAGATAGATCAGCCATGTTTGAATGGTGGAGTAGACTTGATTGGCCGAATGGCCTACATCTGCTCCTCGAATTTATGAAGTTACGAGCCAGATCTTGAACTCTTGCTATTTCATATTTAAAAACCTCCCACTTGTCAGGCAACCTTTTGCCCGCAAATCAACTTTTGCAAACTTCTTGGCTAAAACAGTGAAAATCTACCATGCCCCAAACGAGGATTTTAATTTGAGGCCCAGTTCTGTCCTTTTCCATAAGTGTTTTTAAACTAATAGACCTGTGGTCACTGGTCCCACTTGCACCTGACTCACTTGCCCTGCACCTCCTTCCCAAGAGTAGGACAGGCTTTGCCCTTTCCCAGGCAGGTCCCATGGAAACTCTCCTGAACAAAGTCAGGAGAAATTGGTTAACATTCCACCGCATCTCAGCCTGTAGCACGGAGCCAAGAGTCCAGAGTGAAGGAATCTTTCATTGTTGTGCAATTAATTGTCAAAACTTGCTGCAGTTTCACGGGCAGATTAAACGCAACAGCACAACACAGAAATACACAATAAATTAAGTGGTATGACACGGTGGCGCAGCGGTAGAGTTGCTGCCTTATAACCCCAGAGACCCGGGTTCGATCCCGACTACGGGTGCTGTCTGTACGGAGTTTGTACGTTCTCACCGTGACCTGTGTGGGCGGAATGGCGTGACCCGGAATGGTGGGACTGTCATATGTTGAAAGACTGGAGCGACTAGGCTTGTATACACTGGAATTTAGAAGGATGAAAGGTGATCTTATCGAAACTTATAAGATTATTAAGGGGTTGGACACGTTAGAGGCAGGAAACATGTTCCCAATGTTGGGGGAGTCCAGAACAAGGGGCCACAATTTAAGAATAAGGGGCAGGCCATTTAGAACTGAGATGAGGAAAAACTTTTTCAGTCAGAGAGTTGTGAATCTGTGGAATTCTCTGCCTCAGAAGGCAGTGGAGGCCAATTCTCTGAATGCATTCAAGAGAGAGCTAGATAGAGCTCTTAAGGATAGCGGAGTCAGAGGGTATGGGGAGAAGGCAGGAACGGGGTACTGATCACATTGAATGGCGGTGCTGGCTCGAAGGGCCGAATGGCCTACTCTTGCACTTATTGTCTATTGTCTATTTTCTGGGTGCTCGGGCTTCCTCCCACACTCCAAATACGTACGGGTTAGTAGGTAAATTGGCTTGGTATGAATGTAAAACGAATTGTCCCTCGTATATGTAGGGTAGTGTAAATTTGTGGGGATCTCTGGTCGATGTGAACTCAGTGGGCCGAAGGGCCTGTTTTCAGGCGGTATCTCTAAACTAACTAAACTAAACAATAAAATTGAACGGGTGGCACGGTGGCGCAGCGGTAGAGTTGCTGCCTTACAGCGCCAGAGACCCGGGTTCGATCCTGACTACGGGCACTGTTTGTATGGAGTTTATACGTTTTCCCCGTGACCTGCGTGGGTTTTCTCCGGGTGCTCCAGTTTCGTTTCTCCCCCCACACTCCAAAGACGTACAGGTTTGTAGGTTAATTGGCCTGTAAATTGTCCCTCGTGTGTGGGATAGTGTTAGTGTACGGGGTGATCGCTGGTCGGCGCGGGACTCGGTGGGCCAAAGAGCCTGTTTCTGCACTGTATCTCTAAAGTCTAAGGCCTCAAGTAAAGGTCAATAACAGAGCAAAGAGCTAAAACAGCTTCTGCAAAGATCACTACCATTTTCTTTTAAGCTAAATGAACGCAATTACATGCTTTTCCAAATGAGTGAACTTTGCAGGAAATAAGTTTGGAATGACAGAAGCGAATTTATGAGGGGAAAAAAAGGCAACAAATGAAAGAAATGTTATGAAAGATCAAAGAGCTCCTAATTTTACCAGAGACACAAAGGCAGTATTTTTTTGGCATGAGTCATAAGTAGACATTGCAGGAATTAACATTTTTCAAAGATTTAGTCACTGTGGCCAGAGGCACTGGTTTAAACTGATCTCCGAGGCACACATAAGTGCTCTTTATCAACTAACAAAGAATGGAAAGCCTAGTATTAATGCCGCCAGTGTGCAGTCATTACTGGGCCATTTGCAAAGACAAAGCATCGAGGACCAGGGGACATATGTCCAAGGTGAGAGGGGGAAAGATTTGACAGGGGTCGCGGTTTGAGAATAAGGGGTAGAGGGACTGAGATGAGGAAAAACTTCTTCACACAGAGAGTTGTGAATCTGTGGAATTCTCTGCCACATAAGGCAGTGGAGGCCACCACGGGACGTTTTCAAGAGAGAGTTAGATTCAGCTCTGAGGGCCAACGGAATCATGGGATATGCGGAGAAAGCAGGAACGGAATACTGATTTTGGATGATCAGCCATGGTGGTATTGAATGGCGGTGCTGGCTCGAAGGGCCGAATGGCCTACTCCTGCTCCTATTTTCTATGTTTCTAATAGGAATCTGCGGGGTAACTTTTTCACACAAAGGGTGGTGGGTGTATGGAACGAACTGCCGGAGGAGGTAGTTGAGGCAGGGACTATTGCGACGTTTCAGAAATGTTTAGGTAGATACATGGATAGGACAGGTTTATATGGGCCAAACGCAGGCAGGTGGGACTAGTGTAGATGGGGCATGTTGGTCGGTGTGGGCAAGTTCGGCCGAAGGGCCTGTTTCCACGCTGTATCACTCTAAATGATGCGCAAAGAGTTGCACAAGGCAATGGCGAGGCCACATTTGGAGTATTGTGTCCAGTTTCAGTCAACCTGCTACAGGGAGAATGTTGGTCAGCTTGAAGAGTGCGGAGAAGAGGTGCGAGGATGTTGCCAGGACTCGAGGCCTGAGCTACAGGGAGAGGTTGAGCAGGCTGGGACTCTATTCCTTGGAGCGCAGGAGGATGAGGGGTGATCTTATAGAGGTGTACAAAATCATGAGGGGAAAGGATGGGGTGAATGCAGTAAGTCTTTATCCCAGAGTAGGAGAATCAAGAAGCAAACAGAGACAGCGTGATGGTGTCAATGGAAGGGAGATTGGTTTGTGTGATGGTCTGGGCTGCATCCACAATACAATACAATACAATATATCTTTATTGTCATTGTACAGGGGTACAACCAGATTGGGAATGCGCCTCCCATACGATGCAATAAATTAATTAGCTAGTCAGTATTAATTTAAACAACCCAATGAAACAAGTTAGAACAGTTTTAAACCAGAATAAAGTGCAAGTAGATCTGTGCCGGTTCACTGTGCGATGTGACCATCCGGCTCAGCAGGACCGGTTCATAGCAGCTATGGCCCTGGGGATGAAGCTGTTCCTGAGTCTGGAGGTGCGGGCGTAGAAGGCCTTGTATCGTCTGCCCGATGGTAGAATTACGACCAGACTGTTGCAGGGGTGTGAAGAGTCTTTGTGGATGCTGGTGGCTTTTCTGAGGCATCGTGTGTTGTAGATGCCCTCCAAGGCTGGTAGCTGTGTTCCGACGGTCCTCTAAGCTCTATGAACTACCCGCTGAAGAGCTTTCCTCTCTGCCTCCGTGCAGCTGAGGTACCACACAGGGATGCCATGTGTCAGGATGCTCTCTCTGGTGCAGCGGTAGAATGTCATCAGCAGCTGTTGGGGCAGACCAGACTTCTTCAGTGTTCTCAGGTAGAACACTGTTGGTAAAGGTTCAATGGTGCTATATTGTCCCATGTGCACTGCACAGTGAAATTCTTTTTGCACAGATCACACGTATACGAGTCGCCATATTTTGGCGCCGTTTACAAAAGTCCAAAGTCCGGTCGACGCCCTCGATGTACTGGAGTGGTTCCCGATCCAGGTAAGCCGATCCTGTGCTGTACTTAGGGTTGCCAACTTCCTCACTCCCAAATAAGTGACAAAGGGTGACGTCACCGCCCCGCGCCCCACGTGACCTCACCCAGCCAGCTGCGCTGTCTGTACGGAGTTTGCACCTTTTCCCTGTTGACCGCATGGGTTTTCTTCAGGTGCTCTGATTTCCTCCCACACACCAAAGATGTGCAGGTTTGGAGGTTAATTGACTTTAGTGAAATCGTAACTTGTCACAAGTGTCGGATCGTGCTGGTGTACGAGGTGATCGCTGGTCGGTGCGGACTCAGTCCGCTGCAGAAGCTGCATCTCGAAAGTCACAAGTTCACAAGTTCACAAGTTAGAGGAATAGAATTAGGCCATTCGGCCCATCGAGTCCACTCCGCCATTCAATCATGGCTGATCTCTGCCTCCTAATCCCATTCTCCTGCCTTCTCCCCATAACCCTTGACACCCGTTCCAATCAAGAATTTGTTTTTCTCTGCCTTAAAAATATCCACTGACTTGTCCTCCACAGCCCTCTGTGGCAATGAGTTCCACAGGTTAATTACCCTCGGACCAAAGAAGTTCCTCCTCACCTCCTTTCTACACGAACGTCCTTTACTTCTGAGGCTGTGACCTCTGGTCCTAGACTCTCCCACCAGTGGAAACATCCTCTCCACACCCACTCTATCTACGCCTTAAATTATTCTGTAAGTTTCTATGAGGTCCGCCCTCAGTCTAAAGTATGTGTTCTGATATACCAGAGGGATTTACAGCGAGAAGATAGACACAAAGTGCTGGAGTAACTCAGTGGGACTGGCAGCATCGGGCCGAGACCCTTCCTCAGACTTCAGAGCTGGATTTATAGCTAGGTTCCTTCGAGCTGTGTTTCTGGTGAGGAAACACATCATTGTGACTGTGTTAACATTGCAATAGTCTGTTTGAATTCACTGAAGCACAAGTTCACTGTAGCCAAAATTTGCTGCAAGGGGTAATTGGGAATAATTGTCACATTCTTCGCGGAACAATGCAGAAGGCAGTGTGGGATACAATGAACTATGTCGGGAGCCTGTGGTGTATTCTGAAATCTTTGAAGGAGGCAGGGCAAGCTGATAAGGAAATTAAGATAACATTTGGAAACATCGGTTTATAAATAGAAGTGGCGAACAGAATGGCTTTTTAATCTCTGCTTGGGGGTAATTGTGGACACCAAGTTTCAAAAGAAAGTCAAGTCGTTAGCAGATGCGTTGAATCAATTCGCAGTTGGGGTTGGGACCCGAAACGTCACCCATTCCTTCTCTCCAGAGATGCTGCCTGTCCCGCTGAGTTACTCCAGCGTTTTGTGTCTATCTTCGCAGTTGGGTTTGGGCTGGTTTCTTGGGTTGCAGTGATGTCCACGCTCCAGACTCGGAACATCGTGCGTAGGGAGGAACTGCAGGTGTTGATTTAATCCAAAGAAAGACACAAAATGCTGGAGTAACTCAGCGGGACAGGCAGAATCTCTGGAGAAAAGGAACAGGTGATGTTTCGGGTGGAGACCCTCCTTTAGACTGAAAGTCGGGAGGAGAAAGGGAAACGAGTGATGGAGAGAGACATGGAACAAATGAATTAAAGATATGCAAAAAAGTGACAATGATAAAGGTGACAGGCTGCTGTTGTGGGCTAGGTGAAAACGAGTTACAGACAATGAGACTCAACAAGACGACTTTAAACCTGGTATTGATCTCTGCAACTTCAAGTCACCCCTTGCATCCGCTCTCTCTCTCCGTCTCTCCCCCACACAAGTCGTTGTGCCAGCTTCAAGGTTGTCTTGTTGAGTCTCATTGTCGGTAACTCGTTTTCACCTGCACCTGTGGTGCTGAGGCCAAGTGCGGATGACCTGTGATCTCACTGGGCAGTCACGTGGGAGTCGTGTGACCTTGCTGAAGAGCAACGAGGAAGTTCCAGGAACAAGGAACGCCAGTTATGTGGGAAGATGGGAATGCTGAGAGTGTTCTCCTGACAGCAAAGAAGGTGAACAGGAGAAGACACAAAATGTTGGTGTAACGCAGCGGGTCAGGTAGCAACTCAGTCGGCACGGTGGCGCAGCGGTAGAGTTGCTGCCTCACAGCGCCTGAGACCCGGGTTCCATCCTGACTACAGGTGCTGTCCGTATGGAGTTTGTACGTTCTCCCCGTGACAGCATGGGTTTTCTCCGGGTGCTCCGGTTTCCTCCCACATTCCAAAGGTTTGTAGGTGAATTTGGCTTGGGTAAAAGAAATTGTAAATTATCCCTGGTGTAGACAGTGCTGGTTCACAGGGATCGCTGGTTGGCACGGACCCGTTGGGCCGAAGGGCCTCTTTCTGCGCTGTGTATCGCTAAACTAAACTACACTATACTAAACACAGGAGAACATGGACAGGTGACGTTTCAGGTCCCGACCATGTTCTCCAGAGATGCTGCCTGACCCGCTGGGTTACTTCAACACCTTGTGTCTTCTTTTGTAAACCAGTATCTGCTGTGCCTTGTTTCTACAAGGTGAAGAGGAGACATTATAAGGATATTTATTACTACAATCGGAATTGCTGGAGTAATTGAGGTTATGGTAATGGTTGTACTAGACCAATAAACCAGAGGCAGACACAAAAAGCTGGAGTAACTCAGCGGGAAAGACGGCGTCTCTGGAGCGAAACAATGGGTGACGTTTCGAGTCGATACCCTTCTTCTGTCTAAAGACGGGTCTTGACCTGAAATGTCACCCATTCCTTCACTTCAGAGATTCTGCCAAGACTCAAGGGCCTGAGTTATTGGGAGATGTTGAGCAGGCTAGGACTTTAGACAATAGACAATAGGTGCAGGGGTAGGCCATTCGGCCCTTCGAGCCAGCACCGCCATTCAATGTGATCATGGCTGATCATTCTCAATCAGTACCCCGTTCCTGCCTTCTCCCCATACCCCCTGACTCCACTATCCTTAAGAGCTCTATCTAGCTCTCTCTTGAATGTATTCAGAGAATTGGCCTCCACTGCCCTCTGAGGCAGAGAATTCCACAGATTCACAACTCTCTGACTAAAAATGTTTTTCCTCATCTCTGTTCTAAATGGCCTACCCCTTATTCTTAAACTGTGGCCCCTGGTTCTGGACTCCCCCAACATTGGAAACATGTTTCCTGCCTCTAACATGTCCAACCCCTTAATAATCTTATACGTTTCGATAAGATCCCCTCTCATCCTTCTAAATTCCAGTGTATACAAACCTAGTCGCTCCAGTCTTTCAACATATGACAGTCCCGCCATTCCGGGAATTAACCTAGTAAACCTACGCTGCACGCCCTCAATAGCAAGAATATCCTTCCTCAAATTTGGAGACCAAAACTGCACTTTATTCCTTGTAACGCAAGAGGATGAGGGGTAATGTTACAGAGGCGTATAAATCATGAGGGGAATGGATAGGGTGAATGCTCAGTCTTTTATCCGGAGCAAGGGACTCAAAAACCAGAGGACATGGGTTCAAGGTGAGAGGGGAAAGATTTAATAGGAACCTGAGGGGCAACTTTTTCGGGCAGAAGGTACAGAAGCTTGAAAGCGCGCACCACGAGACTCAGGAACATCTTCCCCTCTGTTATCAGGTTTCTGAACGGTCCTTCCACAAGCTAGGGTACTGTTCGATTCACCTCTACCCCATTGCGGACATTGGACTTTGTCTGTGGAACTGATGCACTACAATGCTGAGAACTATATTCTGCACTCTGTATCTTCCCCTTTGCTCTACCAGTTGTTCTTTAGCTGGAACTGATTGTATTTATAGATAGTATTATCGGAAATGATTGGATAGTTTAGTTTAGTTTAGTTTAGAGATACAGCGCGGAAACAGGCCCTTCGGCCCACCGAGTCCGTGCCAACCAGCGATCCCCGCACATTAACACTACGCCACACACACTAGGAACAATTTTACATTTATAACCAAGTCAATTCACCTACAAACCTGTACGTCTTTGGAGTGTGGGAGGAAATGGAAGATCTCGAGAAAACCCACGGAGGTCATGGGGAGAACGTACAAACTCCATACAGACAGCACCCATATTCAGTATCGAACCCGGGTCTCTGATGCCGTAAGGCAGCAACTCTACCGCTGCACCACTGTGCCACAACTGGCTTTGTAATTTGAGTTACCTCGACTGAATTCAACAATGTAGGCAAGGAACTGCAGATGCTGGTTTAACAAGGAAAAACTCAACGTGCTGGAGTAACTCAGCGGGTCAGGCAGCATCTCTGGAGAACATGGATAGGTGATGTTTCGAATTTGGACACTTCTCCAGACTGAACACTCGAAATGTCACCTATCCATGTTCTCCAGAGATGCTGCCTGACCCGCTGAGTTACTCCAGCACTCTGTGAAACGTCACCTATCCATGTTCTCCACAGATGCTGCCTGACCCGCTGAGTTACTCCAGCACTCTGTATATTTCTGTTCAATAATGTCGACAGCTGTCAGCGCCACCGTGCCGCCCGTATAGCGTGAAAAAACAAATGCACCTTCGGTACACGTGACAATGATAAATGTAAATCTAACAGTTGAATGGTTTCCTGGTGTTTATTATTCTATGTCGGGTCGCCAACTGTCCCGTATTAGCCGGGACATCCCGTATTTTGGGCTAAATTGGTTTGTCCCGTACGGGACCGCCCTTGTCCCGTATTAGTAGTGTTGCCAACTTCCCCACTCCCAAAGAAGGGACAAAGGTTGACGTCACCGCCCCGCGCCCCACGTGACCTCACCCAGCCAGCGGGCACGTGCTCCCGCTCCACCAATGGCGGCCGCTCGTGGATTTTCTCCGAGATCTTCGGTTTCCTCCTGCATTCCAAAGACGTACAGGTTTGTAGATTAACTGGCTTGGTGTAAAAATGTAGAATTGTCCACAGTGTGTGTGTAGGGTAGTGTTAATGTGCATGCATCGCTGGTCGGCGTGGACCCGGTGGGCCGAAGGGCCTGTTTCCGCGTTGTATCTCTGAACTTAAACGTGACAATAATAAGCCAATGCCAACACCTGCAAGGGGTGTAACATCCACAAGCACTGGACAACTCCTGCTTCTTGTAAACATCTTCTCACTATTTTTCTATGGGATCTAAAGATCTGCCTGCAACCTCGGTAAATTGCTACCATGTGGAGTGACTCGGAATGTAGACTCATGCTACATGGAAAAGTCATTTCATTTGCCAGATGTGACCTTTGCAAGCCATGTCCTTGAACAAATTGAATCTATCCGCAGTGTGTCGTGTTTTCATTCTTCCTAACAGGAAGAATGCGCTCCCTGTCACATTGTGTCTTCACACCGGTCAACCTTCAGTTTCACGGTGAGGTTAGGTTCACAAGTTCACAAGTGATAGGAGGCAAAATCAGGCCATTTGGCCCATAAGGGCGGCACGGTGGCGCAGCGGTAGAGTTGCTGCCTTACAGCGCTTGCAGCGCTTGCAGCGCCGGAGACCCGGGTTCCATCCCGACTACGGGTGCTGTCCATACGGAGTTTGTAATAATAATAATAATAATAATAATAATAATATATTCCTTTATTCGTCCCACACCGGGGAAATTTGCAGTGTTACATTAGCAAAGTGGATAGCAAGAGATCATCCATTATAAATAAAAGTAAAGACAAGGATAAATTGTCATCAGTTTACTGTGTATTCCTTAACTGTTACTGTTGACTCGTCTGCTGGGAGCAGTGCTGGTTGTGCAGTCTCACAGCAGCGGGAAGGAAGGACCTCCTATATCTCTCCTTCACGCACTTGGGGTGAAGGAGTCTGTCACTGAAGGAGCTACTCCGTGCAGTGACAGTGTCCTGCATGGGGTGGGAGTCGTTGTCCAGCAGCGATGTTCCTGACCGGCTTGTCGAGTCTCTTCCCCTCCGCCGCTGAGATGCTGCTGCTCCAGCAGACCACTCCATAGAAAATGGCCGATGCAACCACTGTGTTGTAGAAGGTCCTTAGGAGTGCATATTAATCAAGAATCTTCCTATCTCTGCCTTAAATATATCCATTGACGGCCTCCACAGAAATGAATTCCACAGATTCACCACCCTCTGCTTAAAGAAATTCCTCCTCATCTCATTCCTAAAGGAACGTCCTTTAATTCTGAGGCTGTGCCCACTGGTCTGAGACTCTCCCACTGGTGGAAACATCTTTTGTTGAACAATGAGCAGAGTTAGTTCATGTGTGGGTTTTAGAGTTAATGGTGTGATTTGGAGTTCCCTAACCATCTGCAATCCACCAGAATCTCTTTTTAATGAAGGCCCTCAGGCAGTATCACAAAGGTTCAAATGGCAACCTTCTCGGCAATTTTTTTTTTTTGTCGAGGATTTAATTTAATTCCACACCATTCCATAACCCTTGGCTTTCAGAGATGGAGCTTGTTTCCAAATCACTGACCACAGTGGAAGAAAATATCTGTCTGAAGAAGGGTTCCGAGCCGAGACATCGCTTATTCCTGTTCTCCAGAGATGCTGCCTGACCCGCTGGGTGACTGCAGCATTTTGTGTCTATCTTCGGTTCCAACCTGCATCTGTAATTTCTACCGACACATTTTGTCTGCTCAACTGCAAAATCTCTACAAGACGTTCGCCTCCTCTCTCCGACGGGAGTTCTGTACCCTCTCTTATTAGTTTTTAGTTTAGAGATTCAGCGCGGAAACAGGCCCATCGGCCCACCGGAACAGCGCCGACCAGCGATCCCCGCACACTAACACTATCCTACACACACACTGGGGACAATTTACAATTTTACCGGAGCCAATTAACCTACAAATCTGCACGTCTTTGGAGTGTGGGGGGAAACCGGAGCACCCGGAGAAAACCCACACGGGTCACTGGAAGAATGTACAAATTCCGTACAGACAGCACCCGTAGTCAGGGTCGAACCCGGGTCTCTCTCACTGCTCCCCCTCTGTGATTCCCAGTCTGAGGAAAGGTTTCGACACAATCGTTTTCTCCAGAGATGCTGCCTGTCCTGCTGAGTTACTCCAGCATTTTGTGTCTATCTTCACTGCAAACCAGCAGTTCCTTCCGACACTTGTGGTTAAAACGTTTGACTTCCTTGCAAGGAACTGACCGCCCACTCTTAAGGTCATAAGGTGATAAGTGATACCAGTGGAATTAGGCCATTCACCCCATCATTCAATCACGGCTGATCTATCTCTCCCTCCTGACCCCGTTCTCCTGCCTTCTCCCCATAACCTCTGACAAACGTACTAATCAAAAGTCCATAAAATGCTGGAGTAACTCAGCAGGTCAGGCAGCATCTCAGGAGAGAAGGAATGGGTGACGTTTCTGGCCTTCCCTCCCGAGATGCTGCCTGACCTGCTGAGTTACTCCAGCATTTTGTGAATAAAGACCTTCGATTTGTACCAGCATCTGCAGTTATTTTCTTAATCAAAAGTCCATATATATCTGCCTTAGAAAAAAGGCCTCCACAGCCTTCTGTGACAAAAAAATCCACAGATTCACCACCCTTTGACTAAAGAAATTCCTCCTCCATGTCCTTCCTAAAAGAACGTCCTTTAACTCTGAGGCTGTGTCCTCTGGTCCTAGACTCTCCCACTAGTGGAAACATCCTCTCCACATCCACTCGATCCAAGCCTTTCACTATTCTGTATGTTTCAATGAGGTCCGTCCCCCCCTCATTCACCTACACTCCAGCGAGTACAGGCCCAGTCCGACAAACACCCATCATAGGTTAACCGACTCATCGCAGTGTACCCCAAGGATCTAAACACCTTGTCAAATCTCTCTGCTCTTCTACCGAACACAGTCGGTGACTGACAATGCAGGAGGAACTCATTTGTAAATGAAAGGAGTGTTAACCTCGCAAAATATGTCGTATTAAATCATTTATTTTTTCTGCGGCGGTAGCTTATTTACATAACAACGCTGAACAAAGATGTGCCAATGTGTTACGAGTATCGTGTGATCTGAGAGACTACAGTACTGAGCCGTTCCTGTGGCTCTCTGACTTTACAGACATCTTATGATTAATGTGTAGGAAGGAACTGCAGCTGCTGGTTTAAACCGAAGATAGACACAAAATGCTGGAGGAACTCAGTGGGACAATACTCAATAGACAATAGACAAAGAAGTGCAGGAGTAGGCCATTCGGCCCTTCGAGCCAGCACCGCCATTCACTGTCATCATGGCTGATCATCCACAATCAGTACCCCGTTCCTGCCTTCTCCCCATACCCCCTGACTCCGCTTTCTTTAAGAGCTCTATCTAACTCTCTCTTGAAATCATCCAGAGAATTGGCTTCCACTGCCTTCTGAGGCAGAGAATTCCACAGATTCACAACTCTCTGACTGAAAAAGTTTTTCCTCATCTCCATTCTAAATGGCCTACCCCTTATTCTTAAACTGTGGCCCCTGGTTCTGGACTCCCCCGAACATCGGGAAGACAACAGACAATAGACAATAGGTGCAGGAGGAGGCCATTCGGCCCTTCGAGCCAGCACCGCCATTCAATGTGATCATGGCTGATCATTCTCAATCAGTGCCCCGTTCCGGCCTTCTCCCCACACCCCCTGACTCCGCTATCCTTTAGAGCTCTATCTAGCTCTCTCTTGAATGCATTCAGAGAATTGGCCTCCACTGCCTTCTCAGGCAGAGAATTCCACAGATTCACAACTCTGTGACTGAAAAAGTTTTTCCTCATCTCAGTTCTAAATGGGAACATATGGAGAGAAGGAATTGGTGACATTTTGGGTCGAGACCCTTCTTCAGGCAGGTTAGGGATAAGGGAAACGAGAGATATAGACGGTGATGTGGTGGGGTAAAGAACAATGAATGAAAGATATGCAAAAAAGTTACGATGATAAAGGAAACAGGCCATTGTTAGCTGTTTGTTGGGTGAAAACGAGAAGCTGGTGTGAATTGGGTGGGGGAGGGATAGAGAGAGAGGGAATGCGGGGGCTACCTGAAGTTGGAGAAGTCAATATTCTTACCACTGGGCTGTAAACTGCCCGAGCGAAATATGAGACGCTGTGCCATCAATTTGCGTTTAGCCTCACTGAAGACCCAGAAGGAGATCTAGGATGGAACGGTCAGTGCGGGAATGGGAGGGGGAGTTAAAGCGTTTAGCATCTGGGAGATCAGGTTGGTTCAGGTGGACTGAGCGAAGGTGTTCAGCGAAATGATCTGATTAGCATATGATGGGCCTGTACTCGCTGGAGTTGAGAAGGATGAGGGGAACAGGATCATCCAGGAACGTAGGAAATTACAGTGAATTGTGGACGTAGCCCAGACCATCACGGCAAGGCCTGCAGCAATATCAAGGACGTGCTGAGGGACGCACTGAAGCTCGGTGCAGCCAACGCCAAGGCCCTGTGGGGGACGGCCACAGTCTAGGGTCCTTCCGCTGCTGGACATGGGGGGGGGGGGGGGGCGCAGGGTGTGGTGGAGTCACCCCCTCCAAATAAGGGATTCTGTGTAAATTTCTGTGTAAAATTGGAAATGAATATGTGCATTGAACGTGTAACCTCCGGAAATGTCGGATGGGGTTTTTGAAAAGAAGATGTTTTGTAAATATTTATTACTTGAATAAAGTATTTTTTGATATAAAAGCATAATCAAGGACCAGTCGCACCCCAGCCACTCCCTCCTCTCCCCCTTCCCATCAGCCCACCTCCATTTGGAATATTTTGGAGGACTAAGAACCAAGAACCAAGGCAAAAGGTATAGAAGTGTGAAAACGCACACCTCCAGATTCAGGGACAGTTTCTTCCCAGCTGTTATCAGGCAACCGAACCATCCTACCACAACCAGAGTAGCAGTGCTGAACTACTATTGGAGACCCTCGGACTAACCTTGATCGGACTTTGCTGGTTTAACCTTACACTAAACGTTACTCCCTTATCATGTATCAAAACACTATAATGGCTCAATTGTAATCATGTATTGTCTTTCTGCTGACTGGTTAGCACGCAACAAAAGCTTTTCACTGTACCTCGGTACACATGACAATAAACTAAATTGAAACTGAACTGAAACTAAACTGAAATTAAACTAAAACCGACCTCATTGAAACTTACTGAATAGTGAAAGGTCTGGATAGAGTGGATGTGGAGAGGATGTTTCCACTGGTGGGAGAGTCTAGGAGCTGAGTCCATCGCCTCTAAAAGGACATACCTTTAAAAAGGAAATGAGGAGGAATTTCTTTAGTCAGAGGGTGGTGAATCTGTGGAATTCATTGCCACAGACGGCTGTGGAGGCCAAGTCAATGGGTATTTCTAAGTCGGAGATTGAGCGATTCTCGATTAGTACGGGTGTCAGAGGTTATGGGGAGAAGGCAGGAGAATGGGGTTGAGAGGGAAAGTGGCTTAGATTCATCACCCTCTGACTAAAGAAATTCCTCCTCATTTCCTTTCTAAAGATATGTCCTTTTAGAGGCGATGGGCTCAGCTCCTAGACTCTCCCACCAGATAGTAAAGCAACTAATTGTGGTGCTCTAACCCACCCAGTTTCAACTCTGAAGAACCATCTTAACACGAATCGTCACCTATTCATGTTCTCCACAGATGCTGCCTGACCTGCTGAGTTACTCCAGCACTCTGTGAAACGTCACCTATCCATGTTCTCCACAGATGCTGCCTGACCCGCTGAGTTACTCCAGCACTTTTGTCTTTCTTTGTAAACCAGGAGTTCCTTGTGCCTACAAATCAAGTTGATTGCACGGTGGCACAGGGGTAGAGTTGCCAGGGACTCGGGTTCAATCCTGACTACAGGTGTTGTCTGTACAGTGTTGGTACGTTCTCCCCGTGATCACTTGGGTTTTCTCCGGGTGCTCCGGTTTCCTCCCACACTCCAAAGACGTGCGGGTTTGTCGGTTAATTGGCTTTGGTAAGGTGTAAAATAGTCCCTAGTATGTAGGATAGTGTTAGTGTATGGAGTGATTGCTGGTCGGCACGGACCCGGTGGGCCGAAGGGCCTGTTTCCATCCTGTATCTCTAAACTAAACTAACCTAAACTAAACTAAACTAAACTCCAAAGATGTACAGGTTTGTAGGTTAATTGGCTTCTGTAAATTGTAAATTGTCCCGAGTGTGTGTAGGATAGTGTTAGTGTGCGGGGATCGCTGGTCGGCATGGACTCGGTGGGCCGAAGAGCTTGTTTCCATGCTGTATCTCTAAACTAAACTAAACAAAAGTAAAGTTATTCTACCGAGGATTTATCCAATTCCTCATTCAAGAGTTAATGGAAATCGTTTGGAATCTTTTACAGCCCTTTTCTCAATCTTTTCTCTTATAAGGCACTCGAACAAAATGCATCAGTTCTTGCATTGTGTGAGCATGTTTTAACTTAATAAAACTGTGCATTATTTATGCTGCCTGGAATTTCAAGATCTGGATCGAGTTTCTGTTCAGACTTTTGTCTGTTAAAAGGAAGTTATTTTCTGATAACATTACCTCCTTACTTAGTTTTAGGCTGTGGAAGCAACATTTAGTTCAGACCTTACTCCAATGTGTCATAAGGTCATAAGTCATAGGAGCAGAATTAGGCCATTCGGCCCATCATGTCTACTCCGCCATTCAATCATGGCTGATCTATCTCTCCCTCCCAACCCCGTTCTCCTGCCTTCTCCCCATAACCCCTGACACCCGCACTAATCAAGAATCTATCTATCTCTGCCTTAAAAATATCCACTGACTTGGCCTCTGCAGCCTTCTGTGGCAAAGAATTCCACCACCTTCTGACTAAAGATGTCAGTATCTTTTCGAAGGCAAGGTGCCCACAATGTACAGTCTCGTTACGAAGTTCTTACAACTTGGAGGAAATGGAAGTTCGTAAATTCATGAGCTATGGGAGCAGAATTAGGCCATTCGGCCCATCATGTCTACTCCGCCATTCAATCGTGGCTGATCTATCTCTCCCTCCTAACCCCATTCCCCAGCCTGGATGGAGTGGATGTGGAGAGGATGTTTCCACCAGTGGGAGAGTCTAGGACCAGAGGCCACAGCCTCAGAATAAAAGAATCTGTGGAATTCAAGGCATCAGACGGCTGTGGAGGCCAAGTCAGTGGGTATTTTTAAGGTTGTGGTTGATAGATTATTGATTAGGACGGGTGTCAGGGGTAATGGGGAGAAGGCAGGAGAATGGGATTGAGGAGAAAAGATGAATCAGCCATGATTGAATGGTGGAATAGACTCGATGGGCCGAATGGCCTAATTCTGCTACTATCACTTATGAACTTTGTCAGAGGTGTCAAACACCTGTCATGAAGAACATTTTTCTAGATACTTAAGAGAACAAAACCAGGTACAAGTAAAGCCTGAAACGGAATTAAATAATATAATAAGGATCACTTACATTTCTTCTGGTGGTCCATTGTTCCAAGCCTCCAGTGACTCTTACCAACTTCTCATGATGCACCATAGAAAGCAGACTGCTGGGTTGCATGACAGTCTGGTTTAGGAACAGCTCTGCCCAAGACCACAAGAAATTGCAGAGTTGTGGATGTAGCCCAGTCCATCACACACACACCACACTCCACACCATTGACTCCATCTACACTTCACGCTGCCTCAGTAAATCGGCGACCTTGATCAACGACCTTTCCCTGCTCGGTCATTCCCTCTTCTCTCCACTACCACGTGGCAGAAGGCGCAGAAGGGCGGCACGGTGGCGCAGCAGTAGAGTTGCTGCCTTACAGCGCTTGCAGCGCCGGAGACCCGGGTTCCATCCCGACTGCGGGTGCTGTCTGTACGGAGTTTGTACGTTCTCCCCGTGACCTGCGTGGGTTTTCTCCGAGATCTTCGGTTTCCCCCCACACTCCAAAGAGGTAAAGTTTGTGGGCTAATTGGCTTGGTGTAAGTGTAAATTGTCCCAAGTGTGTGTAGGATAGTGTTAGTGTACGGGGATCGCTGGTCGGTGCAGACCCGGTGGGCCGAAGGGCCTGTTTCCGTGCTGTATCTCTAAACTAAACTAAACTGAAAGCAAACACCACCAAACTTAGGAATAAATTCAACAATCTCCTTCATTCCCAGCAGTTGAGTTGCCAAAGCAATCCATGATGCAATGGGTCAATGAGAGCAGTCCTGAGCTATTATCTACCTCGTTGGAGACCCTCGGTCTATCTTTGATCGGACTTTGCCGGATTCATCTTGCACAAAACGTTATTCACGTTATTCCCTTTATCAAAGGGGTTAGGAGGGAGAGATCGATCGGCCATAATTGAATGTCGGAGTTAACTTGATGGGCCGAATGGCCTAATTCTGCCCCTGTCACTTATGACCTTATGTATCTGTACACTGGGAATGGCTCACTTGTTAATCGTGTATTGTCTTTCCGCTGACTGGTTAGCACACAACAAAAGCTTTTCAGTGTACCTCGGTACACGTGACAATAAACTAAACTCTCATGTATTCCTGTAGAGTTGAGATTACTATCACAACATTCAAGAGATATTTGGGCAGAATGTAGGTAGAATGTAGAAGTTGTAGAGGATTCTGGGCCGAACACAGGCAGGTGGGACTGGTGTAGATGGGGCATGTTGGTCGGTGTGGGAAAGTTGGGGTGGAAGTTGGGCTGTTTCCCTACATTACTCAATTGAACCTGCTCAATCTTCTAAGGCGTGGATGGGCTAAAAACGCTTTCACGCAGCTGGGGGTTTTGTTTAAAGACGCAAAGTGCTGGAGTAACTCGGCAGCTTTAACACGGTTTTGCCACCAATTTCGCTAATGACACCAGGAGTCATCGCAGCGCCGAAGAAAGAAGCGAAGAGACGGAAATTAATTAAGAATCCCATTATTTATCTGTTGACAGCACTTATGTGTAATTTGCAACAAAAAAACCCACCTTTAATAAACACTGTATTTTGTAAATTTGAGGTTATCTTTATTTTGTTCCAACATCGCCTGCGGGCGTTGATATATTTTCTTACGGAGTTTAATAAGTTCATTTGAATACTTTGATACACGTTTAGAATCCCGATAAGGTCCGACCTCGTGTTTCATTTCCTTCACAAATATTGATCTGTGGAGAGAGCTTTAGGCTCTTATCTTGGGCAGTCATTAAATTGCCTCCGTTGTACCGAATCTTTTCAGCCACAGGATTCAAATGGGCTGGAGGGGGTAGTTTAGCTTGGAGATAAAGCGTGGGGTCAGGCCCTTCGGCCCATCCAAGTCCATTCCAACCGTTATTCCGGAGAAACAGGGAACGGCAGATGCTGGTTCACCCCCCCAAAAAAAGGACACAACGTGCTGGAGTAACTCAGCAGGTCAGGCAGCATCTCTGGAGAACATGGAGAGGAGGTAAATCCGTTACCTATCCAAGTTCTCCAGAGATACTGCCCGACCCGCTGAGTTACTCCAGCACTTGGAGTCGTGTTCTATGTTTCCCCACTTTTTCATCCACATTCTGGGGGACAATTTACAGAAGCCAATTAACCCACAAACCCGCACGTCTTTGGGATGTGGGAGTAAACCGGATCACACGCACACACACACTCACACACACACACACACACACACACACATAAACACACACACACACACACACACACACACACACAGATACACACACACAGACACATAAACACAGATACACACACACACACAGATACACACACACACACAGACACATACACCCCCCCCCACACACACACGCACAGATACAGACACACACAGACACATACACACACACAGACACATACACACACACACATATACATACACACACACACACACATAAACACACACACACACAGATACACACACAGACACAGACACACACACAGATACATACACCCACACACACACACACACACACACAGATACACACACAGATACACACACACAGACACACACACACAGATACACACACACACACAGATATACACACACGGATACATACACACACACACAGATACACACAGACACAGATACACACACACACACAGATACACACAGACACAGATACACACACACAGCACCCGAGGTGAGGATCGAACCCGCTGAGAGGCAGTCGTTTTACTATCTGCGCCTCTGTGCATTTGCCTTCCAGCTCTGCGTGCAAAGCAAACACATCGGTGTTGCTAAGTTAGACTGAATTTGCTCAAAGGCAATACCCATATGAGCATGGAAGCTGTTTATTGATGGAGGTGGCGGGAGAACTGGTTGAAAGGCGGGACGGCCGCAGGTTGAAGGAGTGGAGTCCTCTGCCGTCCACCGCCTCAAACTGCAACCGGCCCTGTAGTGCAGGATGGACCTGCAGATGCCGGCTCAAAGCGAAGACAGGCACTAAATGCTGGAGTAACTCAGCGACATCTCTGGAGAGAAGGAATGGGCCGAGACCCAACTTCAGATTCACGAAAACTGTGTGCGGGACGGCGTTGCAAACCAGAGAATTATTAGGAATTCAACAATCTGATCAGTGTGTATTAAAACACAAACTGATCACGACAGGACGAGGCACCTAATATGTCTGACCCTCCCCCCCCTTAAAGAACTCAGTACTATCAACAAAATAAATTAATCTGACACTTAAAACCCAGGATGAATCAACAACATGAATTATGTTTGCAACCACCTGTTTTGCACATACAAAAATAAGGAAGTAATCAATATAATTTATAGGAAGGTACTGCAAAATCTGCTTTTATGGACAATAGACAATAGGTGCAGGAGGAGGCCATTCGGCCCTTCGAGCCAGCACCGCCATTCAACGTGATCATGGCTGATCATTCTCAAACAGTACCCCGTTCCTGCCTTCTCCCCATACCCCCTGACTCCGCTATCCTTAAGAGCTCTATCCAGCTCTCTCTTGAATGCATTCAGAGAATTGGCCTCCACTGCCTTCTGAGGCAGAGAGTTCCACAGATTCACAACTCTCTGACTGAAAATGGACATCGAGGATGGACACAAAGTGCCTGTCCCGCTGAGTTACTCCAGCATATTGTGTATAATTTATTAACGTGTAATTTTGTGTATAATTGTATTAATATAATTTAGACAGACAGACACAAAAAGCTGGAGTAACTCAGCGGGGCAGACAGCATCTCTGGAGAGGAGGGGAGAGGATATACTTTATATTGGGGTTTTTTTTTTAAATGTTTGGGTAGATGTCGAGGTCACCGTGAGAAATTAGAATAACTTCAGGAGATTAATTCACCGCTCCGCGCACGGGCGTCATTTCAAAACACTTGGCTATTTGGAGTATTGTTACATTATTCAACAAAAACTTAATTCTTAATTCTTCACATTTTAAATTCAGTCCGAAGAAAGGTCCCGACCCGAAACGCCACCTATCCATGTTCTCCACAGATGCTGCCTGACCCGCTGAGTTACTCCAGCAATCTGTGAAACGTCAATAGACAATAGGTGCAGGAGGAGGCCATTCGGCCCTTCGAGCTAGCACCGCCATTGAATGTGATCATGGCTGATCATTCTCAATCAGTACCCCGTTCCTGCCTTCTCCCCACACCCCCTGACATCACCTATCCATGTTCTCCACAGATGCTGCCTGACCCGCTGAGTTACTCCAGCACTCTGTGTCTTTTTTATGGACTAGCATCTGCAGTTCCTTGTGTACACATTCTCCATCCTTAACACTTCAACAGCCGCCCGGCGTCGAATTGTTCCCACGTTGTGCTCGAGGTTATCGTAACATCAAATCTTTAAAATATATATTCTTTCTTGTTTAGAGTTGAATTGGTAAAATTGAGGGTGGCTTTTGTTTTTTAAGTGCCTATCGGTTTAATAATCCTTCATTATTAATTCGCGCCGGGCGGCTGTTAAAGGAAGGAACTGCAGACCGAAGATGGACACAAAATGCTGGAGTAACTCAGCGGGTCAGGCAGCATCTCTGGAGAGAAGGAATGGGTGACGTTTCGGGTCGAGACCCTTCTTCAGACGGTATCAATTGATACAGTGCTCTGGCGTGTTGGTTCGTAAGAGCAAAGTAGAAGGGTAGACGCAACACTTTAAACGTGGCAAATTGATATTGTGGAACCTCTCCGCTACCTTTTCCTTTATGATACTGTGAGGTGACAAATCGAAATGCAGGGGATTGGTCGATCATCCATTTGCAATCATTTAGAAAAGGGAAACGTATCATTAAACGAGCCAGCCGGTTATCTAAAAACAGCTAAACAAACATATCTTGCTATTTTGTTATCTGCTTGTTAACAAAATGTTATCAGACTCCGCTAAACAGCAAGCATTACTCAGGGAGTCTATCAGTAATGAAGTATTGGGAGCCCATCAATTAGTCCAGGGGCGTTTATTACATTAAACAAAAAAACACAATCAGCCGCATTTCTGCAACGCCTTGACAACATCTTAGTTTTAAAAGATACAACGAGGTTAGATCCCGCTGAATTCTGACAGAGATGGAATTTTAACATCTATCAGATCCTTTGGACTTTAACTGTTATTCCAATGGACGAGATTACATGTGTGATATTCTGTAGGGCAAGGCACTATCCCAGAAATTAGTGTAACATTATTATATTCATCTCTGGAATAATTACAAACCTTTGGCGGTGGCGACTTTTTTTTCCACCAGCAATTCTTCTTGGCCCATTGACAGTCACGCCATTGTAATGTTGTTAATGAAGGCTGACCCTTTGGTACAAGAAAACCAGAGGTAAATATGCTGTGGGGCTAGGTTTATGTGGACTTAACTGTGCACCTCTCCGGCGAGACAAACTCCACGGGACACAAGGGGGGGAGGGGGGGGGGGGCAGGGCAGGTAATTACGCCGTTGAGGTGTACCGTGATGTTCCAGGGGGCATGGGACAAGTCACGACATTCACCGTGTTTGGGGGGAACGTTTCCACATTGTGAGTCATCATTTAAAATATATATTTCAATAATAAACTGACAAACGGAAGATACAAAATTGTTGCTTGTTTTCGCGTCTCGGCGAGATGCCACGTTTATGTATTTACTTATCTATTTACTTATTTATTTATTTATTTGTTTGTTTATTTATCCATTTATCTATCAATCTATCTATTTATTTATTTATTATTTATTTATTTATGCGTAGGTTTATGCGCCTGTTTATTGATTAATTATTTAATCAATTTATGTATTTATTTATTTGTTTATTTATCTATTTATTTATTTATCCGTCTCTCTGTTTATTTATTTATCTATCTATCTATCCATCCGTTTATTTATTTATTTATTTATTTATCTATCCATTTCTTTCTTTATTTCTTTCTTTATTGATTTATTTATCTCTTTATTTATCTATTTATCTATTTATTTATTTATTTATTTATTTATTCATCCATTTATCCATTTATTTATCTTTTTGCTAATTTATTATTTATTTATTTATTTATCTGCTTAATTATTTATTTATTTGGGAAGGGGGGAAATAGGGCGGAAAGGAAGTTTATATTTCAAGGGGGTGGGGTGGTGGGGAGGGGTAAGGATGAGTGGCCGTGAGTGTGTGTGTGTGTGGGGGGGGGGGGGGTGGAATAAAATCCGCCTTCAAACCTGTTCAGCGGTCGATGACTTTGCGACGACCTTTTTGAAAATGCCCTATGCATGCGGAATAATGGTCTCCTTCACCGGCATGGAAATGTGCTGGGCCCTATCAGTCTCTCCATAGCAACGATCAGTCATAATCTAGCGGAGGATAAATGAGTTATGAAAACGCAGAATCGAGGACCGGATTAACCCGATGCGAAGACCGAGAGTGTCAATCAGTGCGGGGCGAGATGGCTCACAGGCAAACCTAGCCTTCGCTCTGCCTTGCACCGTGTTATGTCAGCTAGTTGTTCGAGGGAACCCCTCTCTCTGCCCCACAACCCCCCCAACCCCCAACCCCCCCCCCAAACCCCAACCTTAGTTGTTCGAGGGAACCCCTCTCTCTGCCCCCCCCCAACCCCCCCCCCCCCCCAAACCCCAACCCCCACAAACGTTCAACTTGCAACTTCCACATCTATTCTCAACGCGCTGTTTCAAAGCCTCGTGTCGCCTTTCAAACCACTGACCCCCCTTGAAACGTTGTGTTGGAAGTCAGTCTGCGGATTGCGTTAGCCCGGGACGACGGCCGTTCCGCCGCGAACTTATTTATTTAAGATTATTTCGATCAGTCGAGACTGGCGGCGTTTAAATCCCGCTGTGCGCTCCCAGACTGAGAGGGGCAGACAGATAAACGCCGCTAAAACCCTTTGGGTCCAAGAGTCTCAGGTTTGCTCTCATATGTTGGGATAGAGACTTCCCCAATCTCGCACTAAGTCACAGGGTCACCCTGACCACAATGAGCCGTGCAGATAATCATCTGCCTCTTTACTTAATCCTCGAAAATGATATGTTGTCATAAGCCAAGTTTAATTTAGTTTAGAGATACAGCCCTTTCTTTTCTCCAGTGCCGGTGTGCGGGGAGATCGCTGGTCGGCATGGACTCGGTGGGCCGAAGGGCCTGTTTCCGCGCTGTATCTCCAATTGTCTAGGGTAAAGACATGTTTAGCTAGGAATCAGACCCTTCTGCCCATCCACTCCGCGCCTACCACCGATCGCCCTTCACCCCAGCTCTCTGATATCCCAATTTCTCGACCACTTACTTCCTTTAAAATTTTACAGAGGGGCCACTTAACCTACAAAACCGGGGTGCGGGAGGAAACCGGGAGCACCCGGAGGAAAACCCCGCGCGGTCACAGGGAGGACGTGCAAACTCCACAAAGACAGCATCCGAGGTCAGGATCGAACACGGGTTTCTGGCGCAATGAGGCAGCGGCGCTACCCGCTACGTTACGATGCCACCACTACTTACTGTCGTGGTGGATAGGAGATACTGGAGGGCCGAATGGGATCTAAAACATTAAAGGCAACAGTTTTAATTTCTACTAGACCAAGTGGACCCATTGGGCCCAAACCTCTCCTGCATTGGTGCAGCACCCTCTCCTCAACTCCCTCCTCCCCTCTCCCTTCTCCCCCACTCCCCCCTTCCTCCCCCCTCCCCTCTCCCTTCTCCTCCACTCCCCCCTTCCTCCCTCCTCCCCTCCCTTCAAACATTAAAATGTGAATAGCTTTAAAAATATAACACCGATTTCAATAAAACTACTTGCATTATCACTAAAGTGACGACGGTGAGTAAGTTGGGCCTAAAATTGTCGCGCTGTCGTGTACCGTTTTGGCTGAAGTTCAGTCACAAACAATATAATAAACGAGAGTTTTAGTGTATAGATGACTCCGGTCACCATTTGTCCGAAGTGCCCACACACGCAAAGGGGAAGGCAAGAACCATCTCCCACTCTGAGTTTGGACCTCAGGAAGATTGCTGATTTCCACAAGTCAAGAGTACTTAACTGTCATGTGCACCGAAAATAACAGTGACTTTGTTCATTGTCTGAAGAAGGGCCTCGACCCGAAACGCCGGCTATCCCTTTTTTTCCCCCACTGACGTTTTAGGTCGAGACCTTTCTTCAGTCTGATGCTGCCTGTCCCGCTGAGTTACTCCAGCTGTTTGTGTCTGTGTTCGGTGTAAACCAGCGTCTGCAATTCCTTCCTACACAATGAAATTCTTGCAGCAACTTAAAGCTGTTTGTAAACATAATGCACTTAAGAAGGTTCCGACACGAAACGTCACCTATCCGTGTTCTCCAGGGATGCTGCCTGACCCGCTGAGTTACTCCAGCACTTTGTATCTATCTTCAGTGATATGCAGCACCAGCACCTGCAGTTCCTTTCTACACATGTACATAGATAATATATAATAAATACAAGCTGAATAAATTAATAACCTCTATACAAGTGCAAGAAAACGGTACGTCTTTAGTGCAACCATGGGCAGTCCATAGATGTCCCTAATTGATGTTAGCGTGGTGTCGTGTTCAAGAGCCTGATGGTTGTAGGGAACCTGGAGACCACGATTTGCAGGCTCCTTCCTGTACCTCCTTCCGGGTGACAGGGGGTGAGATGAGAGTGTGGCCAGGGTGGTGTGGGTCAGTGAGAGTGTGGCCAGGGTGGTGTGGGTCAGTGAGAGTGTGGCCAGGGTGGTGTGGGTCAGTGAGAGTGTGGCCAGGGTGGTGTGGGTCAGTGAGAGTGTGGCCAGGGTGGTGTGGGTCAGTGAGAGTGTGGCCAGGGTGGTGTGGGTCAGTGAGAGTGTGGCCAGGGTGGTGTGGGTCAGTGATGATGCTGGCTGCCTTTTTGAGGCAGGGACTCCTGTAGATCCCTTCGATGGTGGGGAGGTCAGTACCCGTGATGGACCGGGGCAATGTCCACCACTCTCTGTCATCTCCTTCGTTCTATGTCCGGTTACTTCTTCTGTATCCCGATAATTTTCAATAACCACCGGTACCTTATCCTCGACCCCAAATGTAGGTCTGGGATATTCAAGCCAGTGTAATTGGGACATCTAGCGGAGATGGGACATGTTGGTCGTGGGCGAGTTGGACATAAGGGCCTGTTTCCACGCTATATGACTCTATAACTCTATGACTATGTCTCTACGACTCTATGACCCTATCAATAGTCAATAGTCGTTTATTTGTCACATACACATAAATGTATAGTGAAATGAAACATTACCCGCAGTTGAAACACTAAGACCAATAAGAATAATCAATAAAAATGCAATAACACATACAAGCATACACTAACACCAAACAAAAGAAACATCCATCACAGTGAGTCTCCTCCAGTCCCTTCTCACTGTGATGGAAGGCCAAAATGTCTTTTCTCTTCCCTGCCGTCTTCTCCCGAGGTCAGGCTGTTGAACTTGCCACGTCGGGGCTCCCGACATTGGAGCGCCGCGCCGGACGGTGAAAGGTCCACAGCCTATTCCAGGCCGCGCCGGACGGTGAAAGGTCCGCGGTGTCTCTGTCTCCATGTCTCTATGACTCTATGACTCTATGACTCTAAGACGCTATGACTATGTCTCTATGGGTCTATAATCTGTGGCTCAACGGCCTATTCCTCTCCGGTCTACGACTCGACGGTCTACGACTCTACGACTCTACGATTCTATGACCACCGCTGGCGCAAGATGTGTCAAATACCATGTTATAGAATTGACAATTTTTTGCTGAAAGTGTTTGCGCGCCTATTCACACACATTCCAGTTAAAACACCGTGCTCCTGACAAAATATTGTTCCAAGTACGTGCCAATAAAAATATGTAATAAATTTATACATGGTTCGAGAAAAGATGTCAGCGTTGTGAGTGAGTTAATGGTGGGTCGAAAAGGTGCACTTTCCCAATGTGTGTCTTCTCTATCGGCGGCCCATGTGGATCCAACGTGAGTTGCGTCCCTTCTGGTAAAGAGGGGGGGGGGGGGGGGGGGCGGATTTGAGGTAGCTGATGAGAGTATTTGTGGTTTCACTGTAAGGCGAGGCTCCAGGTGAATAGATCGGGTAAACGCACAATCTCTTGATTAGGGGAAATCGAGAACCAGCGGCCATAGGTTTTAAGGTGAGGGGGGGTGAAAAGATTTAATAGGAACCCGAGGGCTGACGTTTTCCACACAGAGGGTGGTGGGTGTAATGGAACGAGCTGCCGGAGGAGGTAGTTGAGGCAGGGACTATCGCAACGTTTAAGAAACATTTAGACAGGTTCATAGATAGGAAATGTTTGGAGGGGTGTGGGCCAAATGCAGGCAGATGGGGCTAGTGTAGATGGGACATGTTGGTCGGTGTGGGCAAGTTGAGACAGAGGGCCGGTTTCCACACTGTATCAATTTGTGACTCTACACTGACGCGCTGAGCTTGTGAGGTAGCGCGTATCTTCGGCCCTGTGCCCAGCTGTGTACATGGCCAGACCCACTGAACACCATCATAAATGTTCCTTAGCCAGTCAACATACATTTATAAATTAATTATATATATTATAAATGCGTGTGCAATACAGAGTGCTGGAGTAACTCAGCGGGTCAGGCAGCATCTCTGGAGAACATGGATAGGTGACGTTTCGGGTCTGGACCCTTCTTCAGACTCCCCGCTGAGTTACTTCAGCACTTTTGCGTAAACCAGCATCTGCATTTCCTCGTTTCAACCGCAGTTATCAGTGACTGGGGGGGGGGTGCAAGAAACTGCAGATGCTGGTTCGCAAAAAAAGACACAAAGTGCTGGAGTAACTCCTCGGGTCAGGCAGCATCTGTGGAGGACATGGATAGGTGACGTTTCTTCATATATGTGTGTGTGTGGGTGTGTGTGTGTGTGTATGTGTGTGTGTGTATGTGTGTGTGTGTATGTATGTGTGTGTGTGGGTGTGTGTGTGTATATGTGTGTGTGTGTGTGTTTGTATGTGTGTGTGTGTGTTTGTGTGTGTGTGTGTGTGTGTGTGTGTGTGTGTGTGTGTGTGTGTGTGTGTGTGTGTGTGTGTGTGTGTGTGTGCGTGTATCTATATACACAGTTATCTCGAAGGTAGACACAAAATGCTGCAGTAACTCAACGGGACAGGCAGCATCTCTGGAGAGAAGGAATGGGTGACGTTTCGTGTCGAGATCCTTCTTCAGTTATCTCTCTCCTCGTTTTCTCTAAAACTACAGATATGTGCATAATGTATATCTGTATATTTCAAATATATTGATACACTCTGCTATTTTAACATTTTGCAACTGATGTCGGCATGCAGTTTCTTATCAATAAACTTAGCGACAAAATATCCAGCGACATAAAGCGATCATTGATCAGTGTTTCCCTGTGAGTGTTTGTGTTTCCTCGTGAACACACCAATTAAAATCCTAAATAACTTGTGTCTATTTAATTTGTAAGTGGAATTGAAGTGGACACGTACAACGCAGAGAGCAAAAAGTTAACGAAATTCGGTAACCCTTGGATATGTGACATTGGCCTCTTTGACACTCATTTGAGGAGGCCGCCGGAGTAAGTGGATTTCGGACAACTCGTTTGCTGTAACTGAAGCCCTGTGAAGTGGAGGCGGTCAAGAGAACCCGATAGCGCCCAGGTTGGTCTCTGTAAAGAGTCGAGGACATTTTAGCCGTGTGGAAAGTGGGGTTCCAGGACTAAGCGGCGACAAGACGTCGCCAGGCGCAGTGGATCCGCTAAACGACATGTATTTATATCAGAGATTGCTGTGAAGCCCAGACCTTTTTTTTTTGTACTTGAGCTCTCGAATCTCTGAAACCAGCCATTCGCAAAGCCGCTTAAAGACCGTCTTAATAATACCGTAATGAATTCCCGAATGAAGTTAAACTAGATAGGCGAGACAGCAGTAAAAAGTTGTTTTAAATCGCCGCATTGTTAAGGCAGGCAACAATGAAGAACATTTATTTGGAAAAACACCATTTTTAAAAATTTTTTAAAAACTTAGTTTATTAACGCTTGACTCAAAAAATATATAAATATCGGGTAGACGTATATCATATCATCATATATATACAGCCGGAAACAGGTACACAGTCTCTTTCCCAGAGTAGGGGGATCGAGAACCAGAGGGCATGGGTTTAAGGTGAGGAGGGGGGGAGAGAGATTTAATAGGAATTTGAGGGGTGACTTTTTCACACAAAGGGTGGTGGGTGTGTGGAACGAGCTGCCAGAGGAGGTAGTTGAGGCTGGGACTATCGGGACGTTTCACAAACAGTTAGACAGGTACATGGATAGGACAGGTTTGGAGGTAGTTGAGGCAGGGACTATCACAACGGTTAAATTTAACTACGTTAAAATCGGCGGTGACAACTGGATTCAAAATATTATTAAATACATGCAAAATTCTAAGCACAACAAACATTTAAAAAATTGTAGGAAGGTACTCCAGATGCTGGTTTTAATCGAAGATAGACACACTAAATGGTGGAGTAACTCGGCGGGTCAGGCAGCATCTCTGGAGAGAAGGAATGGGTGACGTTTCGGGTCGAGAACCTTCCTTCAGTCCCGAAACGACACACATTCCTTCTCTCCAGAGATGCTGCCTGTCCCGCTGAGTTACTGTTCACATGTAATTGGTATAAAGACAATTCAGAATGAACCAGTAAAGCGGGTCAAGTGTGAAAGATATCTCTAGTTACCTAATGTGTTTGCTTTTCATCGATACCAACACAGTATTAGATATAAAACCGCTTCTAGACTTGTTTCAATCTAGTTTGAACATTAATTATTTGATCATTTAAAAATAAATCTGACAACCTGTACACCTGTCCTAACATTTATCAGGTAATAATCCGAATAGGATATATACATTTTATAAAATCCTATTTAACTCCAGAGGCGATAGTGTGTCGATTTATTTTGACAGAAAGTAAGTTTATTCTGATGGATGGTTATTCACTTGAGTTATCATTCCATAAAATGATCATAAGGAATAGGAATAGAATTAGGCCATTCGGCCATCAAGTCTACTCGCCATTCTAACATGGCTGATCAATCTCTCCCTCCTAACCCCATTCTCCTGCCTTCTCCCACAACCTCTATCAACCGCACTAATCCGTCCCCGGTACCATAACTTCCATTTCACATCCCATTCCCAACCGTCCTGTCTGACAATTCCGAGCTGCCTCACAGCGCCAGAGACCCGGGTTCCATCCCGACTGCGGGTGCTGTCTGTACGGAGTTTGTACGCTCTCCCGTGACCTGTGTGGGTTCCTCCGGGTGCTCCGGTTTCCTCTCGCACTCTAAAGACGTGCAGGTTTGTAGGTTAATTGGCTTCGATTAAAAATATATATATATATATCCGTAGTGTGTGGAATAGAACTGGGGTACAGGTAATCGTTGGTAGGCGGGGACTCGGTGGGCCGAAGGACCTGTTTCCACGTTGTGTCTCGAAACGAATCTAAATTTCTTAAGGCACTTTGTGAGATCCAGAATCGGGTCTGTCGCAGGTGGGACATGTCCAAGTGTAGCTGGGACATGTTGGCAGGTGTGGGCAGGTGTGGGCAGGTTGTGGCCGAAGGGCCTGTTTCCATGCTGTATCACTCTGTGACTCGACAACACAGTTTATAAGAAAATAACTGCAGATCCTGGTACAAATCGAAGGTGTTTATTCACAAAATGCTGAGTAACTCAGCAGGTCAGGCAGCATCTCGGGAGAGAAGGGAATGGGTGACGTTTCGGGTCGAGACCCTACTTCAGGACTGAAGACCCTTCTACAACACAGTTTAATCTCCTACGAGAGTGAGAACAGGGAATAAATCTGAAGGCTGGTATTGGGCAGCTCGCCGTCTTTACCCGAAACTGACACAATCCCAATTTTCAACCCAAAATACACCCGCCACCTCTAATCCTCACACCATCGCGTCCACACGACCGTCAGTAATGTCATCCCAAACCTACATCTGCCCCGGCTGCCAAAGAAACCCATTGTGGCGCGGGTTATCTCTCAGATGCCCACATTTGATGAGAGATTCCTTTGTGCTTTTAACCAAATACAGTAAAGATTTTGATATCAAAAATCAATTGCTCGGAGGCTGTTTATCACCAGGGGGCGCCTTTGTTTTAACACAGGGGGTGGGGTGGGTTGTGCTGTTTCTCATGTTGAGGAGAGGGCGGGGGGGGGATTGGGGGGGGGGAGAAGGGGAGGATTTAGATCGGAGGCGAGAGAAACGGGGACGGAGAGGGAGATGTGAATCCGCTAATTAAAGTTGCAAATATAATGCAGATTTATTACTGCCAAGGAATTTAAGATGGCGGGTTAAATACGTGGAGCTAATTTTAAAAAAACACGCCAATGATTGTGTGGGTGACGATATGAATAATATCGTCTCAAGTGTCGTTATTTAAACGTGTGGGTGATTTTAACAAAAATATAAGGGATGTCAGTGAGATGCCGTTTAATGCTTTAAAAACTGATACACAGACCATCGAAATGGTCAGGGCGTTCAGACGGTTTTCAATTGCAAACGCAATCCCCCCTCCCCGTTATAATGTCACACCTAAAGAGATTCCTGAATCGTGTTTGGAGGATTTCCGAGTTTCCAAAGCCCGCGCCACCGTGGTGCAAACGCTAGGTTTTAAAATGTGCGTGGAAAAATGCTCTCAAATGAGGTGTTAATTTTTGCATTCCCCCCCCCCCCTCCATCGCCTCTCCCTGTTCTGCCCGCTTGTGTCTTTCGTTTGGCCAAACTATAGTCAATCAAACACAGAAATTAAGGAACACGCGGTTTAAAAAACAAAAAGCGGTTCACGGACGAAAGCGTTTTCTAAAAACAAAAACGGCATTTGTATAGGTGCCAAGACCG